>NC_081356.1:133562824-133871021 GCF_030684315.1 Stegostoma tigrinum
AGGCTTGGCCTAATATCCATGCTACAGTCCTGCATACCTGTATTTATAAAATCAACAGTCTTGTGAAGATTTTTCAACAGCCCCTTTCCTGCCTGTCCTCCCACTTCCCAAAGTGAGCTGCTTTGTCCTGGATGGTGTCGAGCTTCTGGATGTTGTTGGGGCTGCCCCCATCCAGGCAAGTGGGGAGTATTCCATCACACTCCTGACTTGTGCCTTGTAGATGGTGGGACAGGCTTTAGTCAGGTGTTAGTTGCTGCAGTGTTGTTAGCCTTTGACCTGCCCTTGTGGTTTTATAAAACAAGGGCAACTGAGTTTCTTGTCAATGGTAAGACCCCAGAATGTTGATAGCGGGGGAGTGAGTGATTGAATGCCATTTGAATGTCAAGGGATGATGGTTAGGATCTCTCTTATTGGAGGTGATCATTGCCTACCATTTGTATGGTGCAAATATTAATTGCTACTTGTCAGCCTAAGCCTGAATATTGTCCAGATCTTGTTTCATTTGGAAATGGGCTGCATCAGTATCTGAGGAGTAGTGAACACGGCTGAGAATTTGTGCAATCATCAGTGAACATCCCCACTTCTGACCTTATAATGGAGGGAAGGTCATAGGGGCACAGGTTGACACAGTGGTTAGCACTGCAGCCTCAAGCGTCAGGGACCCGGGTTTGATTCCACCCTCAGGCAACTGTCTGTGTGGAGTTTGCACATTCTCCCCGTGTCTGCGTGGGTTTCCTCCAGGTGCTCCGGTTTGCTCCCACAGTCCAAAGATGTGCAAGCTAGGTAGATCAGCCATGCTAAAATTGCCCGTAGTGTTCAGGGGTGTGTGGGATATAGGGGGATGTTCCTAGGGGCGGTGTGGACTTGATGGGCCAAAGGGCCTGTTTCCACACTGTAGAGAATCTAATCTAATCATGAAGCAACTGAAGATGGTTGAGCGGAGGACACTACGCTGAGGAACTCCTGCAGAGATGTCCTGGACCTGAGATGGCTGACATCCAACAACCTCAAACATCTTTCTGTGTGCCAGGTATGACTCCAACCGGTAGAGGGCTTGCCTGCCTGATGCCCATTGATTCCAGTACTGCCAGGGCCCCTTGATGCCACATTCAGTCAAATGCAGCCGTGATGTCAAGGAATGTCACTCATCTCACCCTCTGGAATTCAGCGCTACTGTCCATGTTTGAACCCAGGCTGTAATGAGATCAGGAGCTGAGTGGCCCTGGCAGAACCCAAACTGAGCAGGTTATTGCGGAGCAGGTGCTGCTTAATAACAGAGTTACTGACACCTTCCATCACTTTACTGATGATAGAGAGGAAGCTAATGGGACAGTAATTGGCTGGTTTGGATTTGTCCTGTTTTTCCTATGTATCGGAATACCTGGGCAATTTTCTGCATTGTTGGGTAGATGGCAGTGTTGTAACTGTACTGGAACAGCTTGGCTAGGGAAGTGTCTGGTTTTTTTTTGATTTTGCTGCACTGACATGCAGCGGACTGGTGACCAGTGTCTGTGTTTCTCCCTGCTCTCTCATACTTCCATGGGACATTGCCTTTGAACTGAGGATCTCACTGTCCATTTCAGAGGGCATCAAAGAGTCAATCGCCCGTTGGGAGTGGTCTGGAGTCACATGCAGGCCAGACCAGGTGAAAATTAGAGATTTCTATTCATAGAGTTACAGAATCATATAGCATGGAAAAAGGTCCTTCAGTCCAATCAATCCATGCCGACCATGTTCCCAAACTAGCCTAATCCCACCTGCCTGTGCTTGGCCCATGCCTCTCCAAACCCTTCCTATTCAGGTGGTCATCCAAACGTCTTTTGAACATTGTAACCTGCATCCAGCACTTTCTCTGGACGTTCATTCCACACATGAACTACTGTCTGTGTAAAAAGTTGCCCCCCAAGATCTTTTTTAAATCTTTATCCTCTCACCTTAAAAATATGCCTCCTAGTTTGGAAATTCACCCACCCTCAGAAAATCTTTCCCTAAACAGAATAAGGGACCCAGACGAGTCTACATGACAGTTTCACTATCAGGCTACATCTTTAATTCCACATATTGGGAATTGAATTTAAATCCTACAGCTACTGTGCAGGCTTTGAACTCCTGCTCCCAGAATATTAGTCTGTGTCTCTGAAATATTAACGCAGGGCCATCAACACCATGCCACCACATCTGCCTTCAGCCAAAATTCTGTACAGCTGAGGCTTAGCTTCTACTCTCTTTATCATTTAGCTTTTTAGGTTTCATGGAATGACAGAATTGTTACAGTGCAGAAGAAGCCATTCAGCCAATCATGCCTGCATTGGTTCTATTACCCAGTGTCAATCTCCTGTCTTTTCCCCATATTAACTGTGCACCATTTCTACCCAAATAACCATCCAATGCCCCTCTTGAATGCCTTAATGGAGCCTACCTCGACCACATTCCCAAGCAGTGCATTCCATACCATGATAATATGATAGCCGTTTTGGTATGTATAGGAGATGATGGCCTAGCGGTATTATTGCTGGTCTATTAATCCAGATGCAGTGATTGTAACAAGGTCAGCCAGGTAGACATCATTGAATATGACTTCCCTGATTGAGGCTGTCAATCTGGTCCAATCAGGGACCCCCAGCTGACAGATATTCACAGCAGTGTCAGAGGTTCTGTTGACTGAGAGCTGGTCCTAAGGGAGCTAGATCAGAGTTAAGGACTCTCCATGTGTAAATAAAGGGTGACTTGGTAACAGGATGTCACCCTCTGTGGAGTTATTTCAGTGGCAACGAGAGTGGGAGATGCTCCTGAAGAAATTCGCTCAGAAAACTAGAGGGTATAGGTTTAAGATGAAAGGGGGAAGATTTAAAAGGGATCTCAGGGGTAACTTTTCCACACAGAAAGTGGTGCATGTATGGAACAAGGTGCCAAAGGAAGTGGTGATGGCTGATGCAATTACGACACTTAAAGGCATCAGATAGATATATGAATAGGAAGGGTTTAGAGGGATATAGGCCAAATGTTGGCAAATGCGACCAGAATAATTTAGAATACCTAGTAAACATGGACAAGTTGGACTGAAGGTTTTGTTTCTATGCTGTACACGCCTCTGACTCTATAAGCCTACAACAGCCATCTTTGAGTTGGGGTAAGCATGGTGTTGTTATTTGCAAAGCCTGACTCATTTGATCCTGTCGTAGAAGACAGGGCCCAGTATGGGAAAGAAAGCATAATTCTTTCCAGGCAAATGACATTGGAGCAAATGAAAAGCAACCAAAAGTCCTCCTGGCAGCTTGCAGACCCATAGCGTTTTCAGTTATTAGGAGCCTAACTTGCCCTGGGGCATCAGACAGCAAAATCTTTCAAGAGTTGACGGATTTAGTCGAGGAATATTATGACCCCCAAGCCTCCACTAATTCTGAGACACTGTTGGGTTGACTCGGCATTTTAAGAATCGGGGAATCCATGTCGGGGTTTTTGACGAGGTTCAGATGACCAGCAGAGGCAAGTGACTTTGGTGTAATCATTAATGAGATACTGAGAGCACAACTAGAATGTGGGATTAATGATGTAACCATGCAAAAACATGCAAATGGACTTCAAACAGGCACTACAACTGGCATTTTCAGGGAAAATGCAGCCAGTGGAGGATATGAAGTGCAGAGTATTCCAATGGAAGACGAAACCCTCAACAGTCTGACTGAGTTTGGACGACACCACTTGAGTGAAGGCAGTTGCAAAGCTTCACTCAGGCCATATCCTAAAAAGAGCATCTTTAGGTCGGCCAAAGGCAAAACCCTAGAACAAAGCCCATGGCCTAACAGTCAAAACTTCCTTCAGGATTCAGGCCAAACCATTATATGAGACTACCAAATTGAGATACTGTCTGCCTGTGTAATTTTTCAGCAGACCATAGAGAACATTTTACAAGGTCTACCATAGGTCACCATTTATCTCCACATGCTATTAACAGAGAAGACCAATAGGGAGCATTTAAATAACTTAAATCTTGTCCTTAGATATTTCTTTCAGGTGTTCGTATGCCTTAGAAGGGAAAAACATGTGTTCCAGACACCTCAAGAGACCTACTTGGGCTATAAAGTTGACAAGACTGGGTTACACTCATTGGAAGATAAAGTGAGGGCGATCCAAGGAGCCCCGGCTGTCATGTCTATACTGGAGTTTGGGTCTTTCCTTGCAGTAGTGAATTATTACAGAAAGTTCATACATAACTTAGCCTCCGTCCCGGCACCTTTGCATCATTTTTAAAAAGGGGTCAGCCTTGGAAACGTTTGCGTAGTCTAGCCTTAACTTTCAGGGAAGTGAAGAAACAGTGATCATCCTCTAAGGTGTTTGCACCCTCTGATCTGGTATTGACATGCAATGTCTCCCCATAAGGTATTGGGTTACTATTAGCTCACGGGTGGCCCAATAGAGAGGAGTGCTCAATAGCATATACAACCAGGACTTTGGCTAATGCAAAGCATAATTATGCCCAAATAGGGAAGGAAGGTTTGGTGGTCATATTTTGAGTCAGGAAGTTCCACCAAGTCCTTTTAAGATGTAAATTTGTAATAAGTACGGACCACAAAGCTCTGCGAGATCTACTTAAAGAGGACAAGGCAGTGCTGCCCATAGCTTCAGGGTGAGTTCAGTGGTTGGCTCTAACACTCAGTCCGTATAATTACAAGTTGGAACACTGACAGGGAGGCCAAGTCGCAAATGTGGATGCATTGAGCCGCCTTCTGCTGGCAGATATACGACCAGTAGTACCACCACTGGAACGGTCCGTAATTTTTTTTCATCTTCTGGGCACACTTCTAGTCACAGCTGACAATTTCAGACTTTTGATGCCTGAAGACGAGAATGAATTTCTTCCAAGATACCCTCGGCGTAAGAGATGAGTGCTACATGAGTTGTAGGAACCTGCCATGGCGCTAAAATGACCCGGGACGAGCTATAACTTAGAGAACAAGATTATATGCTTGGGCTACGATGGGCAGGAATGTATTGATTGGAACAAGGTTAGATAAGTGGATCTCCTAGAATATGAGTTCCTTGATTGTGGCTGTTGTCTGGTTCAATCAAGGAGTACTGGCTGACAGATATAATCAGGAGTGTCAGAGGTTTCATTCACTCTGAGAGCTGGCCCTGAAGGAGCCATATCAGAACTAAGGACTCTCCATGTAAGTAAAGGGTGACTTGGTGGCTGACTTGGTGGCAGGATATTGGCTCCTATGGAGTTATTTCACAGAGACCCAGGAATGTTCTAATGGCAGCAGATGCTGGAACATAAATTCAATAAAAATCTGAAGTTAAAATTCTAATGATGATGTTAAATTCATTGTTGATTATTATAAAGAAAAGCATCTGGCTCACTAATGTCTTTTAAGGAGGGAAATCTGCCATCCTTACCTGATCTGACCTAAGCGTGACACCAGATCCGACGCAGTATGGGTGACTCTTAACAATTGGGGATGGGCAATAAATGCTGCCCAGCTGGTAACACTGTCATTCCAAGAATAAATAAAAAATAAAAGTCTCTAACTACTCACTGGTAAAAATGTTTTGTTTCTTACATCACCATTGCTCTTTCGCACATCATTTTATATCTAAATCCTAAATGAGCAGGAACTGTTTCTCCAGATCTTCGCTCTCCCGCCCGCCCATGATTTCACCATGTCAGAACTATCTTGAGGACTTCATGTACCATCTAAGCCCCTGCCACCCAAGTCTCTCATGAGACTAATTGTTCCTTTTTCTCACTCAGAAAGTCCCGTGTTTAAAGTGTGGGACCTTGCCTTTGTCTATACTGAAACCCAACTGTGTCTGTTTATTTGAACTACCAATATCTCACTTCCACCCATAAAGTTATGCTTCCAACGAGAGTGTACACAATGTGTCTTATCTCTCTGTCATCTGTCAGTGAAATCCATTCTCTTCTTTTCACTTAAGTTGTTTATCTAGCTTTCCCATCAGTGCTGAATCTGTATGCTGTGATGAATTGGGGTGGAAACAGCTTGTCCGAGTGCACTGTGTATAATAGTTAGTGTGTGGCCTGGCTTCCAGCCAATAATCCTTTGTTTACGAGGAGGTAGCCAAATGTCATCAAGGAATGGTCAGATCCACCCACTTTTACTGAAATTGTGCCTGGCAGCACATCTAAGATTCAGCCAGGAACAAGATTTAATAGATACAGTGACACAGGAAAAGTGCAGCATCTATTTGTATCTGAGGGGACAGTTCTCTCCTAAAGGGACATTGTTCACTGTGTGACCTACCTAGGGACAGCTGCACTGTCTTTTGGGTGAGCAACTTACTTGAGACCCCACCAGCCCTCTGTGACAAATGTAAATCATGTCCTCCCATATCCAGCCATGAATGGTGGTGGATGATTAAACAAGCCATTGAAGAAGGAGGGTCCACAAATATCCCCATCCTCAATGATGGAAGAGCCCAGCACGTCAGTGCAAAAGATAACGCTGAAGCACTTGCAGCAATCTTCAGCGAGAAATGTCAAGTAGAATATCCATCTCAGCTTCTTCCAGTGGTCCCCAGCATTGCAGATGCCAGTCTTTGGCCAATTCAGTTCACTCCACTTGATAAAGAAATGTTTGGAGGCACCGAAAGCTGCAAAAGCTATAGGCCCTGTAAACATCCTGCTATTATAACTGAAGGCTTGTGCCTCAGAACTTGCTGCTCCCCTAGCCAAGCTCTTCCAGTACAGCTACAACACTGCAATCTACCTGACAGTGTGGAAATGAGTCCAGCTCCATCCTGTACACAAGAGGTAGGACAAATCCAACCAGCCAATTACCGCCCTATCAGTCTCCTCTCGACCATCAGTAAAGTGATGGAAGGTGTCAGTAACAGAGCTGTCAAGCAGCACCTGCTCAGCAATAACCTGCTCAGTGACGCCCAGTTTGGGTTCCACCAGGGCCACTCAGCTCCTGACCACATTACGGCTTTGGTTCAAACATGGACAAAAGAGCTGAATTCCAGAGGGTGAGGTGAGAGGGGCAGCCCCCGACATCAAGATCACATTCAACCAAGTGTGGCATCAAGGAGTGCTAGCAAAACTGAAACAAAGAACACTACAGCACAGAAACAGGCCTTTCGGCCAACAAAGGCTGTGCCAACCCAGGGCTCCTTTCTGAACTAAAAGCCTTTTGCATCTACACTGTCCACATCCCTCTTTTCCATGACTATTCATGCATCTGTTAAGATGCCTTCTTAAACATTGCTACTGTATCTGTACCCACCTCTACCATCTCTTCTGGCAGCAGTTTCCAGGCACTTAACACCCTCTGTGTAAAAAAACCTACCTCTCACATCTCCTTTAAACTTGCCCCCTTTCACCTTAAACCTATGTCCCCTGGTAATTGACATCTCTACCCTGGCCGATTGTCCATTCTATCCATGCCTCTCATAACTTTGTAAACTTCCATCTGGTCACCCCTCAGTCTTTGGCATTCAACTACCAACAAAGTTTGTCCCATCTCTCCTCATACCTAAATAACAAAGTGTGAAGCTGGATGAACACACCAGGCCAAGATTTTATGCTCCTGAGATGCTGCTTGGCCTGCTGTGTTCATCCAGCCTCACATTTTGTTACCTTGGATTCTCCAGCATCTGCAGTTCCCATTATCACTGATACAATTCTCCTCATACCTAATACCTTTAAAACCAGGCAACATCCTAGAAAACCATTTCTGTACCTTCTCCAAAGACTCCATATCCTTCTGGAGTGGGAGAATGTCTAAATTGCTCCATAGTGCCCGAGGATGTGCAGATCAGGTGTATTAGCCATGGTAAATGTGGGTTTGCGGGTTACAGCAATAGGGTAGAACACTCTTTGGAGGATTGATGCAGACTCATGGGCTGAATGGCTACTATCAGCACTGTAGGGGTTCTATGATTCTATATGCCTTGTTGACCACTTTATCTACTGTGTGATGCCACTTTCAGGGAACTGGGGACCGGCACAACTAGATCCCTCTGCAAGTTGATGCTTCTAAGAGTTCTGCCATTTACTGGAAAATTCCCTCCTGCATTCAACCTTCCAAATGCATCACCTCACATTTGTCTGGATTAAATTCCATCTGCCATTTCTCTACCCAAGTCTCCAGTCTATCCATATCCTCCTGTATCCTTTAGCAATCCTCTTCATTATCCACAGGTCTCCTAAACTTTGCGTCATCTATAAACCTACTAATCAGACTATCTACATTCTCCTCCAACTCATTTATATGTATTACAAACAACAGATGTCCCAGCACTGACTCTGGCAGAGCACCATTGGTCACAGATCTCCGGTCAGAAAAACGTTCTTCCACCGCTACTCTCTGTCTTCTATGGCTAAGCCAATTCTGTATCCAACTTACCAGATCGCTACAGATCCCACGTGACATCACCTTTTATATCATCTTGTCATGAGGGACCTTGCTAAGGTCCACATTGACAACATCCGCTGCCCTGCCGTCATCAATCTCTTTGTCACTCACTCAAAAAATTCAACTGAGTTTGTGAGACACAGCGTTCCCTGCATATAGCCATGCTGCCTATCACTACTAAGCCCATCCTTTTCCAAATGTGAGTAAAGCCTAGCCCTAGGAATCTTCTCCAGTAATTTCCCTACAGCTGGCTTAAGGTGTGCCAGCCTGTAATTTCCCAGATTACCCCTGTTGCCGTTCCTAAACAAAGGAACATTGATTGCTCTCCGATAGCCTGGGATGTCTCCTTGATTGAAGAGGATAAAAAGATTTTGTACAAGGCCCCAGCAATTTCCTCAATGGCTTCCCTCAGGATTCTAGAATAGGTGCCTTCAGGTCCTGGAGATACGTCCATCTAATGCTTTCCAAAACACCTAACACCTCCTCTTTTATGAGATAGCAAGAACTGCAGATGTGGGAGTCAGAGTCGATACAGTATGGAGCTGGAGGAACACAGCAGGCCAGGCAGCATGAGAGGAGCAGGAGAGTTGATGTCTCAGGCCTAGATCCTTCATCAGGGCTGGGAAGGGAGAAGCGAGGTAGGAAAGATATAGAGGGAAGGGGGTGGGGTGGGGGGAAGGTAAGTGGGATAGCAATAGGTAGATGCAGGTAGGGGCAGTGGAGATTGGTCACTGGGAAAGTTGGGGCTGATAGGTGGGAAAGGAGATGGCTGGGTAGAGTCAGGTCATGGAGGCAGGGATGATAGGGAGGGTTGCACATAGGATGAGGCTGGGGGTGGGGAGATTTTGAAACTGGTGAATTTTATGCTTAGGCTACCAGGCTGTCAGCTCCTGAGGTGGAATATGAGGTAATGTTCCTCCAGTTTGCATGTGGCAACATTGTGGCACTGGAGGAGACCCAGGGTGAACATGTCACCAGGAGGGGGAGTTAAAATGGTTGGGAACTGGAAGGTGTTGTTGATGATAGCACTCGGAGTGCGGGTGATCCACAAATCTGTCACCGAGTCGACATTTGGTCTCATGGATGTAGTCAAGGCCGCAACTGATGCAGTAGACCAGGTTGGAGGATGCACATGTGAACTCCTATTGGATATGACGGACAAGAGATGGGAGATGTAGAGGCAGGTGTTGCACCTCCTACAGTTACAGGGAAAGGTGCCAGGTGTCGTGGGGTTGGCGGGGAATGAGGAATAGATGAGGGAGTCATGGAAAGAGTGGTTCCTATGAAAAGCAGATAGGGGTGGGAGGGAAATACGTTTTTGGTGGTGGGGTCGGACTGCAGGTGGCAGAAATAGCAGGGTATGATGTACTGGATGTGGACGTTGGTGGGGTGGGATTCTGTTTATTTTTGTAGGGGGGAGGGTTTTGAGAGCAGAAATGCGAAATATATTCAAGAAATGCAGTTGAGGGCATTTTTAATCAATAGATGGTGACGTTGTGGTCCTTGAAGTAGAAGGGCATTTAGGATGTCTGGGAGTGCAACGGCCCATCTTGGGAGCAGATGCAGCAGAGGTAGAGGAATTGTGATTAGGGGATCGCATTCTTGTGGAAAGGTAGTGTAGAAGAGGTGCTGTCTAGGTAACTGTGGGAGTCAGTGGGCTTGAAACAGATGTCGGTTTCGAGGCGGTCACCAGAGATGGAGAGGGAGAGGTTCAGGAAGTGGGGGGGGGGGGGGGGGCAGTAAATGTCCAGGTGAATTTGGGGTTGGGGTGATGAATTGTTCAAGTTCCTCATGGGAGCACGAGTTTGTGCCCATACAGCCATTATTGTAGCAAAGGACGAACTGACAGATGGTGCCAGTGTAACAGTGGAAGAGGGACTGTTCCACGTATCCTACAAAGAGGCAGGCATAGCTCAGACCCATACGGGCACCCATAGCCACCCCTTTCGGTTTGTAGGAAGTGGGAGGAGCTGAAGGAGAAGTTGTTAAGAGTAAGGATGAGGGTGTTGGTGGAGGGGGACTGATTGGGCCTGTGGGAGAGGAAGAAGCAGGGGCTTTTAGGCCATCTGCATAGGGAATACAAAGTGCACAAGGACTGGAAATCAGGAACAAAAGCAAAGTTAGTGGAAAATCTCAGCAGGTCTAGCAACGTCCGTGAAGGAAAAAACAGAGTTAACGTTTTGGGCCTGGTGACCCTTCCTCAGAAGTTCTAAGGGGGAAGAGTCTGGAGTGAGTGAGAGGGGTGGAGGGGTTGGGGCGATCAATGTCACAACAGCAGTTGGTAATGAAGAGGTTGAGGGAGGGAAGGAGGACTTGGCGTAGTGTCCAGGAGAATGAGGTTTGTTGGAAGCGGGAAAAGGGGTCTGCAGAGGGTGGGTTAGACTCCTAGTCAAAGAAATAAGTGCAAAGATGATGGAAAAAGAGTTCGACATCCAGATGTGAACGGAATTTGTTAATGTGTGGGCGCAGGGGAATGAAGGTGAGTCCCTTGCTGAGGACTGACCATTTGTCCTCAGTGAGGGGGATGTCTGGGGGGATGGTGAATACAGTGTAGAGCTGGAGCTGGGAGCGAGGATGGAGGCTATCTCAGGAGTAGCTGTGCATATGGGAATGGTCACATGGGCCGAAGTGGAAGTAGCACCATTGGCGAAAGTGACATAGTCAGTGGAGGCAGCGGAAGCAACGGTGTCAGCTGAGTGTCGGCAGGGGTGCGCTATCAGTGACAGAAGCAGTTTTGCCAGCAGCAGAAGCGATGTTGTCTGAGCTTCTGCAGAAGTGACATTGTCAATGGCATCGACTGGAGCAACCAAGGTGACCGTGTGGTTAGTGGCGCCAGGCAAATTAAGGATGAGACGGTGGATAGGGTGGGGGTCTAGGGCAATGGAGGAGTTCTGAATTTGGAGGTAAGCAAGAGCAAGTTTGGTGTACTTATGGTCCTTGATGTCTGTTCACATGGAGAAGGAATGTTGGTTGAGGGCATGGATCCTACACTGAATTATAAACAGTAGAGATCCTTTGCAGGTTTGGGAAAGAGTTTCTGAGCTGGGGTGGGGCTGACTGTAATGCGAGGAGATGCTGGAGCATGGCTGCGAGCGTGGAGCTGACAATCCACAGAGAAAACCATTTCTGAAGGCTCTGGATGTGCTGTTAGATACCGGTTGTCATGGCTTGGTCCAATTTGGGATGGTCTGCATGTTGTTTTGAGTCCATGGGGTGTGAGCTGGCCGCGCAGGCAGGTACTGAGAAAGGAGGTGTAGCTGTAGTACTGGGTTTGTTTCCGTATGGGTTGAAGAGTTTCAAGGTGGAGGAGATCACCAGCGGGTTGCAGTGGGAGGGAGATCCATTGAGGTCTTTTCAGGCAGAAGAGGACAACTTCTTCAAGACAGGCATCCTCACTGACTCCCTCCATCTCCACACAAAAATTCCTTCCATTTCCCTTGGGCAGACCTTCTCTTTCCCTGGCTATCCATTTGATCCTTATATGTATATAAAACGTTTTGGGATTTTCCTTAATCATGTTTGTCAAAGACATTTCAAGTGCCCTTTTAGACTTCTAATTCCTAGTTCCTGAATTCTTTCCTGCTGTCTACATATTCTGTTTTCAGTTTCCTAAACTTCACATTTGTCTCCTTTCTCTTTTTGATGAAGCTCTCAATTTCTCTTGTCATTCAAAGTTCCTGAATCTTGCCTATCCTATCTTTCATTTTCACACGAACATGATGTCCTGAACTCTAATCAATTGCCCTTTAAATGATTTCCACACCTCAAATATGCATTTACCCTCAAACAGCCACTCCAATAACCCAGGAACTGATTACACAACTTCACCCACTCATGTCCAAACTCAGGTCTCTCTTATGGACTGCAGTGGTTCAATCGGGCAGCTTACCACCACCTTCTCAAGGGCAACTAGGGTCGGACAAAAAATTTCAAGGAAAGAATAAATAAAGTGCCTTGTGTTTATTCAAACTGTGTTATTGTAAGCTAAAGCAGGAATAAGACTGTTAAATAGTTGATGTTAATAAGCAGGGGCTCACATTGAAGCATGAATCAGTCCAGCTGAATGGCCCGTTCCTGAGCTGTAATTTTTTAAAACTTCACTTGTAAGACGTGAGCATCTTTAGCTGGATCAGCATTTATTGCCTGTCCCTACTTGCTCCTCGAGAAGATGGTGGCGGCCTGCCTTTCAGATCAAGTTCTGCAGGTAGAAATTCCTTATCAAGCCCAGGGATCTCACATTGCAGAAGCTCACCACAAGCCCAGGAGAAAGGCAAGGAGAGGAGCTCTGGGATGATCGACAGCATCAGAAATATTTCACAGCAATTTTGCAGAGATATTAGCGCCAAGGAAAGCAGACCAAGTGCTGACAGCGCAGGTCCTAAATTACTAACTCAACTGGTCAGTTGCTTCATCTACTCTAACTAATGTCATCGACCTCATGAGGGCCTGAAAATTAAACAGCCATGAGAAAATAGCCAGTGGGGATGAACATAATTTATATAATGTTGCCATTTTCCTTGTAATTTATAATTATAATGCAGGAAGCAAAAGGGAACATCCATTACTTGGGCAATGAGAGGGAGCAGACTTTTGAAGGACTGCTATTTTCACAGTGCCCTTAAGTTCTGACCCTTGGACTTCCAAGTTGTTTTACAAACAGCTGCAGTTACAGAACTAGATCCTGAATGCTGCCCCACGCAACTAAACTTTCAGTTCGATGTTTACTGAAATAACGTTGTGTTTGTATATTTCATAAAAATCCTTCATGACTCACAGCGTCTCAGGCTGTACCACCATTTATTGCCTGCCCCTAGCTGCCCTTCAGAAGGCAGGGGTGGGCTGCAGCCCATCTGCTGTAGATAAACACACAATGACCTCAAGGAGGAAAGTCCAGGATTTTGTCCCAGCAACACCGACGGAATGGCGATATATTTCCAAGTCTGGAAGAGTTTGATTGGGTTGATTACGAAAATGTTTCCATTTATTTGGACCATTAGATTAGACACCATAAATATATAATTGTTACAATAAATTCAAGTGGGAATTCAGGAAAAGGTTTCTGTGGACCTCACTTCCACAGAGAGGGGCTGGAGCTGAATGGCAGTGGTGATGTTCCTTGTTTATTCTTTGTTATGTCACCCCTTCCTCCTCCATCACTGGCAATCAGTTGCAGCAGTGTGCACCATGTACAAGATGCACTGTAGAAATTCACCAAAGATCCTCAGACAGCATCTTCCAAACCACTGATCAAGTCTATTTAAAAGGACAAGGGCAGCAGATACATGGGAACACCAGCACCTGCAAGTACCCCTCCAAGCCGCTCAGCATCCTTTCTTGGAAATGTATCGCTGTTCCTTCAGTGTCGCTGGGCCAAAATCCTGGAATTCCCTGCCTTACAGCATTGTGAGTCAACCTACAGCACATGGACTGCAGTGGTTCAAGAAGGCAGCTCACCACCCCATTCTGGTAAAACTCTTCTGAACCCTCTCCAGCTTAATAATATCCTACCTATAACAGGAGACCAGAATGGACACAATATTCCAGAAGAGGTATGATTTGTCTGTCTAGCACGCAATACAATTCACTAGCCTTTTCCTTTCATCAAAAGTGATAGAGAACATAAGCATATGTAAGGCTTAGGAAATGAACATCAGATCGGTCCTGTGAGGAATATATGAGAAAGAAGGAAAGAACTCGGCAGGGAATTAGGAGAGCAAGAAGGGGCCATGAAATGACCTTTGCAAGTAAAGGTTAAAGACAATCCCAAGGCATTCTCTACATACTTTAAAAACAAGAGGATAACTAGGGAGAAGATAGGGCCACTCTCTGATAAAGGAGGGAGCTTGTGCTTGGAGGCAGAGGAAATGGGTGAGATCCTAAATGAGTACTTCATTAGTATTCACCCAGGAGAAGGATATGGAGCATAGTGAGATTTGTGAGGAGCATTCTCACATACAATGGCATTTTCAGATTAATAAACAAGTAATGTTGGGGCTTTTGAAGAGCATTCAGGTGGATAAGTCACCAGGGCCCAATAGTATCTACCCCAGGTTGTTGAAAGAGGCAAGAGAGAAGGTTGCTGGGGCCTTCGCCAAGATCCTTGTATCCTCACTAGCCACTGGAGAGGTCCCAGGGGACTGGCAAGAAGCTAATGTTGTTTCCTGTTCAAGAAAGGAAATAGTCCTAATCCAGGAAACTACAACCTGATGATTTTCACATCAGTGGTTGGTAAACATTTGGAGAGAATACCTAAGGATAGGATTTATGTGAATTTGGAAAGCATGACCTATTTAGGGTCAGTCAGCATGGCTTTGTGCAGGGCAAATCATGTCTTACTAACTTGACTGAATTTTTCGTGAAGATGACAAAGGTGATCTTTTATACAATGTATAAAACAGGGGGCGTGCATATAAGGTGAGGGGGGGAAAGCTCAAAGGAGCTTGGAGAGGCAAGATTTTCGCACAGAGGGTGGTAGGAGCCTGGATCGTGCTGCCAGTGGTGGTGGTGAGGCAGATATGATACGGTCACTTAGGGGACTTTTAGATAAGCTCAAGAATGTGCAAGGAATGGAAGGATATAGACCAAGGGCAGGTAGAAGGAATTAGTTTAATTTGGCTTCATCTTTGGCACATCACATAGAACATAGAACATTATGGCACAGTACAGGCCCTTCGGCCCTCAATGTTGGGCCGACCTGTCATACCAATCTCAGGCCCATCTAACCTACACTATTCCATGTATGTCCATATGCTTATCCAATGACGACTTAAATGTACCTAAAGTTGGCGAATCAACTGTGGGCTGAAGGGCCTGTTCCTGTCCTGTAAAGCCCTATGTATCTAAGTACACAAAATAGAAGATATCATGGAATCCCTACAGTGTGGAAGCAAGCCATTTGCCCCATCGAGTCCACAACAAACCTCCAAAGAGTATCCCATCCAAACCCACTGCCCCACCTTATCCCTATAACTCTGCATTCCCATGGCTAATCGGCTAGCCTGCACATCCCTGGACACTAAGGGCAATTTAGCGTGGCCAATCCAGCTAGCCTGCACATCTGTGGGCTGTGGGAGGAAATCAGAATACCCAGAAGAAACCCACATAGACACAGGGAGAATGTGCAAATTCCACACAGTAAGCCACCTTAGGCTGGAATCAAACTCAGGTCCCTGGCACTGTGAGGCAGCAGTGCTAACCACTGAGCCACCGTGGCAATAATAAGTCAAATCAGCTAAATGGTTGCCTCTCTCCAGTCCACAATGAAGAAGAAAGCAGCTCAGGACAGAAAAGGTGTGTTGGTCATTGTAGAAAGAGAACAAAAGGAGAGAATACAAGAGAAACTCAACACAGCAGGCAGCATCTGTGAAAAGAAAGCACAGTTAACATTACCTAACTCAAGACGTCAGTTAATCTGTTCTGTAGAAGAGTTGCTGAACTTGAAATGTTCACTCTATTTTGCTCTCCACAGGTGCTCCCAGACTTGCTGAGTTTCTCCAGCACTTTCTGTGTTTATTTCAAACTTCTGGAATCTCAGGTTCTTTGTTTTATTTTTGTTGAAGAAAGGGAGTTTGGCTTTAACTATGAGGAGGTCTTACTGCAATTAGGCAGAGCTCTGATGAAAAAACACCTAAGATATTGTGTCGAGCTTTGATCTCCATCACCAGGAGATGACAGACTGACTTTTCAGGAGAAGCCTGAGATATGACATTGGCCAGAAAATCTGTTAATTTCAATTATTTATATTTTGAGACAATGTAATCCCAGGTCAGCAACAGAAACTTTCAGTCATCAAGCCAGCCAGAGCAGGGTCTAAACCCTGCAGGGAGTTTGTGAGGGGTTTGGGACCAAGATCAGAAGGGCGTATCAGGGTGGGGGTGTGGGAGGGCTAGATTTGGAGTGCTGTTAGTATCTGTAAGCCCAGATCGGGAAAGATTCAACTAAAGTGCACTTCAGAAAATATCGCTGAAGAAAATATAATGCCTCGGTTGGCTGCAGAATAGCCCTGTTCCCTGAGTGGTCCCTGCAGTGGATGGCACAGTGGCTCAGTGGTTAGCACTGCTGCCTCACAGTGCCAGGGACGTGGGTTCGATTGCACCCTTGGGTAACTGTCTGTCAGGAGTTTGTATGTTCTCCCCATGTCTGCGTGAGTTTCCTCCCACTGTTCAAAGGTTTACAGGTTAGGTGGATTGGCCATATTAAGTTGCCCGTCATGTCCAGGGATGTGCTGACTAGGAAGATTAGACATGGAAATTGTGGAGTTACAGGGATAGGAGAGGGGGGACGGGGCTGGGCGAGGGAATGTTTTTCTAAGGGTCAGTGTGGACTTGATGGGCCAAATGGCCTCTACCTGCATTACAGGGATTCTATGATTCTCCCTCCAACACGCCTCCACTCCACTGCCAACTCCACCTCCACAGTCAGCACTTAATGTGAAAGAGACAGGACTGCAGTATGGGAGATGATGAAGGGGAGTTGGCTCAGCAGAGAGGGCCCCGTGGTTTAGCCATGCCAGCCCAGGAGCATGTGTGTTCACTCAGTGAGACAGACAGAGGCTGCAATACATTGAAGGGCAGAGAGGGTGAGTTGCAGTGTTTAACAACCTGAGGCAGAATCCTGCAATAAGAGCTCACATAATTTCACAGTTCTACGATGTAGTCATCCCAAACTAGACTAATGTTTTGCGGACATGATTTCAAATCCCAGCATGGCTGATGGTGAACTTTGAAATCACTAAAAATCTGAAATTAAAACCTAATCTAATGATGGTGATGCAGCCACTGTCAATTGGTGTTAAAACCCATCTGGTCCCTAATATCCTTGAGGGAAGAAAATCTGTCATCTTTGCCTGGTTTGGCCTGTGTGTGACTCCAGACCCACAACAATGTTGTTGACTCTTAACTGCCCTCTGAACAATTAGAGATGGACAATTTATGCTGGCTTAGCCAGTGATGCTTCATCCCATGAACGAATAAAAACAAAAATTTCTTGTTGAAAACTTGCCCACTGTTCACAAGAGATCAGAAGATGAAATATCTGGCCCAAGGTTTACTTCCTTCAGTCCATTGACTCTGTGCTACATATTCATCAGGTCTTGGACAGACTTAGTGCCATGTTTTTAAGAAACAGCCTGTAAATGTAGAGACTAAATGAATCCCATTAAAAAAAGGAAATTTTCAGTTATCCTACACACAATGAGGATAAGAGAGTAAAAAGCAAATTAAAAATTAAGAAGGAGTCATGAAGTGGGGACACATTTGCGTTTTCAGGGTGAGTTCCAAGGATTCTGTGAAGACGGTTTCGTAGTGTTGTGACTGACGGAGGAAGCAGAGCAACCAATTTGCACACAGTAAACAGCAATGTGAGACTAATCAGATAATCTGCTTCTGTGACACTGTTTTGCAGAATCACAGAGTTGTTTATAGTGAAGGAGGCCATTCAGCCCATCATACCTTCCTATCCACATGTGCCAATCTCCTGCTTCTTCTCCATATTCCTGCACACCATTTCTATCCAAACAACCATCCAATGCCCCTCTTGAATGCCTCAATGGAACCTGCCTCTGCCACATTTCCAAGTAGTGCATCCCAGACCATAACCTCTCACTGGGTGAAACAGTTCTTATCTCACATCATCCTTGTTTGATTTGTTTTTTGCATTTGCATTTACTTTAAAAGTAACAAGCGCCAGCAGGCTCAAGAACAGCTTCTTCCCTGCAGTCATTAAAGTTCTGAAGGGACCTCTCAAATTTCATAACTAATGTTGATCTCACATCTTCTCTACAGCCATAATTTTGTATTCCTCATTCTGTTCAAATGCCTTATGATCTTTGTTTTTGTATGATCTGCCTGCACTGCATGCAAAACAAAATTTTTCACTATACTTAGGTACATGTGACAATAGTAGATCAAATCAAACCCAGGCCCTCTCATTCTTTTCTCTTTTTCAGATGGGAAATTGTTCTCCCAATCTACTCTGTCCAACCCATTTATGATTTTGAAAACCCCTATCAAATCCCCTGTCAGCCTCTTGTCTCTAAGGAGAACAGCTCCAACACTTCAGTCTAACTTCATCCCTGAAGTTTCTCATTCCTGGAACCATTCTGGTCGGTCACTTCTGCTTGAGGGGTAAACAATGACCCAAAGAGAACTCACTCGCTGTTTTCTCTAAGATAGCGATGGGGAGCTTTATTTTCATTTGAGATGGCAGATGTTTTCACTGAAAAGAGGGGTACAGATCAGGCCCACATCTGGAGCTCTGCATGAGTGCTGTACATATAGTTCCCATCAGCTTCTCGCTGTCACTTTTCCATCGTCATCTAGGAAAACTGTCATATACTGTGATGGGGAACAAACACTTGTCACACTGCCACTGCCTTTCATTCACACTGGCACAGGGATTACTACCAACGATTAAACGCACCCGGGAAAATGACCACACTGGCACTGATCGCTTTGTAAAAGGAAACACAAGTGTTGGGCACAGCGCCACTGGCAATGACCATGCTGGCACTGCACATGTGAGCCCTGGGAACCATGGCAAATACACACTGGCAGTGGACACAACGGCACTGGGAGCACTGGTATAAATACTCTGGCAGTGAACATTCAAGCACCAACCACACTGATATGGTATACCCTGGAATGGGGCTCACTGACGTTTGTCACATTGGACACACAGGCATGACTGATACATACAGACAGTGCATTGGTCACACTGGTGTTATAGCAGGCAGAATATTGTGATCAGTGCCCATGCTCAAAGGTTTTAATTAAACCAAGCACAACCCAGTGAAGAAATGTTCAGAAGGATTAGCAGGAAGATTATCACTGACAGCCACGAAAGAAACATCGGCAGAGAATAATGAGTTTGATACTTTTTAATTTTAATCTCCTTATTTTTGACCACAGGACAGATGACATCTTTTCTGACACAGCACTTTGTGTCTAAAAGAATGCATTCATATCATATACTGCAATCAGAGACATGAAGAACCAAATGTGGCCATTCAGCCTATCATGTCCACTCCAGCTCTTCGACTCAACTGTCTCGTTAAAACCCATCACCATCACCCAGTACTTTTAAATTCAATGAGAGATTTCCTTCCCCAAATTCCCTTTTATAAATCGCTCCAAACATTGAATACTTTCAAGAAGGCTTTTGATGTCAGTATTAGGGCTAAGGGGATCAAGGGGTACGGGGAGAAAGCGGGAAAAGGTGACAGAGCAGGATAATTGGCCATGACCATATTGAATGCCAGAGCAGGCTTGAAGGGCCGAGTGGCCTACTCCTGTTCCTACTTTCTATGTTTCTAATTTCAGGCTGATGGTACACAACAGGAAAAAAATGGAGGCCTCTCCAGCCCTGGTGTTAGGGATGCAAGGTCCCACGGCATAATTTCGGGCAGCACGATGGCTCAGTGTTTAGCATCGCTGCCTCACAGTGCCAGGGACCTAGGTTCGATTTCCAGCCTTGGGTGATTGTCTGTGTGGAGTTTGCACAATCTCCCCATGCCTGATGGGGTTTCTACTGAACGTTCTGGTTTTCTCCCACAGTCCAAAGATATACAGGCAGTGTAGACTGGCCATGCTAAATTTCCCATGGCATCCAGGAATGACCAAGCTAAGTGGGTTACCCATGGGAAACGCAGGGTTACAAGGATTGTGTAGGAGGTTGGCTCTGGGTGGGCTGCTCTTCAGGTGTCAGTGTGGGCACGATGGGCTGAATGGCCTGCTTTCACACTGACGGGATTCTATGTGAAGAAAAACAAGTGGAACATTCACGGCATTGTCACCATTGTTTACCCCTTGAACTAAATAATTAAAAACAGCTTATCTGGTAATGTAATGTGGCTTTCATATCACGATTTGTAGGTTCTGCTATGTTTCCCATTAAAGTCAATGTTAATACAATACGGTAAATCAGTGACAGAGAGTCTCACGGGGCTTGACTTTACAATAACTTTATCATAAACATATTCCATCAATTATTAAGGAAAAGGTGTCACATTTGTGCAGTCTAATATACACAAATACATTAATGATAAAAAAAACAACTTCCACTCATTTTTCTCTTTCCAGTCACAATGAGATTCTTCATGTACAGACTTGCAACGAGTATTTCCTGCCTTATTGTCTATTCCCTGGAATTAGCTGTAACACTTGAACTTTGGACAGTGTTGGAAATTCCCTGACAATGTGCCATTCCAGCTCATCCTGACCCGACTTCTGAAGGAAGTCTGAGCAACATTGCATTCAAATACATGGAGTTATGGCATAGGTCACATGATTCACTTTAACTGTTAACAAGCCATTAAGGACACAATACTGTGGGCAAACAAACATGGCAATATAGAAAATAGGAGCAGGAATCAGCCCTTTGAACCTGCTTCCCCCTTTCAATTTGATCATGGCTCATCATCCAATTCAATCCCCTGTTCCCATTTTCTCCCCATACCCTTTGATCCCAATAGCCTTAAAAGTTGTACATAACTCCTTCTTGAGAGCATTTCATGGTTTGGCCTTGCAGCCAAGGGTTTGCAATGGGATTTGAACCCATAAACCCATTGCTCAGTCGCACAAATTAAGCCACAGTGCAATCTGAGGCCCTGGGTAAAGGAAAGAAGATCGATTTGCTTCTCCAGTTTACTGGTGTGCCTACAACTCTGCGCTGAAGGATGTGCCTGGGGGCCAACGGCAGGACTTTCCCATTGACATTAGCACCACTGATGGATGGCATGAGGAAAATCTGGCCAAATGTCCCTCTCCTGGTCACCATCCAGTGGTCTGTTTGGATAGGCACATCTCTGGAAATTTGAATTGGGCTCAGCAAACATAGCTCTGCAGTGACTGAGAGAGGCAACAGCCACTGTCTGCCAGCTTGAAATGAACCAAATTTAGGTGAACCACTCCCAAGGGTCACAGTAACAAAAAGCAAAATGTCATAGGAAAAGTTTCAAATTTAAATCTAGTGATTATTTTGCAGGATGGTGCTACCCATGCTATACAGTGCCCACAAATCATGAACACATTGAGCTCCTTTTCCAAGGACACACAGCTAGGGTCGATACCACGAGAGTGGCATCAGAAGGTGGAATTCCCACAAATAATTGAGATTAAAATTGAGATATGTGCTTCTGCACAACTGGCTGGACTCATCATAAACCACTGAATTGATGTGATTTATTATTGTAGTGAAAAGTGTGCATTACGGGTAGATCATAACATACAAATGTTATAGGGTGATGGATCAGAGTGAGGAATACAATGCTTCGGTTGCAAAGAAAGTGCTCAAAAAAACAAGATCAACATTAGATTTGAAATTTGAGAGGTCCATTCAGAAATCTAATAACAGCCAGGAAGCGTTTAGAAGAGATTAGAACTGGGGCAAGAAGGGTCTTTGATGATGCTGGCTGTCTATCTCAGAGGAATGCAATAGTACCAGAGAGGGTGCAGAGAGAGACTGACCAGGACGTGATAGCACTGGAGACGGTGCAGGGGGAAACTGACCAGGAGGTGATAGCACTGGGGAGGGTGCAGGGGGAAACTGACCAGGATGTGATAGCACTGGGGAGGGTGCAGGGGGAAACTGACCAGGATGTGATAGCACTGGAGGGGGTATGGGGGGAGAGTGACCAGGATGTGATAGCACTGGAGAGGGTGTAGAGGGAAACTGACCAGGATGTGATAGAACTGGGGAGGGTACGGGCAGGGGGGAGGAGGCTAACCAGGATGTGATAGCACTAGAGAGGGTACAGGGGAAGACTGACCAGGATGTGATGGCACTGGAGAGGGTACAGGGGGAGACTGACCAGGATGTGATAGCACTGAAGCAAAAAAAAACTCATTTAGGGCTTCCCCTACCTCCTCAGGCTCCACACACAAGTTCCCTATGCTATCCCTGATCGGCCCTACTCTTTCTTTGACCATTCTCTTATTCCTCACATAAGTGTAAAATGCCTTTGTGTTTTCCCGGATTCCTTCTGCCAAGCCTTTCTCGTGCCCCCTCCTGGCTCTCCTCAGACCATTTTTGAGCTCCTTCCTTGCCTGCATGTAATCCTCTCTAGCTGAACTTGACCCTAGCTTCCTCCACCTTATGTAAGCTACCTTCTTCCTTTTCACTAGAAGCTCCACCGCTCTCGTCATCCAAGGTTCCTTAATCTTACCCCTTCTTGCCTGTCTCAGAGGGACATATTTACTCATCACTCCCAACAACTGTTCCTTAAACCATCTCCACATGTCTATAGTTCCCTTACCATGGAACAACTGCTCCCAGTCCATGCTTCCTAACTCATGTCTAATCGCATCATAGTTTCCTCTTCCCCAATTAAATATCCTCCCATTCTGCCTCATCCTCTCCTTCTCCATAGCTATGTAAAATGTGAGGCAGTTATGGTCACTATCACCAAAATGCTCTCCCACCACAAGATCTGATACCTGCCCCGGCTCGTTTCCGAGCACCAAGTCTAGAATGGCCTCTCCCCTCGTCGGCCTGTCAACGTACTGCGTTAGGAAACACTCCTGAACACACCTTACAAAAACAGCTCCATTCAAATCTTCTGCTCGAAGGAGGTTCCAATCAATATTAGGAAAGTTAAAGTCACCCATTACAACAACCCTACTGCGTGCACACTTTTCCAAAATCTGTCGACCTATGCTTTCTTCAATCTCCCTGCTGCTATTGGGGGGCCTGTAGTAAACCCCTAACGAGGTGACTACTCCCTTGCTGTTCCTAATTTCCACCCATACTGACTCAGTAGGCAGATCTTCCTCGACAATGGAAGCTTCTGTAGCTGTGATGCCATCTCTGATTAGTAGTGCTACACCCCCTCCTCTTTTTCCCCCCTCCCTATTCTTTTTAAATGTTCTAAACCCTGGAACATCCAGCAACCATTCCTGCCCATGAGAAACCCATGTCTCTGTTATGGCCACAACATCATAGCACCAGGTACTGATCCATGCTCTAAGTTCATCACTTTTATTCCTGATACTCCTTGCATTAAAGCAAACACACTTTAACCGATCCCTTGGTTCCTTCCCAGGAAAATCCTTCCCATTAGCTGGTCTACCTCTTGCTACTGCCTCACCTGCATCAACGCTCACCTCTGGTATACAGCTCAGGTTCCCACCCCCCTGCCATACTAGTTTAAACCCTCTCGAACTACTCGAGCAAACCTTCCACCCAGGACATTGGTCCCCTTCCAGTTCAGATGCAACCCGTCCTTCTTGTACAGGTCCCACCCTCCCCAGAAGGCATCCCAATTATCAACATATCTGAAGCCCTCCCTCCAACACCAGCTGCGTAGCCACGTGTTCAGCTGCGCCCGCTCCCTGTTCCTCACCTCGCTATCTTGTGGCACCGGCAGTAAACCAGAGAACACTACTCTGTTTGTCCTGCTCTGCAGCTTCCATCCTAACTCCCTGAAATCACTTTTTATATCCTCAATCCTTTTTCTGGCTATATCATTAATCCCAATATGTAACACGATTTCTGGCTGTTCGCCCTCCCCTTTCAGAACTTTATACACCCGATCGGAGACGTCCCGGACCCTGGCACCAGGGAGGCAACATACCTTCCGGGAATCCCGATCTTGCCCACAAAATCTCCTGTCGATTCCCCTAACTATCGAGTCCCCTACCACGAGTACTTTTCTATTCTGCCCCCTTCCCTTCTTTGCCACAGTGTCAGGAAACTGACTACTATGGCTTTCCTCTGGTAGGTTATCCCCCCCAGCAGTATCCAAAACGGTATACTTATTGCTGAGGGGAATGCCCACAGGGGATCTCTGCACTGTCTGTCTGTCCCCTTTCCTCCCCCTAACTGTAACCCATCTATCCTCGTCCTGAGCCTTAGGAGTGACCAACTCCTGATAACTCCTCTCAACTACCCCCTCTGCCTCCCGAATGATCCGTAGTTCATCCAGCTCCAGCTCCATTTCCCTAACACGGTTTTCAAGGAGCTGTAGCTGGGTGCACTTCCCGCAGATGTAGCCAGCGGAGACGTGTGCCACTTCTCCCAACTGCCACATTCTGCAGGAGGAGCAAGCAACTGCCCTAGCATCCATACCCCACTTATCTGAACACCCACTCAATACTAAAGTAGAAAGCTTACTTCAAGTAATAATAACAAATTAATAACAAACTTATACCTTGCTGATATATATGGTCACTGCTTTCCTTCCGGGTCCGTCTGGCCTCCGCTGCTGCTCGCACTCAAAATGGCTGTTGGCATCGAAGGGTGAGTATTTATACTGTCAGAGATAATGGGAACTGCAGATGCTGGAGAATTCCAAGATAATAAAATGTGAGGCTGGATGAACACAGCAGGCCCAGCAGCATCTCAGGAGCACAAAAGCTGACGTTTCGGGCCTAGACCCTTCATCAGAGAGGGGGATGGGGGGAGGGAACTGGAATAAATAGGGAGAGAGGAAGAGGCGGACCGAATATGGAGAGTAAAGAAGATAGGTGGAGAGAGTGTAGGTGGGGAGGTAGGGAGGGGATAGGTCAGTCCAGGGAAGACGGACAGGTCAAGGAGGTGGGATGAGGTTAGTAGGTAGATGGGGGTGCGGCATGGGGTGGGAGGAAGGGATGGGTGAGAGGAAGAACAGGTTAGGGAGGCAGAGACAGGTTGGACTGGTTTTGGGATGCAGTGGGTGGGGGGGAAGAGCTGGGCTGGTTGTGTGGTGCAGTGGGGGGAGGGGACGAACTGGGCTGGTTGAGGGATGCAGTGGGGGAAGGGGAGATTTTGAAACTGGTGAAGTCCACATTGATGCCATATGGCTGCAGGGTTCCCAGGCGGAATATGAGTTGCTGTTCCTGCAACCTTCGGGTGGCATCATTGTGGCAGTGCAGGAGGCCCATGATGGACATGTCATCAAGAGAATGGGAGGGGGAGTGGAAATGGTTTGCGACTGGGAGGTGCAGTTGTTTTTTGCGAACTGAGCGGAGGTGTTCTGCAAAGCGGTCCCCAAGCCTCCGCTTGGTTTCCCCAATGTAGAGGAAGCCGCACCGGGTACAGTGGATGCAGTATACCACATTGGTAGATGTGCAGGTGAACCTCTGCTTGATGTGGAATGTCATCTTGGGGCCTGGGATGGGGGTGAGGGAGGAGGTGTGGGGACAAGTGTAGCATTTCCTGCGGTTGCAGGGGAAGGTGCCGGGTGTGGTGGGGTTGGAGGGCAGTGTGGAGCGAACAAGGGAGTCACGGAGAGAGTGCTCTCTCCGGAAAGCAGACAGGGGAGGGGATGGAAAAATGTCTTGGGTGGTGGGGTCGGATTGTAAATGGCGGAAGTGTCGGAGGATAATGCGTTGTATCCGGAGGTTGGTAGGGTGGTGTGTGAGAACGAGGGGGATCCTCTTGGGGCGGTTGTGGCGGGGGCGGGGTGTGAGTATTTATACTCACTGCTTTCCTTCCCGGCTGCCCCTCTGGTCCTCGTCACTTCCTCTGCTGCTCCCGCTCCTTCTCTGAAAGGGGAAAAAAAACACCGCTGTCCGCTACCGGTAAGTAATTTTAAAAATAAACTGCTTTACCTTAGCTGCAGTCTTCCGGGTCCGTCTGGCCTCCGCTGCTGCTCGCACTCAAAAAAAGCTGCTTTGGGAAGCGAGAAATGCAATTGCTTCGCCACTTGCGAGGATCTTTGCATCCTCGCTCTCCACTGGAGTCGTACCTGAGGACTGGAGAGAGGCAAATGTAATTCCTCTCTTCAAGAAAGGAAATAGGGAAATCCCCGGCGATTATAGACCGGTAAGTCTCACGTCTGTCGTCTGCAAGGTGTTAGAAAGGATTCTGAGGGATAAGATTTATGACCATCTGGAAGAGCATGGCTTGATCAAATACAGTCAACACGGCTTTGTGAGGGGTAGGTCATGCCTTACAAACCTTATCGAGTTTTTTGAGGATGTGACTAGAAAGGTTGATGAGGGTCGAGCTGTGGATGTGGTGTATATGGACTTCAGTAAGGCATTTGATAAGGTTCCCCATGGAAGGCTCATTCAGAAGGTCAGGAGGAATGGGATACAGGGGAACTTAGCTGCTTGGATACAGAATTGGCTGGCCAACAGAAGACAGCGAGTGGTAGTAGAAGGAAAATATTCTGCCTGGAAGTCAGTGGTGAGTGGGGTTCCACAGGGCTCTGTCCTTGGGCCTCTACTGTTTGTAATTTTTATTAATGACTTGGACGAGGGAATTGAAGGATGGGTCAGCAAGTTTGCAGATGACACAAAGGTCAGAGGTGTCGTTGACAGTGTAGAGGGCTGTTGTAGGCTGCAGCGGGACATTGACAGGATGCAGAGATGGGCTGAGAGGTGGCAGATGGAGTTCAACCTGGATAAATGCGAGGTGATGCATTTTGGAAGGTCGAATTTGAAAGCTGAGTACAGGATTAAGGATAGGATTCTTGGCAGCGTGGAGGAACAGAGGGATCTTGGTGTGCAGATACATAGATCCCTTAAAATGGCCACCCAAGTGGACAGGGTTGTTAAGAAAGTATATGGTGTTTTGGCTTTCATTAACAGGGGGATTGAGTTTAAGAGTCGTGAGATCTTGTTGCAGCTCTATAAAACTTTGGTTAGACCGCACTTGGAATACTGCGTCCAGTTCTGGGCGCCCTATTATAGGAAAGATGTGGATGCTTTGGAGAGGGTTCAGAGGAGGTTTACCAGGATGCTGCCTGGACTGGAGGGCTTATCTTATGAAGAGAGGTTGACTGAGCTCGGTCTCTTTTCATTGGAGAAAAGGAGGAGGAGAGGGGACCTAATTGAGGTATACAAGATAATGAGAGGCATAGATAGAGTTGATAGCCAGAGACTATTTCCCAGGGCAGAAATGGCTAGCACGAGGGGTCATAGTTTTAAGTTGGTTGGTGGAAAGTATAGAGGGGATGTCAGAGGCAGGTTCTTTACACAGAGAGTTGTGAGAGCATGGAATGCGTTGCCAGCAGCAGTTGTGGAAGCAAGGTCATTGGGGTCATTTAAGAGACTGCTGGACATGCATATGGTCACAGAAATTTGAGGGTGCATACATGAGGATCAATGGTCGGCACAACATTGTGGGCTGAAGGGCCTGTTCTGTGCTGTACTGTTCTATGCTTCTATGCTTCTATGCACTGGAGAGGATGCAGGGGGAGACTGACCAGGATGTGATAACACTTGAGAGGGTACGGGGGGAGACTGACCAGGATGTGATAGCACTGGAGAGGGTACGGCGGTGGTGGGGGCGGGGGGGGAGCGGGGCGCGACTGACCAGGATGTGATAGCACTAGAGAGGAAGCAGAGAGGGATGGGTGACAAACGTTGAAAGATTTTGATTTAAAATGAAGTAAGACTTTAATATGGATACAGGTGCTACATGGTCAGACGGTGTTTTCCTCCTGCTCCTGAGCATATCTCCCTGCTTTAGCTTTTACTCTCGCTCTCACCTCTGCCATTCTCAATGCAATCCTGCCCAGAACTCTTCACTTTGTCTTTTGACTCATGATGGAAATGAGTTGGTGCTATTGTTCAAGCTGTCAGGATAATGTTGTCAGGTTGATTACTATTGTGTTAATCACTTTATTTGTCTACTTACTTGGAAATTCATTTCTGATTTTTGAACAGATAACCTTCCCAAATTTAAAATTTAAATTAATCTCATTCTTTGTATGCCTTCTGTGCAGCAGTACCATTGTACTCTTTGATAACACAGTGTGAAGCTGGGTGAACACAGCAGGCCAGCAGCATCAGAAGAGCAGGAACGCTGACGTTTCGGACCGAGACCCTTCTTCAGAAATAGGGGAGGTGAAGGGGTTTCTGAAATAAATAGGGAGAGACGGTGAGGTGGATCAAAGACGGATAGAGGAGAAGATAGGTGGAGGGGAGACAGGCAGGTCAAAGAGGCCGGGATGGAGCCAGTCAAGGTGAGTATAGGTGGGGAGGTAGGGAGGAGATAGGTCAGTCCAGGGAGGATGGACAGGTCAAGGGGCGGGATGAGGTTAGTAGGTAGGAAATAGGGTTGCGGCTTGAGGTGGGAGGAGGGGATAGGTGAGAGGAAGAACAAGTTAGGGAGGCAGGGATGAGCTGGGCTGGTTTTGGGATGCGGTAGGGGGAGGGGGGATTTTGAAGCTTGTGAAGTCCACATTAATACCAAGCAGAACATGAGTTGCTGTTCCTACAACCTTCAGGTGGCATCATTGTGGCACTGCAGGAGGCCCAGGATGGACATGTAATCTGAGGAGTGGGAGGGGGAGTTGAAATGGTTCGCGACTGAGAGGTACAATTGTTTATTGCAAACCGAGCGTAGGTGTTCTGCAAAGAGGTCCCCAAGCCTCCGCTCGGTTTCCCCGATGTAGAGGAGGCCACAACGGGTTCAGCAGATGCAGTATACCACATTGGCAGATGGGCACGTGAACATCCATTTGATGTGGAAAGTCTTCTTGGGGCCTGGGATGGGGGTGAGGAGGGAGGTGTGGAGGCAAGTGTAGCACTTCCTGTGGTTGCAGGGAAAGTGCCGGGTGTGGTGGGGTTGGAGGGGAGTTCTATTACCCTGATGCATTTTGCCTGTACCGCCCACAAAAGCCAGATATCATCTGCCTGTACCGCCCACAAAACAAAACTATTCACTGCACCTAGGCACATGTCAAAATAATAAATCAAATAAAATCAAAAAAAATTTCAAAGTAAAAACCAAAAGAACTGCTGATGCTGTAAATCAGAACCAAAAACAGAAGTTGCTGGAAAAGCTCAGCAGGTCTGGCAGCATCTGCGAAAAAAATTCAGAGTTAATATTTCAGGTCCAGTTAACTTTTGTCAGGAAAAATCTTGAAAATCTGCAGATGATACAGGCCATCCAAGCCTGTGCTGATCCGGATCCTCTATCTAAACTTGTCACCTATTTTCCAAGGATCTGTATCCCTCTGCTCCCTCACCATTCATGTATTTGTCTAGATACATCTTAAATGACGCTATCGTGCCCGCCTCTACCACCTCCGCTGGCAATGCATACTAGGCACCCACCACCCTCTGTGTCTCCCTTAAACCTTCCCCTCTCACCTTGAAATCGTGACCCCGAGTAATTGAGTCCCCCACTCTGGGAAAAAGCTTCTTGCTATCCACCCTGTCTATCCCCCTCATGATTTTGTAGACCTCAATCAGGTCCCCCCTCAATCTCCGTCTTTCTAATGAAAATAATCCTAATGTACTCAACCTCTCTTCATAGCTAGTAACATTGATGGCCTGTGTTAAATCAGCCACCTTCAGGCAAAGATCGCAAGGTCTCTGGGAGACGCTCAGAGAGAGGCTTTGCCTGTCAGAAACAGTCGTGGCCTCAAGAGCAGGTTAGTGGGAGGAGATGAAAATTGTTCTTTTCTAGTTCTATCCAAAAAAAAGGTTGTTGCTGTAGGGCACTAATTAGCCCCTGCAGATTATAGTTCTCAGTGTCATGTGCTCAAACACATTGGCTCAGGATTAGCAGCTGAGGCAGAAAGGGAAGGGCACGGGAATGTACTCAATAATTGGCTGTTTAGCGCAGGAATATTGTGAAACACAGTATTTAAACAGATTTAGATAATCTTGAAAGTGAAAAATATGAATGAGTTTATAAAGAGAAATAAGACTTGCACAGAGTGTGTGGGTTAATTTGGAAATTATACATGATTATAGAGGAGCAGGGGTGATGGGGGAGTGTGATTTGGTTGGTTTTAAACCATTGAATTTATCAGTTACAGCAAAGAAAAGACCAGCCAGCCCATCCTGTCTCTGCAGGAACAATCCAGCTCATACTTTCCCCTCGAGCCCAGCATTTTTCTAGAAAAACGCAAAGAACTGCTGATGTTGGAACTCAGAAACAAAAAACAAAAGTTGCTGGAAAATCTCAGGACATCCTGCAGTAGACCAGTGACCCAAAAGGCGAGCTCTGTTTTTCTCTCTACAGATACTGCCTGGCCTGCTGAGTTTCTCAGCCCTTAGAGATGGTAGGAACTACAGATGCTGGAGAATCTGAGATAACAAGGTGTGGGGCTGGATGAACACAGCAGTTCAAGCAGCATCAGAGGAGCAGGAAAGCTGACGTTTTGGGCCTTGACCCTTCTTCAGAAGATCCTTCTCCAGCACTTTCTGCTTTTGATCCTACCATTTTTCTTCCTTTTCAGGTGATTGCTTAGCTCTTTTTTGAATTGAACCTGTCCTCTCCACACCTAGGGTGGTGCATTCCAGATCCTAAACACTTGCTCCTTTCTTCTTTCCTCATGTCGACTTTGTTTCTTTTGACAATTAACTTCAAACAGTATGTTTTCCAGCTAATGGGAGCAGCCCATCAGTACCTACACAGCTCAGGCCCTTCGCTATTTCCAGTTCCTCTGTGAAATCATTCAATCTTCTCTCCCTTAATGAAAATAGACCCAACTTGTCCATGTAACTAAACTTCCTTATCCCTGAAACCATTCTGATAAATCTTTTCTGCACCCTCTCTATGGGTTCACTTCCTTCCTTGAGTCCCACAGCTGTACACAATACTCCCGCTGAGGTCTGAGCTGTGTCTTTACAAAATACAGAAGGGAGGCTATGGCCTAGTGGTATTATCATTGGGCTATTAACCTGGGGGCCCATCCTGCTGTGTTCATCCAGCATCACACTTTGTTTCTCTTGGATTCTCCAGCATCTGCAGTTCCCATTATCTCTGACCCATTCTGGGGACCAGGGTTCAAATCCTCCCATGGAAGATGGTGGAATTTGAATTCAATTAAAATAGCTGGAATTAAGAATCTAATGATGACATGAACCCACTGCTGACTTTAGGCGGGGGGGAGGGGGGGAGGGCAGGAATACTATCTGGTTCATTAATCCCCCCTAGGGAAGGAAACTGTCATCCTTACCTGGTGTGGCCTACATATGACTCCAGACCCACAGTAGTGTGGTTGACTGTAAACTGCCCTCTGGACAATAAATACTGCCTGGCCAAGGATGCCCTTGCACTGTGAATTAATAAAGGAAATACAACATCACCTCCTTGCTCCTGTGCTCTATGCCTGTATTAATCAAGAAAAGCAAAATCTGCACTAAAGCATAAAGCACAGGAAAAACTCAGCAGGTCTGTCATCATCTCTGGAGAGAGAAACAAAGATAATGGTTTGAGTCCAACATGACTATTGTTTGAACTTCCTATTAATAAAGTCTAGGACATCGAATGTTTCATGAACTGTTCCCTCCATCTGTCCTGCCAATTTTAATGATCTATGCTCATAGACACCCACATCTCTCTGCTCCTGAATATCATTTACCCTTCGTTTTTATCGTGCCCCTCCATGTTCCTCCTGGCCCATGTCAATGTTGAACTTCACCTGCCACTGGTTTGTTCATTCCACCAACATATCCGTCTCCTTTGAGCTTCATCAATATCCTCACAATTCAGAATTTAAACTTTTTGAAACTATGCCCTGGACACCCAGGTCTAGGTCATTTACTTGAATCAAGAATAGCAGTTGTCTTAATCTTGACCCCTGTGTCTATAGCTGGATCTATGTGTGGAGTACGATGAGCAGTGTTGATCTCCTTATTTAAGGAAAAATATTATTTCATTAGAGGCAGCTCAGAGAAGGTTTACCAGAATGATCCTGGTGTGGAGGGATTGACTTATGGGCAAAGCCTAAACAGTTTGGGATAAGACAGTGTGGAGCTGGAGAAATACAGCAAGCCAGGCAGCATCAGAGTAGGAAAGTTGACATTTTGGGTCGGGACCCTTCTTCAGAAAATGGTTGGGACTCTACTTAACAGTCTTCACCATTTCAACACATCAGTGGCACTGTGGCCAGTGGTTAGCACTGTTGCCTCAGAGCGTCAGGGACCTAGGTTCGATACCACCTTCGGGTGGCTGCCTGAATAAAATTTGCATGTCTGCCCTACATCTGCATGGATTTCTTCTAGGGGCCTCAGTTTCGTCCCACAGCCTGACTATGTGTAGGTTAGGTCGACAAACGGAAGATGCCAGGCAGGTTAGCTAGATTGGCCATGGGAAACGCAGGGCTGTAGGGATGGTGGGATGCTCTTCTTCTGAAGACCAATGTGAATCCGATGGGCTGAACGACCCTCTTCCACACTGTGAGAGATTCTATGATCTCCCCTTTCTCTCCACTGTGCTCCCTGGCCAACACCTGTGTACATGCATGTGTGTATTTGTGCATGTCTGTGCATGCACACGTGTGTGCATTGTATGTGTCTGTGGGTATGTGTGTGCGTGTCTGGGGTGGACTAGTAGGCATGGAGGGTGTGTTAGTGATAGTAGAAAGGTAAACGGTTATGCCAATTACAAACCTGTCCGCTACACATTGGCAGTGGGCAGTGGGGTGCCCCCCTATCATCTAAATTTAAAAAAAGCTCCTTGCAGCATCTTCTCCACAACCCGTGCCACAGTTACATTGTGCTAGTTCTTACCTGGGACTTTCCACATTTCATGATCCAGATGAGACTTGCTTTTTAATGGGTTTTTCCAGGTGTTGAACACAGTGTCTGTTGTCAAATAACCAACACGGTTCATGGCCATATAGAACACTCTGACATCTGCCTGCTGCCTTCAGGTACAAACACTGAGCCAACCGTTGGCACTAGTCCAGCTTCAGAAAGTGCTCTCTCAACGCACCGCCTACTGTTTGGGAGCAATGTGGGCAGGGGAGGGGTGGGGATATAGGCATGAACGTTCACTTGGCTACAGAATGTGTCAGTGACCCAACTGCGTGCGGTTGCCACTTAAACGGTCAATTAAAGGGAACTGACAGTCCCTGTTGGCGATTTTAGAAAAAAAAACACAAGCTCCTCGCCTATTCACCACCTCAAGCAAGTGTGAGGCAGGAGGAGAATCAAGAGGCAGTGGATTTTACTAAAGGAAAAGTGGCAACTTCAGGCTGGAGGGCAGGGAGTCCATCATTAGCATAGGTCAAAGGTCACGCACTAGCTTTCGGAAAAGGAAACGACTCCTAGAGCACAAAGTATGGAGCTGGATGAACACAGCAGGCCAAGCAGCATCTCAGGACTCCTGAGATGCTGCTTGGCCTGCTGTGTTCATCCAGCTCCACACTTTGTTATCTTGGATTCTCCAGCATCTGCAGTTCCCATTATCGCTGACTCCTAGAGCACATTCAGCTAACCCATCAGATCAGGGATGATCCATACTTCAATGTAAGACTTTTAAAATCCATTCATGGGCTGCAGTAGGGCCAGCGTTTACAGCGTGTCCTGAGTAGCCCAGCTAAGAGTCGTTGCTATGGGTCTGCAGGCAAAGGTAAGAATTGCAAATTTTATTCCCTTAAAGGGGCTAGTGACAAGATAATATTTTTAATGACAATTGCTCTAATTTTTGAATGTTGAATTCAAATGTCAGCATCTGCAATGATGGGATTGGACCCCATGTCCAACGATTAACCTAAGGGTGTGGGTTACTTAGTTGAGTGACATTACCATTATGTCACCACCTTGCCATGCTTTGAGCTGCCTCTGCTCTGTATCTCTCAATTCCTTTGTCCCATTAAAATCCTCTCTACCTCAGTGTGGTAGTTGTCAATAATCCCTTCAGGATTCACCATTTTACTGGCAGGTATATTCCCAGTTTTCTAATACCAACCCCATTCTCCACCCAATTTGGTGGAAGAATGACTCCCAATATCATCCAGGAACATCCTAACTTTGCAGCTGTGTTTTTTTTTGCTCTGTGTTTCTGGACCTGATGTTAAACACCCCAAACCTCCTCCCCAGCTACCTTACCACAGGATGTACTTTGTGTATCTCATAGCAGGGAGGCAACAGCCTAGTGGTATTTTCACTGGATTGTTAATCCAGACACCCAGGTAATGGGCGTAAGGACTTGTGTCTGTTTCCCGTCACGGCAGATGGTGGAATTTGAATTCAATGAAAACAAAAATCTGGAATTAAGAATCATGTCGATTGTCAGGAAAAACCCATCTGGTTCATTAATGTCCTCACCTGATCTGGCCTACATGTGATAACATGGTTGACTCTTAACTGCCCTCTGGGCAATTGGGAAGGGCAAAAAATGCTGACCCAGCCAGCGACACCCATGTCCCGTGGATGAATAAGGAAACAAAAAATGGCCTTATTAAGTTCTTACAAGGCTCAGCAGATAGATGCAGGAACGATTGAGGGCTGATGTAGGGGTGGTATGGTGGTTCAGTGCTTAGCACTGCTGCCTGGTAGCACCCAGAGACCTGGGTTCAATTCCAGCCTCAGACAACTTCCTGCATGGAGTTTGCACATTCTCCCAGTAGGTTTCCTCTGGGTGCTTCAGTTTTCTCCCACAGTCCAAAGATGTATATGTTACATGTATTGGCCTTGCTAAATTGCTTACAGTGTCCAGGAATATGTGGCATTTTGTAGATGAGCTGTGGGAAATCCAGGGTTACAGGGATTGGGTGGGATGCTCCTCAGAGAGTTGGTGTGGACTTCCACACTGTAGGGATTCTATCATTCCACAGGTTATCCCCCTGGCTGAGGGCTGTCAGGGGATGGAGAGGACAGTGTGAGAGCGTAGTAAGGTTAAACCGGGGAGTTCAGAATGAGAGACAGGTCGGTTAGGACTGAGATGAGGAGGAATTTCTTTACTCAGAGGACAGTGAATCTATAGAATTCCTTACTACAGACGACAATGGAGCCTCTGTCATTGAGTATGTTCAAGACACAAATTGATAGATTTGTAGATAGTATGGGGCTCAGGGCAGTGTGAGAAAAGCAATGTCAGAGTAGAAGATCAGCCACTATCTCATTGAATGGTAGAGCAGGTATGAGGGGCTGAATGACCTACTCTGCTCCTATTTCTCATCTCTTTTCGAGCTGTATAGCATTTCAAACATCTCAGTTGGATCTCTCTCTCTCTCTCTCTCTCTCTCCACTGGTCTTCTACACTAATGGAACCAGGTTCCAAAAACACGTGAAGGAGGAGCAAGGCTGTGAAAGCTTGTGTTTTCAAATTAATCTGTTGCACTATAACCTGGTTTCCTGTGATTTCTGACCTTGACCACTCCAGTCTCAGGCACCTCCACATCACAATCAACGGAAGACGAAGGCACACTCTATCTGTCCAGATCATCTAATCGTCCCAACCTGGTATCATTCCAATGGCACTGTGTTGCTCCTCAAGTTCAATAGGTCCCTCCTAAATCACTGTGGTGAGGTATGAATGCATTGCTTCAGTTGGAGTCTGCTCTAAACTCTTCCTCTTGAGAGAAACACTTCTCCAGCCTCCTTAAGACCCCATGACCAAGCCATCTCTAAGTGAAACATCACATGTGTATTCCTAATTTGGGGCTGTTCCTTTTACACTCAGTCCTCTTAAAATGAGGCTGAAAAGTTATCGATGTGTTGGAAGGGGAGGGGAGATGAACACGTGAAGGAGAAAGGTATAGACAGAAAAAGATAAAGAGGGGTCAGAGGAGCTCATGGAGCCGGGGGGAAGAGGAATAAATAAAATCATACACTGGTTGGGCTGAATGGCCTCCTTCTGAGCTGCCCAATTTATCTCAATTCTACAAGACTTTAACTGTTCAACGATGTAAAATGGACCCTGTTTCTGATCGCTCCCTGGTCTATGGACATTGAAGTTAGACAGATGTCAAATGGACTGATAATTTGCTACCACCACTGTCAAATTAACTCACACAGATGAAAGGAGGAGGGAGACAGAGGAGGTTTAAAGATGAAGCAGGAGACAGAGAGTGGCTAAGGCTTTCACAAGAGCCAGCGCAGTTATGATGGGCTGATTGGCTTCATTCTGTTCTGGAAGGGGCGGTCATGGTGTAGTGGCAATGTCACTGTGCCCCCGGTTAATATTCTGGGGAACATCAGTTGGAATAGCAGATGATGAAATTTGAGTTTGATAAAAGAAAACGTGGAATTAAAAACTAAGCTAATGGTGGTCACGTGGCCACTGTCCATTGTTGTAAAAACCCATCTGGTTCACTCACATCCTTTAGGGAAGTAAATCTGCCCTCCTTACCTGGTCAGGCCTATGTGTGACTCCAGGCTGAGAACAATGAGGTTAACTCTTAACTGTGTTCATCACCACCTTCTCAAGCAGTTAGAGAATGAGTAATGGGTGCCCCTCTCGCTAGTGTCATCCCTATAGAATCATAGAGTCATAGCAATGTACAGCACAGAAACAGGCCCTCGGGTCCATCCCGATCTGTCACCCCAAATTAATCTAATCCAATTTGCCAGGATTTGGCCCATATTCCTCTAAACATTTCCTATTCATACAGCCATTCATATACCATTTTAAATGTTATAATTACAGCACCTTCCACCTGTTCCTCTGGCAGCTCATTCCATATACACACCACCCTCTGTGTGAAAACGTTAACCTGCAGGTCCTTTTTGAATCTTTCCACTCTCACCTTAAACCTATGCCCTCTAGTTTTCGGAAATCTACCCTGGAAAAAAGACCTTGGCTATTCACCCGATCCGTGCCCCTTAAGATTTTACAAACCTCAATAAGATCACCCCTTAGCTTCCAACACCCCAGGGAAAGTAGCCTCAGCTATTCAGTCTAATATAATAAAATGTGAGGCTGGATGAACACAGCAGGTCCAGCAGCATCTCAGGAGCTGGGCCTGCTGTGTTCATCCAGCCTCACATTTTATTATCTTGGATTCTCCAGCATCTGCAGTTCCCATTATCAGCTATTCAGTCTCTCCCTGCAGCTCAAACTCTCCAACTCCAGCAACATCGTTGCAAATCTTTTCTGTACCGTTTCATGCTTCACAACATTTTTCCTGTAGCTGGGAGACCAGAATTGAATGAAATGTTCCAAAAATCCTGTACAATTGCAACATGTCTTCTCAACTCTCATAATCAACGCACTGTCCAATAAAGGCAAGTTACACCAACATCTGAGTAATGTTCAGGGTGGGGTGGAGTGGGACTGGCTGGATTGCGCAATGTGCCTGCACAGACCTGATGGGCTGAATGTGCTGTAAATGGCTCCATGAATCACAAGTATTCTCACACAGACAGTCCTTGTTATAGAGAATGTCAAAGAATCTTGATTGTATTTCATTGAATTGTGTTTGATCTCAGGTTCGATTCCAGCCTCAGGCAACTGTCTGTGTGGAGTATGCACACTCTCCCCGTGTCTGCGTGGGTTTCCTCCGGGTGCTCTGGTTTCCTCCCACTGTCCAAAGATGTGCAGGCCAGCTGGATTGGCCATGCTAAATTGCCCATAACGTTCAGGGGTGTGTGGGTTATAGGGGGATGGGTCTGGGTGGGATGCTCCAAGGGGCGGTGTGGACTTGTTGGGCCGAAGGGCCTGTTTCCACACTGTAGGGAATATAATCTAATCTAAACCCACCCAACAGACCAGCAGGAGAAAGTGTCTGACAATGCCAGACAATGTAAGAGCTGACAATCTTTGATAGCCAAGCATGCCTCGCGTCAGTGACTCTCCTGCTAATGCACAGTCTGAATATCAGGTTCCTTCTCCAAAGCCAGCATTGTGAACATGTTTGAACTTCGTGCAAAGTAATGGGGATATTTGAGCTCTGAATGACAACCAGGCTTCAGGTAAAGAGAAAACTAAACAAATCCATTGCCAAATTAACTCTCATTGCCCTCTATCTGTAACCTGAAGAAAATGTTTAATTGAAGGTTTGACAGTGAGCTCACTATCTGAGATTTTCTGCTAAATAACTTGGACGATGACTGATTCTTGTCAGTGCCTTTTGGGGACATTTGTTTTACTCAGAAAGGAATTTAGAAAGAAGGCAAATACTTTTAATGTCGCTACACTCACAAAAGAAAAACCTGCACGTGCTGAAATGTTTGACGTGCTGACAGAACAATTCTGGAGAGACCCTTCAGGTCTGCAGAGAGACAGAAAACCTTATGGTTAATGTTCCAAGTCATTAGCAAAAGGTAAAAATCAAAAGAACTGCAGGTGCTATAGGTCAGGAACAAAACCAAAAGTTGCTGGAAAAGCTCAGCAGGTCTGGCAACGTCTGTGAAGAAAAGATCAGAGTTAACATTTGGGTCCAGTGACACTTCCTAGCAAGTGGTGAAATGTCAAATGTTCGCTTTCACTGTGAGCACTTTTGAAGCAGAATGCAATTTTTGTAAGTTAAAAAAAAAGTTGGGTGGGGAAACGGATTTATCGTTGATATTGTTTCCCAATGGATTACATACATAAACAATTTATCAACTTGTCTCAACGAACTGCTCATGCTCATTTGTCCTGGAGTTGATTGCTCCCACATCATATTATAACAGGAAGAGGCCATTCAGCCCACAGCTGAAAGTACTACTCAATTAGTTCGACTTTTCCTCCCAAATGCACCACGAATTTTCACTTTCTAAGTATTTATCAGATGTCCTTTTGAATATTAATGTTCAATTTTCTTCCCCCCACTTATTCAGATGATGCATTTAACAGAATCAACCATTTCTGGATGTGAGCATTAAAAAGTAAGGAGATTGACACAAGCCATTAACTGGGTACAATACTTTACCCAACCAAAATAAAGAAAGAGACACCATAGTCTTCCTGGGCCATAGGCTGCTGTCACATTTGAGAGAGACAACAGGTGGTGCTTTAACCTAAGGCTCACTATGATCGAATAGTGGAGCAGATGCAATGGGCCGAAGGGTCTAATTCAGCTCCTGTATCTTATGGTCATGAACTTGAAGATCAGCGAATATTGAATAGTGGAGCAGACTCAAAGAGCAGAATAGTTTACTCTGCTTCTTGGTCTATGAACCCAGGGGATCTTAGGTAGCTCTCTCATTACAGAGAGATGGCTGATTGTGCACTTACCCTGAAGATCACCAAACCTTAGAACAGAGACAAGGAGCAAAAATTAAGAAGCAGGGGCTTTCTTGGTGATATCAGCCAGGATAGGAGTTGATTGTGTATGGCTGACCTCACTCAGTATTACAAACTATTCGCCCAATAAGCAGAGCTAACTCACCCCCAGAGACAACAAGATGTGGAGCTGGATGAACACAGCAGGCCAAGCAGCATCAGAGGAGCAGGAAAGCTGACATTTCGGGCCTAGACCCTTCTTCAGAAATGGGGGAGGGGAAGGAGATGCTGAAGTAAACAGGGAGAGAGGGGGAGGCGGATACAAGATGGATAGAGGAGAAAATAGGTGGAGAGGAGGCAGACACGTCAAGGAGACAGGGTTGGAGCCAGTAAAGGTGAGTGTAGGTGGGGAGCTAGGGAGGAGATAGGTCAGCCTAGGGAGGACGGACAGGTCAGGGGGGCGGGATGAGGCTAGTAGGTAGGAGTTGGAAGTGGGGCTTGAGGTGGGAGGAGTGGATAGTTGGGAGGAAGGACAGGTTAGAGAGTTGGGGACGAGCTGGGCTGATTTTGGGATGCAGTCACGGAGGGGAGATTTTTGAGCGTGTGAAGGCCACATTGACACCATTGGGCTGCAGGGTTCCCAAGCGGAATATGAGGTGCTGTTCCTGCAACCTTCGGGTGGCATCATTGTGTCACTGCAGGAGGCCCAGGATGGACATGTCGTCTGAGGAATGGGAGGGTGAGTTAAAATGGTTCGCGACTGGGAGGTACAGTTGTTTATTGCGAACCGAGCGGAGGTGTTCTGCAAAGCGGTCCCCAAGCCTCCGCTTGGTCTTCCCAATGTAGAGGAGGCCGCACCGGGTACAGTGGATACAGTATACCACATTGGCAGAAAGCATTTTTTCACTATTAACTTGTTCAGAGGATGCAGACGTTGCTCGCTAAGCCCATCCCTAAATCTAAAGTCAGATCTGGAGGAGATGGAAATCACTACCAGTGTCTTGAAATAGGTTCACAAAACCTCTTTGTGTTTGAAATAATTATCTGGCCCAGAACGCCTTGTGCTCTGTCAGCCACTTTCTCAACCTGTCTGGATCACCTGCATGGTTGTTAAGTGTATGACAGGAGTCCTACTGCTAACCATCCTCCAGTATAAACTGCTGACAGTTACTGTCTTTTTCCTGCCACATGTCAATGTTGTATCCCAGCTGCCAACTTCCTCTCATTCCCCCTCATCGAACTAAGACTGAGTGAGGAACTAAACTGTGTATAATCCGACCGTTCCCACACTCTGACTGTGCTGAGTTAGCTGTCAGGAATTTTGTTCTGAAGGAAACTGCTTGATCGCAAAAGCTAGCCCCAAAGTTCCCCTACTCTGCGGTGGTTTTGTTATCACTGCAAGCAAACAGCTAGAAATGTGCGTCGTTATTTCTGTACAAAAGTTTGCAAAGGGACTAATTCAAAGGTTTGCGTGTCCAGGGGGATTCAGGGATCCATTCCAAAAGGAATTAGATCCTCAACTGGATTTACTCCAGAGATTCCATTCATTTTAGCCTGGCCACACTGTGGTCAAGTTGATAAAGACAATGTTTATTCTCCATTCAACTGACATCGAGGTATTCCAGCACCAGACCAGAGATCACATTTTAATCACTTCACAAACATCTGGCCTCAACACTGAACACAACTGCCCAAGATTGTAAACATTCATCCTATTTCTCTCTGACAATAGACAGTAATGATTTCCATCTCCTCCAGTCCGGGCTTTTAATTTATTACTTGTCTCATTGTTACCTCCTGTTCCTTTTCATCATTATCCCTTTAACTGTTTTATTTCTCCTGCCCTCCATCATATTAAGCCTTCCCTTTGGGTCTTTACTTCCTCTATTCTCCTTCACTACCTCTCTCGTGCAATTTCTGTTTTTATTTCTGATTTCTAGAATCCACGAACGGTTAGGGTGTGAATAGATCTCAAAGTCGGCATATGCAGCTTCAAATCGGAGTGCAAAGTGTTTAAGGCAGAATCACGGATTGCAAAAGCATTATGAATTGGCCATCTGTTGACACTTTATCGGAATTACAACTCTTCAAACAACATGCGCTGTTCCATTTAAATGATCCTACTGGTGCCAAGGTGAGAACTTTAAAGGCCATGCTTGCTCACAGAAATCCTCAGAATTGGTACATTCAGTCTTCCCACTGGCAATCAGAAAGATCCAGAAAAGATATAGAAAGCTCTTAAAGATAAGCTCAAAGTAAGAATGAATTTCAGGATTAACAGACTCCAACTCATTTAGAACGTAGAACATAGAACATTACAACACAGTACAGGCCCTTCGGCCCTCAATGTTGTGCTGACCTATCATACCGACATACAGACAAAAGCATTTCATACAGACAAAAGCATATTGACCAGTTTTTTGAAAGATGGCTTAGCAAAGGTCATGAATGTAGCTCCTCTGAAGACGAACTGTCAGCGAAGATCATTGAATTTGTGCTTGCCTCTGCGTCAAAAAGGCCGTGCCACTGATACTTTATTTAAAGATAGTCACAAGTGTGAACCTATAGTGACAGGCCAATAACAATTACAGTGGGTGCAGCCATCTCTGTCTACAATCAGCAAACCAAACCAAACTCCAACTTTTCTTGACAACTTAAAGCATTTGGAGCTAATAGACACTGTGTGTTGGTTGCAATGCAAGCCATACCCCAGAACAAAAACACAGATGACTAAAAAAACTCTTTCGCTCCAGGAGCTACAATTCCTGTAGCTTGTCCTTGGCATTCCATGGCAAGACAGGTTCTCCACCTCATTGGTTCTGGAACATTCCCTGCATGCATTCAATGCATAGCCAGTGATGGCTGCATTGCTTCAAACATGGTCACTGCATGACTTTCAGCCACTTACCCAAAGACCTTGTGTACAGCGAGCTGGCCATTGGGCCAGAGTCTCCAAGGTGTCCATACTGTCAAATTCATAGATTCATAGAATCCCTACAATGTTGAAACAGACCCTTCGGCTCAACAAGTCCACACTGACCCACATAGCACCCCACCCAGGCCCATCCCCCCATTAACCCGCCTTATCTACGCATCCCTGAACACTACAAGCAATCAGCACAGCCAATCCACCTACCCTGCACATCTTTGGATTGTGGGAGGAAACCGGAGCACCCAGAGGAAACCGACGTGGATGCAGGGAGAATGTGCAATCTCCTTCTACAAGGACCAGTCAATAAGATATAAAGGTGATGGAAAGTGACTCTGGCAACTGGGGGACGGTCACTGATGGCCAGGACCTCCGGATGGTGACTGTTTGGAAGGTCATTGGAGGCAGTGAGTGAAAATAAAAAGCTCCGCTGCTGAGAAAGGGGACCCAGAGAAAATCAAAGCCAGAGCATCTTGCACCTTCTCAGCGCAGCGTCTTCCTCTGCAGTAACTGAAACAGAGACTGGTCTGTCAGACTGCGGCTCTTGGGCCACACCAGAGCCACACCAGAGTGAACCAGCACAATGAAAGCGATGATTTTATTTCATTTATGGTTAATGGACCTGGGAGGGGTTCATAGGCATAAGGGCATGCCTGAGTGTCCCTAATGAGGAAGTAGGCAGTGCCCATGGGCAGCTGATACTTTCCTGACCAATGGGCACTGTGAGGGCTGGAGCACGTCATCTCTACTCAAAACCAAATTATAACCTAAATTCTGTGACTCACCTTTGCTTTGTGTCACTACCACTCACTTGACGGGTTATTAAATAGTCAATTTGTTTTCATTAGGTTATTTGGTTTTAGTTCTTTTATTGATGACTTTAAAATGAAGACGTTATGAAATGCCTGTTTGAGGGAGAAGAGTGTAATATAAGCAGTCCAATCAAATGTGCACCACTGCTCACCATGTCATGCGGCTGGGTCAGCTCTCTGCACTCCATCAGCCCCTGCTCATGATTGATTCACTACCACTATCCTCTGTCAGCGTAAGGAACAACAGGGTTAACTTGGTCTAGTGTGATAGAGGAAAGCCACTTCGTGCTCTAACAAGACGAGCATCTTGTGGTGCAAAAGTTACAGTACATCAGAGTCAAGTTACATTAGGGGTTGCCCTTTTAGGACAAAAACAAGGACATGTTTACTCTCGGATAGTTGCATGCCTTCAGAACCTTCGGCTTAAAAGGCAGTGGAGGTGGGGATCACTGCGTATTTTTAAGGTAGATAGATTTTTGTCAGACAGGGAAATCAAAGATGGGGATCTGAAATTCGAAACACAAACAAATCAGCCATTATTTTATGATCAGAGATAATGGGAACTGCAGATGCTGGAGAATCCAAGACAACAAAATGTGAGGCTGGATGAATACAGCAGCCAAGCAGCATCTCAGGAGCACAAAAGCTGATGTTTCGGGCCTAGACCCTTCATCATTATCTTATGAAATGGTTCTTACTGAATGGCATCTCTTGTTGAGGGGCTGAAAGGCCTTCTCTTGCCTCTGTTTGATATTTGTGTATGAATATTGGTATGATGGATAGTGTTACAGAGACACTGGTCAGGTGTCAGCTCTCACTTTTTCTAGATCCACATGACATCATCAGAGTGGGTGGTGCTTATGGTAAGCATAATAGGCAAGTGTAACAGGCACACAGGCAGTTTTGTAAAGAACAGGTGATGTTGGGACTATGTTTCCCAGACTTCACCCTTATATGAGTTTCTTTTTTCCCCTCACCTCATATCTGGCATAGTCGTAGATATTTTTTAATTAGACCAGAAAAGAAAGGAGCAGTATTAGTCCATGCAGCCCATTAAGTCTACTCCATCATTCAATCATGGCTGATGTATTTCTCAACCTGCCTTCTCCCTGTAACACTTGATCCCCTTACTAATCAAGAACCTATCTATCACTGTCTTAAATATAGTCAATGACTTGGCCTCTACAGCCCTCTGCAGCAATAAGTTCCACAAATTCATCACCCTCTAGAAATTCACCACCCTGAAGAAATTCCTCCTCATTTTAGATCTAAGAAGAGTTGTTCGTTCACACTGAGACTGTGCCCTTGGGTCCTAGTGTCTCCTACTAGTGGAAACATCCTCATATCCACTCAATCCAAGCCTCTCAATATTCTGTAAGTTTCAGTCAGATCCCCCCTCATCGTTCTAAACTCTGAGTGCAGACGCAGAGTCCTCAACCACTTCTCATATGTCAAGCTCTTCATCACAGGGATCATTCTTGTGAACATCCTCTGTTCCTTCTAAGGCCAGCACATCCTTCCTTAGATACAGGGCCCAAAACTGCTCACAATACTCCAAATGCAGTCTGACCTGAGCCTTATACAGCCATAACAATACATCCTTCCTCTTACGTTCTCACCGTCTTGAAATGAATGTTAACCTTGCATTTTACTTCCTAACTGCCAAAGGAAGCTGCATATTAATATTAAGAGAATCCTGAACTAGGGCTCACAAGTCCTTTGTGCTTCAGAATTCTGAAGCATTTCACTTTTTGTGAATAGTTGTGGTCCCAATGCTGACCCCTGCAGAACTCCATTCGTCACCAGCTGCCATCCTGAAAAACACCCCTTTATCCCCATTTTATGCTTCCTCCCAGTTAGCCAATCCCCTATTCATGCCAGTACCTTGCCCCAGCCCCACGGGCTCTTGTCTTATTTAGCAGCCTCCTTTGCAGCACCTTGTCAAAGGCCTTCTGAAAATCCAAATAGATCATATCCCATGGCTTTCTTTTGTCTAACTGTCTTATTACCTCCTCAAAGAATTCTAACGGATTTGTCAGGCATGACGCCCCCCCCCCCCCGACCTTGACAAAGCCATACTGACTCCGTCATATTTTACCATGCACTTCCAAGTACTCCGCTATCTCATCCTGAATACTGCACACTAAAATCTTTCCAACTACTGAGATCAGGCTGACTGGCCTGTAGTTTCCTAACTTCTGCCTCCCTCGCTTCCTAAACAGGGGTGTTACATTAACCATTTTCCAGTTCTCTGGGATCCACCCTGACTCCCATGATTCCTGAAAGATCGCCACCAATGCCCCCACAAGCTCCTCAGCTATTTCCTTCGGACTATGGCCCAACCATTCTGGGTGATTTATCCACCTCCAGATTTTTCAGCATCCGCAGCACCTTCTCCTGAGTGATGGCCACTACACTCACCGCTGCCCCCCACCCACCTCGCCACTCCCCAGATTCTCTTCAATTTCTGGTGTGCAGCTGGTGTCTTCCACTATGAAAACTGATGCAAAGTACCTATTCAGTTCTTCTGTAATTTCTTTGTTCCCCATTACTTCTTCTCAAGCCTCATTTTCCAATGTCCTCTCTCTTATCTGTAAGATATGGTAAATATCTTTTGTAATTTTCCTTTCCATTACTAGCTAGCTTACTCTCATATTTCATCTTCTCCCTCCTTATTACTTGTTTTGTTATTCTCTTCTGTTTTTTTACAGGCTTCCCAATTCCCTGGTTTCCCACTAATCTTCGTCACATTGTACGCGTTTTCTTTTGGTTTCATGCTGTCCCAGACTTTCTTTGTTAGCCGTGGGTTGCCTCATTCTCTCCTTAGTATGTTTCTTCTTCCTAAGGATGAATTTCCATTGTACCTCCTAAATTACCCCCAGAAAATCCTGCCATTGCTGCTCCATCATCTTCCCTGCTGGGTCCCCTTCTAATCAACTCTGGCCAGTTTATCCCTCATGTCTATGTCATTATCGTTATCTCAGTTGTAATGCTATTACACCTGATTCCAGCTTCTCCCTCTCAAACTGCAGGGTAAAGAATGAATTCTGTCATATTATGGTCACTGCCGCTTAGGGGTTCCTTCACCTTAAGCTCTCCAATCAAGTCTGCCTCGTAACGCATCACCAAATCCAGAATTGCCTATTCCCTAGTGGGCTCTACCACAACCTGCTCCAAAAAAAATCTTATAGGCATTCCATGAGTCCCTTTTCTTGGCACCCACGACCAGTGAGGTTTAAGTCCACCCGCATATTGAAGCCCCTCATGATTACTGTTACAGTGCCTTACTTACATGCTTTTTCCATCTCCTGGTATATTTTCTTTCCCGCACCCTGACTACTGTTAGGCAGTCTGTACACAATTCCCACCAGGGTCTTAGATAATAAAATGTGAGGCTGGATGAACACAGCAGGCCAAGCAGCATCTCAGGAGCACAAAAGCTGACGTTTCGGGCCTAGACCCTTCATCAGACCCTCTCTGGTGAAGGGTCTAGGCCCGAAAGGTCAGCTTTTGTGCTCCTGAGATGCTGCTCGGCCTGCTGTGTTCATCCAGCCTCACATTTTATTATCTTGGATTCTCCAGCATCTGCAGTTCCCATTATCTCTCTCCCACCAGGGTCTTTTTCCCTTTGTGATTCCTCAACACAGCCCACACAGATTCTACACACTTATACTGTACTCTCTGACTTTATATCACTTCTTACTATTGATTTAATTTAATTTCTTACTAACAAGACAACCCTCTGCCAATCTACCTGTCCTTTTGATAGTACATCCATCCTTGGACATTTAGCTTCCAGCCCTGCTCCCCCTGTAGCCCCCCTGAAACACAGTACTTGCCAATTTCAACCTGCGCTACAAACTCATTTCCCTTGTTTCAGATATTCTGTGTATTTAAGTTCAACACCTTCAGCCCTGCATTGACTGACCCCCTTCTCATAGTTATCTCCTTATGTGCTGTGCTTAAAATTAGCTAACTGACCCTTTCCATACTGTCTGTCCTAGGACTTGTTCTGGAAACTTTATTGCCATCTGCTGAACCCTCCCCCCGCTCCTTTAAATTTGTTCACATAACTGCACATCCCCCACACACCAACAATATTTAGTTTGAAACCCTATCGACAGCTCTAGTTGAATGATTTGCCGGGACTCTGGTCCCAGCATGATTAAGTTGCAGCCAGTCCCATAGGAACAGCTCCTTCCCTTTGCGCTACTGGTACCAATGTCCCATGAATCTGAACCCATTTTTCCTGCACCAATCTTTAGACAATGCATTTACCTGTTTAATCTTGTTGACCCTGTGCCAATTTGCTTGTGGCTCAGGTAGTAATCCAGAGACTATTATTCTTTTGGTTCTGCTTTTTAATTTAGCCCTTAGCTGCTCTTTTGCCTCAGCAGGATCTCTTCCTCTTTCTACCTGTATCAATTGAACCTATGTGGACCTTTTCCCTCCCCCTCCAAGTTCCTCTGCAGCCCAGGTGAGATATCATGACCCTGGGCACCAGGCGAGCAACATAGCCTTGGGGTCTCTTGCTCCTGGCCACAGAGAACAGTGTCTATTTCTCTGACTATACTATCCCCAATTACAAGTATATTTCTCTTTTCTCCCTCCTGTTGAATGGCTCCCCCTACCATAGTGTTGTGGTCAGAGTGCCCACTCTCATTCACATGGGGAACAAGAGTCTCAAACCTAAATAACAAAGTGTGGGGCTGCATGAACACAGCAGGTCAAGCAGCATCTCAGGAGCACAAAAGCTGACGTTTCAGGCCTAGACCCTTCATCAGAAAAAAGATGATTTTTCTGATGAAAGGTCTAGGCCCGAAACGTCAGCTTTTGTGCTCCTGAGATGCTGCTTGGCCTGCTGTGTTCATCCAGCCCCACACTTTGTTATCTCGGATTCTCCAGCATCTGCAGTTCCAATTATCTCGAGTCTCAAACCTATTAGACAAGCTCAAAGGCTGAGGGTCCTTTATCACTGCCTCCTGAATCCCTCCACCTGCCTCAGTTGTAGTCACACCCTCCCGCTCCTGGCCACTGAGTGAGCTCCTTAGGTTAACTACCTCAAATGTAATCAGAGTTAATATTTTGGGAATTACTGAACAGTTCTGCGGAAGGGTCACTGGATCTGAAATATTAACTCAGATTTCTCTCCACAATTGCTCCCAAACATGCTGAGCTTTTCCAGTGATTTCTGTTTTTGTTTCTGATTTACAGTATCCGCAGTTCTTTCATGTTTTGATCTAAGGGGCGTGACTGCCTCCTGAAACACAGCGTCCGGTAACTGTCCCCCACCATAATACATCAGAACATCTGACTCCAGCTCATCAACTGTGAGCCAGAGTTAATCGAACAACCAACACTTGCTACAGATGTGTTCACTCTGAACCACAATGGGATCCACCAGCCCACATCGTAGTGTTACAATAAAAACCAAAAGAACCGCAGATGTCGTAAATCAGGATCAAAAACAAAGTTGCTAGAAAAGCTCAGCAGGTCTGGCAGCATCTGTGGAGGAGAAAACAGAGTTAACGTTTCAGGTCCAGTGACCCTTCCTCAGAACTGATGGTGGCTGGGAAAACGTCAGTTGATATGCAGAAAATAGGGAGGTGGGTGGGGTAGGGAGTAAACGAGAGGATAGAGTCCAAAGAGAGAGAAAGACAGTTGGACAGTCAAAGGAGTTACTAACAATCAGGCTGGGAGGGTGAGTGGTTGTTAATGGGGACTGTTAGTGACTAACAACAGGGGTGTGTAATGGCAGGCTGTGCGGTAACAAGGCCTGGTGAGTGGGGCAGGGGGCTGGGACATAGGAGAGTTTAGGTCCTAAAATTATTGACCTCGATATTGAGTCCGGAGGGCTGTAGTTACAACAGTTACAACACACGGCCTGGCCCATTATCTCTAATTTAGTTACTTAATTTTCAATTTGATTTTTAAAAATTTCCCACTCATCTCTGATCTTGTAGCCTGTAAGTATGTCCCCTGTATACCTTAAACCTGAAAGAAAATAATCAGATTAATAGCTATCACCATTTTACAGATTACCTGTGATGTCAGTCTTTTATGCTGGACGCCTGATCCTGGTCTTCAATTTATTCTGTTAAAAAAAATTTACAAACTAATGAGGTATAAACAAAGCCTCCAAATTCCCCGAACTATATACTTGTTGGGGTTGTGTCTTGTTCTGGATGGGATCTCGCCTAGCTGACTGTAATGGCACATCTCAAGAGCAGGTAGGACTTGAACCTGAGCTCTCCCGGCCCAGAGATAGGGGCACTACCGCGATCAGCCACATGAGTAACCAGCAAGTCTTTGGTCACGTCAGCTGAGTACTGGAGCTGATGGAAAAGTTACATGGACTTTTGTCGATTTTATCGAGAGATTCCCCATTTCCCAAAGGCTGGGAAGAGATTAGCTATGGCTGAGTGGCTCTCGGGGCTGAAATGAATACCAATTTGCAATGAGCTGAAGATCTTTCATAGATTTTCAGAAACGAGGCCTAATTGTATCTGGAGTCAATGAGGCAGGAAGGCAGCTGGAGCTGCAGTGTTTTTCAAAGATTTATTTTTGTTCAGAGTTTCACATTTCTTGAGTACCAGGTTCCCCTAGAGACCCCTATCCCATTCACCAATCAAAGTGCTAATGTTTTTTGTGGTGTGACTTGTTTTACATTTTCTTCCTGAAGCACCAGTGAGAACTCAGCGCCAAATTGCTGTTTCAACCTTCAAACCACAGAAACCGCACGCCTGCCGCATCTGCTTCCGAAACATACGCTGCATCCTCTTCCTACTGCACTCCTTGGCTTATTCTGCTCATTTAGATCGCTCTGATAAAAGAGTTGGCCAGTGCCTCACACTGCAGGCAAGCAGCCCCAACATTCTCCAATAACAACTTCCATTCATGTAGCACCTTCGACGCTGTACCAAGGCTCTGCATAGGAGGAAGTCAACAATAGCCAATCAGTTACCCAACTAGATTAGCTTCCCGTGACTACCATTCAAATTAAAAGTGTAGAAATGACTTGGCATTCACGTATCCTCAACATCAATTTAGTTTTTTTCTCGCATGTGTCTTTGATTAACAGACTGGGAGAACTGCTACAAAGTGGTGTTTTTCTTTAACATCTATGTTTTAAGCAAGTCAAGCCTTAGTTCAATGCCACGTTGGAAACACAGAACCTCTGACAATGCAGCATTGTAGCACTGTGATTGTCACTTTAGATTTTTTTCCCCTTTATTCATTCATGGGATGAGGGCATCGCTGGCCAGGAACATTTATTGCACATCCCTAATTGCCCAGAGGGCAGCTTAGAGTCAACCACATTGCTGTGGGCCTGGAACCACATATCGGCCAGACCAGGTAAGGATGGCAGTTTCCTTTCCCCAAAAGATATTAGTGAACCAAATGGATTTTTCCCAACAATCGGCAATGGATTTATGGTCATCATCAGACTCTTAATTCCAGATATTTATTGACTTCAATTTCCCACCATCTGTCATGGCCAAGATTTGAACCTGGGTCCCCAGAATGTTATATGGGTCTCTGATAATACCAGTAGGTCATCACCTCCCAAGAGATTATGGGGTGAGGTCTCTTAAATTGGGCCTTGGGACTTTCAGAATCACAGATACAGACCCTATCAATGAAAACATGCCACACAGTGAACACGAGGCAGTGTCACAAGGAGATTCTGACGCTGAGTGGACCCTGTTCTGTCATCAAGAGAGAGGGAGAGAGGCAGAGGACAAAGCAGCAAGAGCAGGGACGAGGACATTAGAAGCCAACTATCCTACAGTCTTCAGAGGTTGAGGGTTAATCTCCGCAACAATGCAAACCAAGGAGAAGAGTTAAAACTGAAGTAAAATGAAGTAAAACCCTAAAATGAAAAAGAGTCTAGAAAGTTCTGAAAAAGAGTCCCTGGACTCGAAACATTAACTCTGTTTCTGTCTCCACAAATGTTGCCAGATCTGCTGAGCTCCTCCAACAATCTCCGTTTATTCTCTAAGAGTAAACTTACCTGGACTGTTAAGAATAGTCATTTTTGATTGTCAGTTTTCAGGGTATTGCAGAGCGGGATTTGGATGGCAATCAACGTGCATCTTCAAACACTGCAAAACCTCTTTTGTCCAATTTTCTGCTCCTCACTGAGATCTAATCTGCGAAACAACACTCAGAGCAGAATTGCTCCTCTTATATACCCAGGCTTTTTAATTCATTTTGTTACAGCTTCATACCTTTGCCATTGAAAAAGGAAACCAATCAAATTGTCTCATTAGCTCCTTTCTTTTCCAGCAGAGAGTGGAAAATGCATAGCCATTTTGACTTACCCAGTCATTCAAAGTTACAGATTGGTATTCCTCCTATAGGAAGAATATGATTGTACTGGAGGAGGTGCAGAGTAGGTTCACCAGGATGTTGCCTGGGATGGAGCATTCCATCAATGGAAGGAGGCTGGATAAAATGAATTGTTTTCTTTGGACCAACAACTGTTGAAAGGGGATCTGATAGAGGTATATAAGATTCTGAGGAGCATAAACAAGGTGGATAGAAAGCAACTGTACCCTTTAGTTGAAGGGTCAATAAGAAGTGACATAATTTTAAGATGAAAGGAAGGGAATTTGCGTAAAACACTTTTATCCAGAGAGTCCTGGGAAAAATAGAATGCTCTGGGAAGGCAGTAGAGATGGGAAATGTCACAACCTCCGAAAAACACATGGATAAGCAGTTGAAATGCCTTAACAATTGAGGTCAAAGATCAAATGCTGGAATATGGGATGAGTGTACATAGATCAATGGGCCGAAGGGCTTCTTCTGCGCTGTGTAACTCAATGACTCTGTGATTTATCATCAGTATTCTAAAAGAGAGACTGTCAGGCAGATTCACTTACAGAAAGGACATCAAGTCCTCACTAACCCCCAGTAAAATGGAAACATTCGGATGGCAGTAAAAGCCACCAAAGGAATCATAAACAAATTTCATTTGATTTTATTCATCATTGTCAAATATGACCAAGATATAATGAAAAGTATTGTTTTGGGGAGGCAAATCATACCTTGCATAAGTACATCAGGGTAATAGAACAGAATGCAGAATAGTGTTACTGCTACAGAGAAAGTTCAGCTCTAATATATGAGAGGTCTGCTCGCAAGTCTGACAGCAGTGGGGAAGAAGCTGCTCTTAAATCTGTTATAAAGTCATAGAATCAAACAGCATGGAAGCAGACCCTTTGGTCCAACCAGTCCATGCTGAACATAATCCCAAACTAAACTAGTCCCACCTGTCTGCCCCTGGCCCATATCACTCCAAACCTTTCCTATTCATGTACTTAGCCACATGTCTTTTCAACATTGTAACTGTACCCACATCCACCACTTCCTCAGGAAGTTCATTCCACACACAAACTGCCTTCTGTACAAAACAATTGCCCCTCACATCCTTTTTACATCACTCTCCTCTCACCTTAAAAATGCACACCTTAGTCTTGAAATCCCCCATCCTGGGGAAAAGCCCCCTACTATTAACCCTACCTATACCTCTCATGATTTTATAAATCTCAGTAAGGCCACCTCTTAACCTCCAGTGCTCCAGTGAACGTAGTCCCAACCTATCCTATAACTCAAACTTTCCATACCTGGCAACATCCTGGTAAATCTCTTCTGAGCCCTCTCCAGCTTCCTATAATTGGGCAACCAGAACTGGACACAGTACTCTAGAAAAGTTGGATGTGCATACAAACATCTGCATCTTCTGCCCGATGGAAGAGAGTGGAAGAAAGTATTACTGTGGTGGAAAGGTTCTTTGATTATGCTGGTTGCTTTCCTGAGGCAGAGGCGGGTATAGACAGAGTCATGGAAGGAAGGCTGACCTTTATGATGGACTATGCTGTGTTTACAACTCTCTATAATTTCTTGCGGTCTTGGTCAGAACAGTGCCATACCACGCTGTGATAGGATGCTTTCTATGGTGATTCTATAAAAATTGGTAAGACTCATTGTGGACATGCCGAATATTCTTAGTCTCCTGAGGAAGTAGAGGTGTTTGTGAGATTCCTTGACTGTACCGTTGATGTGAATGGACCAGGACAGATTGTTGGTGATATTTACTCCCAGGAACTTGACCAGCTCCTGTGTTTTGCTGACATTGAAGGAGAGATTGTTGTCTTTACACTGTGCCACCAAGGTCTCCATTTCTCTCCTATACTCCTCCTTGTTTGAGATGCAGAGACTATGGTGATTAAATCAGAAAATTTGTGAGCAGCATTTGACCACATATTTGAGAGCACTTAAGGAGTATAGTTAGGGGCTGAGTATGCAGCCTTGTGGGGGACTGGTGCTGAGGGTTATCCTGGAGGAAGTGTTGTCACTTATCCTTACAGATTGTAACCTGTGGGGCAGGAAGTCAAAGATTGAATTGCAGAGGCCAAAGAAGAGTCCCAGGTCTCAGAGTTTGGAGATGAGTTTGGTTGGAATTATGGCATTGAAGACGGAACTAAAGTCAATAAATAGGAGTCTGATGTAGTTGTCCTTGTTATCGGGATGCTCCACTTATGAGTGTAAGGACGGGGAGATGGCGTCTGCCTGTGAAGGTAGGTGAATTGTGGCCATCTGGGAGGGTGAAGTTGCCGTGAGCCATGACTAACATCTCAAAGCACTTCATAATGATGGAAGTCTGAGCCACTGGGCAGTAGTGATTAAGGCATGTTGCTTTATTTTTCTTTGGCACTGGCATGACAGTGGTCTTTTTGAAGCAGTTGGGAATCTCACATCGTAGGAAGGAGAGGTTAAAGTTGACTGCAAATACTCCCGTCAGCTAATCCGCACAGGATCCGAGTGCACAGCCGGGGGATCCTTCCGGGCCAATCGCTCCCTGTGGGCTCGCCCTCAAGGCTGTGGTGGTGACTGTGGGTAGAGGGTGTACCCAAGGCTGTCAGGGCAGGTGACATTATTTCACTGACCTTCTGTTCAAAATCAGCATAAAGAACATTAAGCACATCAAGGAGGGATGCACTGTTGTCAGCGATTATACTCAACTTTGCCTTGTAGCCCGTTATATTGTGTAAGTCTTGCCACGTTCGACATGTGTTCATATGTTTGGTCTGGTATTGCCTCTTGACATCCCTGATGGCTTTGCATCATGCCCGGGAATGGATGGTCTGCTCTTCTGGCATGTGGGTGGATGTGCCCAGGTGGGCCTCCTCAGCACTGTCCATGGCCCAGGTGCACATGGGGGTCTTGTTCTTGGTCTGGTCAGGCCTTTATGTTGTATCTTCACGAGGTCAGATAGAGCTATGGAGTCAAGTCTCCGATCAGGTCAGGCCTTCAGGAAGCCTGTAAATGGCTTCTCTCTGCATTATCATGGTCATGCTTCCATCATCAATAGCCTTCCCCAGTCAGTTAGCACAGTCAGGCCCCAGTGGGTTCGCAGCCAGATGCTCCAGGAGATCCCTGTCTGATCCTGGGTCAGATCCCAGGGGGAGGCAATGGCCTTGTGGCATTATCGCCAGAGTGTTTATCCAGGATAACAAAGTGTGAAGCTGGATGATCAGAGCAAGCCAAGCAGCATCTTAGGAGCACAAAGCTGACGTCTCGGGCCTAGGCTCTTCATCAGAGAGTGTCTGGGCCCGAAACGTCAGCTTTTGTGCTCCTGGGATGCTGCTTGGCCTGCTGTGTTCATCCAGCTTCACACTTTGTTATCTTGGATTCTCCAGCATCTGCAGTTCCCATTATCTCTGATGACCGTGAACCCATTGTCGATTATCAGGAAAAACCCTGTCTGGTTCACGACTGTCCTTTTGGGAGGGAAACTGCCATCCTTACCTGGTCTGGCCTACATGTGATTCCATACCTACAGCAATGTGGTTGACACTGAACTGCCCTCTGGGCAATTAGGGAAGGGAAATAAATGCTGCCTGGTCAGTGACACCCTCATCTCATGAATGAATAGAAAAGATATCTTGATGATTTGTTGAATTAAAGTTAGAGTCCAATTCTTCATTCCTGCATTACAGGTGCATGTAAGTTTCATTAATTTGGTATATCATTTTGAGGACCTGTTCCACTTGAATAGGGCTACTTCAATACTCGATTTTTCCATCCTGTACTGCAGCGTTGAATTTAGTCTTAGAATCTCAAATGTTACGCAGCAGAGGGGACAATTTATCCTATCTAATCTGCAGTAGCTTCCAAATGACTATTTTAACTGACATTTTCTTTTCGCTGGGTCCCTGCACACTTTCTTTTCAAGCAATCATCTGATGCCTTCTTGAATATATTGTTTGAAACTACTATCAACACACTTCTAAGTAATATGTTCCTTTTGAGAAACCGATTGTCAGTGTAATACTGTTATAGGCATTGTGCAGTTAAAAAATGTTCGGACTTTGTTAAACTTTTGACCTAAGAACTGTTGAAATCAAAATCAACAGTCTGAAACTATCAGATGTTTTTTTCCACCTGACAACAAAAACACAAAGTGCGCATTCAATTCATGCACATTAAATTCTGCGACGTGCATAATAGTTGCTATTTAAATGCTTGTGTTATTCTCTTTTTTAAATGTTCTTTCATTCACATTTAAGTGGAAGCGATCCTCCTGTGGATACAATGAAACCCATGGAAATATTAATTAGGTGCAGATGTAGCCATTCAGTCCCTCCAGTCTCTCCACCATTTAACAAGATCATTGATCTGATTACTCCATATTCCCATCTAGTCCTGATAACTTTCATCCCCTTGCTGAAATATCTATCTATAGCTGCATTAAAAATATTCCCGGACTCTGTTTCTGTTTCCTTTGGGTTTTGAGAAAGAGTTCCAAAGATTCATAACCAGCTAAGAGAAGATTTCTCCTTATCTCAGTTTTAAATGAGCAGCCCTTATTTTAAGCAGTAACTCCCAAGTTCTAGATTCTCTGAAGTAGTGTTCTTTCCACATTGACCATGTCAAGACCTCTTAGGATATTGTTTGTTTCAATTAAATCACTTGTAAACATATGCTTAGGGTGTCCAAACATTCTATGTGAGTCAACTGTGCAATGCAGGAATTAGTCTAGTATACTCCTTCTGAACTGCTTATTTGGCATTGACATCACTCCTTAAATAAAGTGACCAATACTCTGCTCTGCTCTGTATTCTGGATATGGTCTCACCAATGTTCTATATAACTGAAACATTGCCTTTCACTTGTGCATTCAATTCCCCTTGCAAGAATTGTTAACATTTTATTAGCCTTCCTAACTATCTGCTGTAGCTGCATGTTAACCTGTTGTGATTCATGTACTAGAATACCCAGGTCCATTTGCATTGCAGTTTTCTGTATTCCCTGACTATTTTTTCCTAAATTATGCAATTTTTATAAATTCTTCCTGTTGAAGTGGATAGTTTCTCATTCTCCTGCTGACAATATCTTTGCATAATCACTTAATCTATCCATATCCCTTTTGTAGGCTCCCTCTATCATTTCCTTAACACCCACCAATCTTTTTCTCATGGGGAAATTCAGCAACCATACCTTTTGGTCCTTTCATCCAAATCATTTGTAATCTGCATTGATAGCTATGGGAGGCAGTGGCTTCGTCATTCTGTAATGCCATAAAAATAAAGTGGAGGCCCTGGTTAATGGCTCGGGGCAGGGGTTTGATTCCCTTTATGACATTCAGTGAAATTTGAATTCATTTAATAAATCTGGAGTTTAAAAATGTCTGATCAAGGCCACGAAACAATTTGTCAATCCTCATTTTTAAAAACACAAACCCATCTGGTTCACCAATGTACTTTATGGAAGAAAAATCTGTAATCTTCACCTGATTTGGTATGTGATAGTTGACATACAGTTGGCCATTAATAAGCATACTAATTGTCATCACTTCTTCTACCTGTTGTAGAGTTTTGATATTTTCCTGATGATCCTGCTCAGAATGGACCTTAGCAAGATCTTCCTGGAGTTTGTTCCTATCCTGGGCAATAGCTGACACCTCGCCACGCAAGCTCTCAAGTTGTTTAACATCATCTTCTCTGCATTGGGGTAGGATGGGTGTGAGTGGGTGTGGTTGTGGGGCTGTTTGTAGAGGTGGAGAGCATTAGGAGGTATGGGGGGAGAGGGGGGAGACAGTTTGATTGAAGATGAGGCATCCTCTGAGGCAATGTACAATCAGTTAGTAAACTCTCATGCCAGCGAGGCTGCTAAGTGTGGGTCAGAGATTGGACATGGACGGGTAATGTGAGCTGCTGCTTGTTATTGTGCTGTTTTGCTGACAGTGAGAGACGAGATAAAGGGAGAAATTTGAAACTGTAATTAGCCGCAATGGACAGTACAGAGGCTTGGACTCTGATCAGGATCTGTGATACAATTCAGGTCTTAGGTAACAGCTAATGGATTCTCTGTACAAGAGCCAAGACATGGAAACTCAGTGAGGTAGAACAGACGGAGAGAAGCTATCGTTAGGTGGAGATTGCGCTGCAGTGGTAATATCAGTAACCTACTGATGGACAAAAGGTTAAATCCCCCTCAACAAGTAATGGAATTTAATGAAACTGGAACATAGAGGCCACAATAATTATGAAAAATTATCATCACTTCGTTTTTCATCAAAATTTTATTCTCTCGGAAAGTTGTGAGTCTTTGGCACTCCCTTCCTGCAGCAATGAAGGCAGAATTGTTAAATATTTTTCAGACAGAAGTTAACTAGGTTCTTGCTGATTAAAGAGATGAAAGATTTTCGGGGATATTCAGGTAAATAGAGTTAAGGTTAAAAACAGATCAGCCATGATCTTATTGAGTGGTGGAGCCGGACTAAAGGACAGAGTGGTCTATCCTTGTTCCTTAATCAAATATTCATATGCTCATTGTAAATCTCCATCATAAGATCATAAGCCATATTAGCAGAAGTAGGCCATTCAGTCCACCAATTCTGTTCCTCCATTCAATGAGCTGGTGGCTAATCTGATAATCCTCAACTCCCCTTTCCTGCTTTCTCCCCAATATGCCTAGATTCCTATACTGATCAAAAATCTCTCCACTCATACCCCGCAGAAGGGGAAATCTGCCTTCTTTACAGTCCTTATCCATTCTCGCCCACAAGTGACACCGGATCCAGACATCAGTGTGGTTTCTCTCAGCTGCCCTTTGAATTGGGATAGCAAAACACGAAACAGAACTGCACAGCGCAGGAACAGGCCCTTCAGCCTACCACATCTGTGCCGACCACAATGCCATTCCAGCTAATCCCATCTGCCTGTGTATGGTTTGTATCCCTCTATTCTCCACCTGTTCATGTGTCTGTCTAAATGCCTCTTAAACATTACTATCATATCTGATTCTACCACCTCCCCGGCAGCATGTCCTAGGCACCTACCACCTTCTGTGTAAAAATCTTTCCTCACCCATTTCCTTTAAACTTCTTCCCTCGCACCTTAAACCTATGCTTCCTAGTATTTGACATTTTCACCCTGAGAAAAGATTTTGACTGTCCACCCAATCCATACCTCTCATAACTTTATACACGTCTATCAGCCCCCCTTCCCAACCTCTGTCACTCTAGCGAAACAATCCAAATTTGTCCAAGCTCTCTTTAATACACTCCAATCAAGGTAATATCCTGGTAAACCTCTTCTGCGCCCATTTCAACATCTCCACATCTTTCCTATATTGTGGCAACCAGAACTGCACACAGTACTCCATACTGAAGTTTTATGTAGCTGCAATAATGTAGAGAAAGTAGGGAAGGCAATAAATGCTGAAGGTGCCCCATGTGAGAATAAAGAATAACGAATGCACTGTTGAGATTGGAGACTGCTCCCGCCCATTACAGCAGAGCAGTGAATATCCCTGGACCCAGTTAGAGACCTCAACTAGGATCATGGCTAACCAAGTAAGCATCAGTGACTTCAGGATGGGAGAGGGGCTATTCAAAGTATGGGGATGAAAAATAGAAAGGGTTGTTTCTCAATACACTCTCCCCTTCAGACTACGATCAGAGATAGTGGGAACTGCAGATGCTGGAGAATCCGAGAAAAGCTGACATTTCAGGCCTAGACCCTTCCCGAACCGTCAGCTTTTGTGGTCCTAAGATGCTGCTTGGCCCGCTGTGTTCATCCAGCTTCACACTTTGTTATCCCCTTTAGACTGTGTTTTAATGAAACTGGTCACTTCAAATACTTTAACAATTCATGATTTGAGCCTGTCATCCAGGCCGGTAATCTAGTTCACTATCTATAATCATAGAATAGAATCATCACAGCACAAAGGAGGCCGTTTGACTGGCCCTCCAGCAATGCATGTACTCCTTCTATTCTGCCCTCACCCCATATCCTCCTCCTCGGGTATTTCAAATATCTCAGAAATGTAGAGACATTTACAGCATAGAAGGAGATCACGCTGCCCATAGGATCTCTCCAGGCTGGAAACGCTGACCGAACAAAGCCCCATTTTCCAGGACTTTGGCCATAGTGCTGGAGGATTCGAGACCTCTACCAACCTCTGAGCAAAAGTGTTTTTTCCTTGTCGCCCACTTTAGACCTTCTACCAATCGCTTTAAATCCCGGGCCCCTACTTAGTGACCCTCCTGCAAAGGCAATTAAGTCCATCCAGTGTATCCAGGACTCTCACAGCATACTACATCTGAATCAAAACTTCCCTCAGCCTTCCCTGTTCGAAGCAGAACAGCTTCAACATTTTACTCAGGGAGATGTAGTTACTCAGGGATACTGAAACTACAGAGAAGAAACTTGCCTTTCTTAGTCGAGGCATAGAGTTTAAGAGCAGGGATGTTATATTGGAACTGTTTGAAAATTGGTGAGAGCACAGCGACATTGTCGTGCACGCTTCTGGAAAATTGGTCAGTGTTTCCATCATAACAAGCAGTGATTACAGCAATGTGGTTGACTCTTAACTGCCCTGTCGGCAATAAAGGATGGGCAAAATGCTGGCCTAGCCAGCATTGCCCTCATCCTGAGAATGAATACAAAAAAAAGTTACATTTCAAAGAGTCCAGCATCGGCTAAGATATACCTAGGGCTTGTGTAAGTTCAGACTTTATTTCTGGATTGCTGGGGTGAAATTATTTGAAGGTGGACATAAACTTGCTCAGTGTATCAAATGTTGGCTTGGCCTCAGCGAGGGCACTGCAATTGGTTCTGGACACTATGGAGTAAAGGGTTAAGTATACTTTACACTAGTTACAGCTACTGAGCAAAGAGTAGATGCCAGTCCCTGACTTTTAGTTTCATTAGGAAAAGACAAGTCTATCTTCTTCATAAGTCCCCTCTGTTTCTTCTAGATGATAGTAATTAGCATATTGTAGTCCTCTTTCAGGGCATAATGACCCTGTCTATTCTATGCTACTTATACTCAGTGATGTACAGCTCTGTGGCATTATCACAGAGTCACTCCAGGGTTCTAATCCCTATACAAAACAGTTAGGACTACCTTCCTTGGAGAAGAGAAGGTTGAAAGGCGGTTTGATCAAATAATGAGGATCTGAACATGTGGAAATTGAGAAACTGTTCGCATTGGTGGGAGCGCCGAGAACCAGAGGTAGAGAATTCCATTGGTTCACTACTGGTGAAGAAATTCCTCTTCGTCTCAGTGTTAAATGGCACTGATTTAACAGGACCAAGGAAAGAAGCGATGGTGGCACGAGGAGAAACATTTTATGCAGTGAGCGGTTGGGATCTACGAAGGACTGCCTTAGAGTACAGTGGGGGCAGGCTCAGTAGAGGGAAACGTGATCATTTTCTGAGGCATAATATCTGCACGGCCACAGGTGAAGGTGGGAGAATGGCATGGAACTGCTGTTATATAGAAATATATCCATGATGTGGAGTTGCTGGTGTTGGATTGGGATGGACAAAGTCAGAAGTCAGACGACACCAGCTTATAGTCCAACTGGTTTATTTGAAATCACAAGCTTTCAGAATGCTCCAAAAGCTTGTGATTTCAAATAAATCCGTTGGACTATAAGCTAGTGGCATTCGACTGTAGAAGTACAGAAGATTGTAGCAGGAATAGACCATTTGACTATTGCTGAGACCCTTCGAGCATAGGAATCGGGACATCAAGTTGAGGTTGTACAGGACGTTGGTGAGGCCACTTCTGGAGCATTGTGTCTAGTTCTGGTTGTCCTCTTAGAGAAAGGACATTATTAAGCTGGAGAGGATTCAGAAAACATAAGCCGGGATGTTGCTGGAAATGGAGGGGCTAAGATATAAAAATAGACTGGAAAGGCTGGGACTTTTTCACTGGACCAGAAGAGGTTGAGAGATGACCTTGGGAGAAAAATTTAAAAAGGATGTGAGGAGCAACTTTTTTACACAGTGAGTGAGTTTGTGTGTGGAATGAACTTAAAGAGGAAGTGGTGGATGCAAGTACCTTTACAGTGTTTAAAAGCCATTTAGTTAAATGTGTGAATGAGAAATGTTTGGAGAAATATGGAGCAAGCACAGGCAGATGGGACTAGTTTACTTTGGGATTATGGTCAGCATGGACTGGTTGGGCCAAAGGGTCTGTTTCTATGCTGTATGACTCTATGACTCTATGATGCTTGAGCCAGTTCCACTGCTCAAAATCATCATGGCTGATCATCAAACTCAACACAGCAACTCCCTCTCCATATCCCTTAATCACTTTAGCCACAAGAGCTACAATTACCTCCGTCTTGAAAGCAGATAATCTTTTGGCCTCAACCATTTTCTGTGGCAGTGAATTCCACATGCTCACCACTCTATGGTTGAAGACATTTCTCCTCATCTCAGTCCTATCCCACATCCTTAGCGTATGTCCCCCTGGTTCTGGAACATTCTTCCTGCTTTTAACCTGCCTAGTCAGTGGGCCAGAAGACCAGTGCAGACATCTTGAACTGAATGGCCTCCAGCAGCAATCTGTCCTGACTTTCTCCTGGTAAACTGGTCAATGGTAGACTGTTACAAGAATTAGCAAACAACCACAAAGCAAAGATCAGAGGAAAGTGGCTGCCTGGATTCCTATACCCACACTTTCCCAGGCTATTGTCTGTCTCCTTGGCACCAGACTCAGAAACTACTGGAAATGTTGGACCAGAAATTGAAGGGAAAGTACAAACTCACTTCTTGCTAAATTACTAGGAATAACATAATATTCATGCACATTAATCAATTATCCAGAAGCAAAAAAATATTAAAAATGGAGTAAACATTGCTTCAATGAGTACACTTATCAACGTATTTACTGCTCATTTCTGGACTGTATCTCACTGAGAGTTTCAGTAAATCTGTCAAAGAATCTGGATGTGACCCCAGTAGACATTTCAAAAGAACAATTAACCAGTGATCAGTGACAGATGTGGGCTAAAATAGAAACATAGAAAATAAGAGCAGGAGTAGGCCATTTGGCCCTTTCAGTCTTCTCCAATATAAGCATTCTAATCATTGTTGATCATCCAACTCCGTACCCTGTTCTCACCTACTCCCATACCATTTGATGTCTTTAGCCCTGTGAAGTATATCTCACCCCTTCTTGCAAGCATTCAATGTTTTGCCCTCAACCACTTCCCATGGTATTGGATTTGACAGGCTCATCACTCTCAGTAATACCTGCTCTTCTCAATCCTAAATGGCCTACCCTGTATTCTTATACTACGAGCCCTGAATCAGGGGTTTCTAGTCATCAGGAACATCCTTCCTGCATTCACCCTGCCTTGGTTCTGATAAATTTTACAGCTTTCCATGTGATTTCACCTCACTCTTCTCCCGTCCTAATATATCCAGTCTCTCCCCATGCATCAGTACAGTTATCCCAGGAATCAGTCTGGTACCTTTGTTGCATTCCTTTTGCAGCCTGAACAATCATTGTCAGGTAAGGAGACCGAACCTGCATACAATATTCCCTCTCTGATGAAGGGCCTAGGCCCGAAACGTCAGCTTTTGTGCTCCTGAAATGCTGCTGGGCCTGCTGTGTTCATCCAGCTCCACACTTTGTTACCTACAATATTCCCTGTTCATATTTCTATATTTCTCTGTAATCTGGATCCACCATTTTCTCTTTGTTGTTGCTTTTACTTTTTACAGATACCCAACAACCTCAGTTAACCCTGTAATCAGAGATAATGGGAACTGCAGATGCTGGAGAATCCAAGATAACAAAGTGTGGAGCTGGATGAACACAGCAGGCCAAGCAGCATCTCAGGAGCACAAAAGCTGACGTTTCGGGCCTACACCCTCTCTGATGAAGAGTCTAGGCCTGAAACGTCAGCTTTTGTGCTCCTGAGATGCTGCTTGGCCTGCTGTGTTCATCCAGCTACACACTTAGTTATCTCATTGTTATCCTCCTATAATGGCCCCAGCACTTGCTTCAGAGACATTTATCTGTTGTACACTGACCCTGAATTACTGTAAAGCCTCTTATTGTATGTACTGAACCATATCCATGGTATCAATCCATATCTAACGTAAATGCCCTTATCCATTGTAGTTAGTCTTATCCATTCTATAGACACTGAAGCATTGCACAGATTGGTATTTATTGTAGATGTTTACAATGATCGAGTGTTTAACAATTACCAAGCCAAGTTTGTTCATTGCAGATTTATGGAGAAGATAGTGTTATAGAAGTAATGTTACTTGACTGGAAATTCACAGGCTCAGATGAATTGTCTGGGATTGCCGTTCAAATCCATCCATGGCTGGTGGTGGAATTTCAATTCAGGAAACGAATTTAAAATTCAAACCCAACCTCAGAAATTGCAATTATTAAAGTATCATCTACTGCTGTAAGACCCCATCTGAAGTACTAATGACCTTTAGTGCGGGACATCTGCCATCCTTATCCTATCTGGATGGCATGTAACTCCAGATGTGATCTATATGGACTTCAGTAAGGCATTCAACAAAGTTCCTCATGGTAGATTGATTAACAAGGTTAGATCATATGGAATAGAGGGAGATCTAGTTATTTGAATACAGAACTGGCTCAGAGGTAGAAGCCAGAGTGTTGTGGTGGAGGGTCACTTTTCAGACTGAAGGTCGATGACCAGCATGTGCCACAAGGATCAGTGTTGGGTCCATTGCTTTTTGTCATTTATATAAATGATTTGGATGTGAACATAGGAGATTTGGTTAGTAAGTCTGCAGATGATACCAAAATGGGAGATGTAATGGACGCTGAAAAAGGTTACCTCAGACTGCAATGAGATCTTGATCAGATGGGCCAATGGGCCAAGGAGTGGCAGACAGAGTTTAATGTAGATAAATGCAAGGTGCTACATTTTGGAAAGACAAATCAGGGCAGGACTTATGCACTTAATGGTCAGGTCCAGGGGAGTGTTGCTGAATAAAGAGGCTGTAGAGTGTAGGTTCACAGTTCCTTGAAAGTGGAGCCACAGGTATAAGGATAGTGAAGAAGGCATTTGGTATGCTTGACTTTAATGTTCAGTTCATTGAGTATAGGAGCAGGGAGATCATGTTGCACCTGTAGAGGGCATTTGTTAGGCCACTTTTGGAATATTTTGTGCAATTCTGGTTTCCCTTCTATGGAAGAATGCCGTGAAACTTGAAATGGTTCAGAAGAGATTTACAAAGATGTTGCCAGGGTTGGAGGGTTTGAGCTATAGAAGAGGTTGGATATGCTGGGTCTATTTTCCCTGGAGCGTTGGAGACCAAGGGGTGACCTTATTGAAGTTCATAAAACGATGAGGGTCATGGATAGGGTAAATAGGCAAAGTCTTTTCCCCAAGGATGGAGAAGTCCAAAACTAGGTTTAAGGTGAGAGGGGAAAGATTTAAGAGCGTCCTAAGAGGCAACTTTTTCACACAGACAGTGGTGCATGTATGGAATGAGCTGCCAGGGGAAGTGGTGGAGGCCAGTACAATTACAACACTTAAAAATTATCTGGGTGCCTCCAAAACTTGGGGACAAAGTTTGAAGCCTGCACCAACCTTCCTCCAACCCCAGGCAAAGATTCTAGTCGGCCCCAACCAAATCCGGGTACCACACATGGACTCGATATGAATAGGAAGGGTTTAGAGGGATATGGGCCAAATAATGTCAAATGGGAGAAGACTTATTGAGGATATCTGGTCAGCATGGATGAGTCGGGCTGAAAGGTCTGTTTCCATGCTGTACATCTCTATGACTCTATGACTCACATGAATGGGGCTCAATCTTAATTGCTGTCTGAAACACCTTGGCAAAAACAACCCCTTCCAGGGCAACCAGGGATGGGTAATAAATGGTGGCCTTGCCCACATCCCATTGAAGAATAATCATAAAATACCTTACTAATTCACCAAACTGCGCCACTGGAGTACGCTCTGCCGGAGGAGGTGGTGAAAGCAGACACAATAGCAACATTCAAGCAGCATGTGGACAAATGCATGAAAGGAAGAGAGTAGAGGGTTACCAATTCTGTAAGGGAAGCCAGTTTTAATATGTAAGGGCAAAATGTGTAGGTGCAGGCTTGGAGGGCCAAAGGGCCTGTTCGTGTGCTATTTTTGGTTTTATTTGGCCTGGTAGGATTTGAGCTCATGTTTCCAGTTTTCAGGATTGCTAATCCTGGGAGGCTACTATTTGGGCACAATCCTCCCTGAACGTAGCAGACACACAGCCCTCCACACTGGGGGCTCAGTGAGCTGGTCAACATTCATACCACAGGCACAGTGTGGAACAGTGGATAAGTTGATTCCTATAGAATGCTGCAATTCCCATCAAAATGTGGTGCTCCATTTGCACGAGTGTTCCCTTGCAGAGCCTGAGACAAGATCTCATGAACCAAGTGTGTGTGTATGTGGGTGTGTGTACATGTGTATGTAAGTGTGTATATGTGTGTGTGAGAGTGTGCATGTCTGTGTGCACATATCTGTGTGTGAACGGGTCTGCATCCACTTCTGCATGTGTGCATATGCACACGTATCTGTAACCACGTCTGTGTGTGTACATGCATGTGCCTGTGTGTGTGCATGTGCGTCTGTGTATACATATGCATGTGTGAGAGTCTGTACATGTGTGTGTGCCTGTACATGTCTGTGAGAGAGACTGTGTGTGTGTGTGTGTGTGTGTGTGTGTGTGTGTGTGTGTGTGTGTGTGTGTGTGTGTGTGTGTGTGTGAGAGAGAGAGAGAGTGTGTGTGTCATGTGCCACATGTACTTAGGTCTGTCTGTGTGTACATGCACATACCTGTACGCGTGTGCACATGTGTGTGTGTGTGTGTGTATATATGTGTGTGTGTGTGAGTGTGTCTGTGTGTGTGTTCGGATGGTGTGTGTCTGTGTATTTGTGTGTGTGTGTGTGTGTGTGTGTGTGTGTGTGTGTGTGTGTGAGAGAGAGAGAGAGAGAAGTGTGTGTGTTTGGATGGTGTGTGTCTGTATGTGTGCGCATGTGCCACATGTACTTAGGTCTGTCTGTGTGTACATGCACATACCTGTGCGCGCGTGCACATGTGTGTGTGTGTGTGTGTGTGAGTGTGTCTGTGTGTGTGTTCGGATGGTGTGTGTCTGTGTATTTGTGTGTGTGTGTATACGCAGTGCAGTTAAAAGAGCAACATTGTAATTATCCTCTGAACTATTTCACAATGTATGGGGTTTTCACTGCTTTTTTACACAACTCATTTCTTGGCTCAAAGACTTTTGATTTAATGAGCAAAAGGGACTTTTCTAAAAGTTATTAAATGTGGATTAAATGTGGACATGTGGAGACTGTTTAAGGAACAGTTGTTGGGAGTGATGAGTAAATATGTCCCTCTGAGACAGGCAAGAAGGGGTAAGATTAAGGAACCTTGGATGACGAGAGCAGTGGAGCTTCTAGTGAAAAGGAAGAAGGTAGCTTACATAAGGTGGAGGAAGCTAGGGTCAAGTTCAGCTAGAGAGGATTACATGCAGGCAAGGAAGGAGCTCAAAAATGGTCTGAGGAGAGCCAGGAGGGGGCACGAGAAAGGCTTGGCAGAAGGAATCCGGGAAAACACAAAGGCATTTTACACTTACGTGAGGAATAAGAGAATGGTCAAAGAAAGAGTAGGGCCGATCAGGGATAGCATAGGGAACTTGTGTGTGGAGCCTGAGGAGGTAGGGGAAGCCCTAAATGAGTTTTTTGCTTCTGTCTTTACGAAAGAAACCAACTTTGTAGTGAATGAAACCTTTGAAGAGCAGGTGTGCATGCTGGAATGGATAGAGATAGACGAAGCTGATGTGCTGAAAATTTTGTCAAACATTAAGATTGACAAGTCGCCAGGCCCGGATCAGATTTGTCCTCGGCTGCTTTGGGAAGCGAGAAATGCAATTGCTTCGCCACTTGCGAAGATCTTTGCATCCTCGCTCTCCACTGGAGTCGTACCTGAGGACTGGAGAGAGGCAAATGTAATTCCTCTCTTCAAGAAAGGAAATAGGGAAATCCCCGGCAATTATAGACCGGTAAGTCTCACGTCTGTCGTCTGCAAGGTGTTAGAAAGGATTCTGAGGGATAAGATTTATGACCATCTGGAAGAGCATGGCTTGATCAAATACAGTCAACACGGCTTTGTGAGGGGTAGGTCATGCCTTACAAACCTTATCGAGTTTTTTGAGGATGTGACTAGAAAAGTTGATGAGGGTCGAGCTGTGGATGTGGTGTATATGGACTTCAGTAAGGCATTTGATAAGGTTCCCCATGGTAGGCTCATTCAGAAGGTCAGGAGGAATGGGATACAGGGGAACTTAGCTGCTTGGATACAGAATTGGCTGGCCAACAGAAGGCAGCAAGTGGTAGTAGAAGGAAAATATTCTGCCTGGAAGTCAGTGGTGAGTGGAGTTCCACAGGGCTCTGTCCTTGGGCCTCTACTGTTTGTAATTTTTATTAATGACTTGGACGAGGGGATTGAAGGATGGGTCAGCAAGTTTGCAGACGACACAAAGGTCGGAGGTGTCGTTGACAGTGTAGAGGGCTGTTGTAGGCTGCAGCGGGACATTGACAGGATGCAGAGATGGGCTGAGAGGTGGCAGATGGAGTTCAACCTGGATAAATGCGAGGTGATGCATTTTGGAAGGTCGAATTTGAAAGCTGAGTACAGGATTAAGGATAGGATTCTTGGCAGCGTGGAGGAACAGAGGGATCTTGGTGTGCAGATACATAGATCCCTTAAAATGGCCACCCAAGTGGACAGGGTTGTTAAGAAAGCATATGGTGTTTTGGCTTTCATTAACAGGGGGATTGAGTTTAAGAGTCGTGAGATCTTGTTGCAGCTCTATAAAACTTTGGTTAGACCGCACTTGGAATACTGCGTCCAGTTCTGGGCGCCCTATTATAGGAAAGATGTGGATGCTTTGGAGAGGGTTCAGAGGAGGTTTACCAGGATGCTGCCTGGACTGGAGGGCTTATCTTATGAAGAGAGGTTGACTGAGCTCGGTCTCTTTTCATTGGAGAAAAGGAGGAGGAGAGGGGACCTAATTGAGGTATACAAGATAATGAGAGGCATAGATAGAGTTGATAGCCAGAGACTATTTCCCAGGGCAGAAATGGCTAGCACGAGGGGTCATAGTTTTAAGCTGGTTGGTGGAAAGTATAGAGGGGATGTCAGAGGCAGGTTCTTTACACAGAGAGTTGTGAGAGCATGGAATGCGTTGCCAGCAGCAGTTGTGGAAGCAAGGTCATTGAGGTCATTTAAGAGACTGCTGGACATGTATATGGTCACAGAAATTTGAGGGTGCATACATGAGGATCAATGGTCGGCACAACATTGTGGGCTGAAGGGCCTGTTCTGTGCTGTACTGTTCTATGTCCTATGTTCTATGTTCTATGTCTGTGAGTCAGATATCAGTCACTCTACCCAAGCTGCATTTAAACAGACCAAATTACAGAGCTGTTACAATGCAGAAGGATGCCATTCAGCCCATTGTAATGCATTGGTTTTCTACTGGTGCCTAGCTCCTGCCTTTTCCCCATATCCTTGTATATATACCATTTCTATCCAAATAACCATCAATGCCTCTTTTGAATGCCTTAGTTGAACCTGTCTGCACCACATTTCCAAGCAGTGCATTCCAGACCCTAGCTACTCACTGGGCGAAAAAGTCTTGCTCTCACATCTTACTTGCTTCATTTGCACATCACTTTGACTCGATACCCCTCTCATTCTTGTTCCTTTTACTTGCAGGAACAGCTTCTCCTGATTTAATCTGTCCAAGCCATTAATGATTTTGAAAGCCTCTATCAAATCTCCCCTCGGTCTTCTCCCAAGGAGAACAGCCCCAATTTCTTCAATCCTTCCCCATCACTGAAGTTTCTCTTTTGTTCTTTAAATGCAGAAGAACATAACACCAGGTTAGAATCCAACTGGACTGGAGTGCACAAAGTCAGAAGTCACACAACACCATTTTATAGCCCAACAGGTTTATTTGAAATCACAAGCTTTAAGAACATAACCCCTTCGTCACATGATGTCAAGCCACACTCTGAAAGCTTGTGATTTCAAATAAACCTGTTGGGCTATAAAATGGTGTCGTGTGACTTCTGACTTTGTGCACTCCAGGCCAACACAAGCACGTCCAAATTCTTTGAATGGTTAAAGTTCTTAGGTTTGTCCTGAAAGAAATGGTCTCAGTCAGGGAGGATGAAAGACAAAGATACAACTGATTACAACAGACCTCTGTCTGGATTTTCTGCTCTGAGTTGCTACTCGTGTGGAACCCGAGGGGGACCACTCCAGACAGGTTTGGGGACTCTGCTCCTCCACACCCAGCTGACCGCCAAAGGTGTTGGTGCCAGCTGGCAGTGGGAGCATAGCATGTGATAATGGCACCAAAGAGACTCGTTCAGACCTCACCAGAGTGAGGGTTAGTCACATGAGAGAGGGAACTGTTAGAACAGGAAATCTTTAACAAAGCAAAACCTGATCAAGAATCTGATTAAATTCCTTGGTTCCCTGGACACTAAGAACATCAGAAGGAGCGAGATGTTGGCACATTCCCCTTCCTCCCCAGCCCTCACTTTTATCCAGCGAAGTGCATGAAACAATCGAATGAAGAATGTTTGCATATTGCTTGAGGCAAGTTGTCACAATACACCAAAGCCAAGTGAAGCCAAGCAAGTTGTTGAACATAATTCCTTCTTGCAACAATGCTCACAGTACCATGGTAGTTCCCTTCATCTAGACCAGGAGGCCTGGGTTCAAGTTCCCCTTGCCCCAGAAGTGTGTCACAACATCTCCAAACAGGTTGGTGAGATAAATGTCAGTTTTTCCTTTGATTCCCCAATATATTTTCATGGCCCACTCATGTGTGAGGAGGCTGATGGCGCAGCTAGAAGCAGAAAGGAGGTTCCTCATAGACAATACGTGGAGCTGGGCCTTAAACTTAAAAAAAACCTCTAAGGTTAAAATCCCTGGCTTATTATCTAAACCATCTACAAATTAACACACGGTACGTAAAATTCAAGAGATAAATGAGTTGCGCAAAAACAGATATGGGTGCATTAGGGATAAAATTGGCTCCCTCATTTCCCGTAGCTCATCCCTCACACCCTATCCCCGCAATAACAACCAAAACAGAATCTCCCCATCCTCATGTACCACCCCACCAACCTCCGGATTCAACGCATCATCCTCCAACACTTCCGCCATCTGCAATCCAACCCCACCACCCAAGACATTTTTCCCTCCCCACCGTTATCTGCTTTCTGGAGGGACCACTCCCTCCGTGACTCCCTTGTCCGCTCCACACTCCCCTCCAGCCCCACCACACTCGGCACTTTTCTCTGCAACCGCAGGAAGTGCTACACCTGTCCCTAGACCTCCCCCCTCACCCATTTTCCAGGCCCCGAGAAGACTTACCACATCAAGCAGATGTTCACTTGCGCATCTGCTAATGTGGCATACTCTATCTGTTGTTCTTGTTGTGGCCTCCTCTACATCGGGGAAACCAAGCTGAGGCTTGGGGACTGCTTTGCAGAACACCTCCGCTCAGTTCGCAATCAGCAACTGCACTCCCAGTCGCGAACGATTTCAACTCCCTCTTCCATTCCTCAGACAACATGCTCATCTCGGGTCTCCTACAGTGCCACAATGGTGCCACCTGAAGGTTGCAGGAACAGCAACTCATATTCCGCTTGGGAGCCCTGCAGCCCAATGGTATCAATGTGGATTTCACAAGCTTCAAGATCTCCCCTCCCCTACTGCATCCCAAAACCAGCCCAGTTCGTCTCCACCTCCCTAACCTGTTCTTCCTCTCACTTATCCCCTCCTCCCACCTGGCAAATCTCCTCTGCACTCTTTCCAATGCTTCCACATCCTTCCTATTATGTGGCAACCAGAGCTGTGCGCAATACTCCAAGAGTGGCCGCACCAGAGCTTTGTACAGCTGCAATATGACCTCATGGCTCCGAAACTCAGTCCCTCTGCCAATAAAACCTAACACACCATATGCCTTCTTAACAACCCTATCAACCTGGGTGGCAACTTTCAGGAATTTATGTACATGGACACCGAGATGTCTCTGCTCATCCACACTACCAAGAGTCTTACCATTAGCCCAGTACTCTGTCTTCCTGTTACTCCTTCCAAAGTGAATCACCTCACACTTTTCTGCATTAAACTCCATTAACAGGACAGATGATTGGTCAGAAAGAATGGCAGAGAATGACTAAAAGGTTCATCAGAATTGTCTCCTTATGGGCATCATGGGTCTGCAGCACATGGACCACAGCAATTCAAGAAGGCAGCTCACCGCCACCTTCTCAAGGAAAGCTAAGGAAGGGCAAAAAATGCTGGCCCAGTCAGCGACATCCACATTTCATGACTGAACAAACAAAAGGAAGATGTTAGAGTTTGAAAGGAAGCTAGCTAGAAATGTAAAAACGATAGCAAGAGTTTCTATAGATATTTAAAAAGGAAAACAGTAAATAAAGTGAGAGTTGACCCTTTAGAGTATGAGAATAGGATGTTAACAGTAAATAATGAGGAAATGGAGGAAGAAGTCAACACACATTTTGCTTCTGTTCTTCAGTCTAGAAAATTCAAAAAATATTTTAGTAATAACTGTAAATCAAGAGATGAAAAAGAGAGAGACACTTAGCAATATTATAGTCCCAGGGAAAGTGGTAACCAAACTGATGGACCCACCGCCAGACAAGTCTCCAGGTCTAGGTGGATTTAACCCTAGTGTCTTAAAACAAGTAGCCAATGAGGTTATAGGTGCACTGGTGTTAATTTCCAAACTTCCCTCGATTCAGGAATTCTTCCATTTCACTGTTAAGTATCACAAATAACTGTTCAAGGAGCGAGGATGCTAAAGGCGAGTTAGTTTGATGCCTGTGGTAGGGAAGACATTAGAATTGATCATTAATGAGAATTGAAAAACCTAAAGTAGCCAAGAAGAGTGAAAGCAAAATCAGGTTTAACCAATTTATTGCAGCTCCTTGAGAGAGTAACATGTGCAGTAGATAAAGGGGCACTAAAGACATACTGTATGTGGATTTCCGGAAGGCAGAAGATAAGGTGCCAAATCAAAGGTCAGTGCAGGAAATAAAATGTCATGGTGTAGGGGGGAACATATTAACATGTTTAGAAGATTGGCTGGCTAGTAGAAAACAAAGACAACACTTAACTAAACCTTTGTCTGATTTGGCAGGATGTGACAGCTAGAACCCTGCAGGGGTCTGTGATGAGGCTTTAACCTATTACAATTTACAACAATGACTTAGACAAAGGGAGTGAAGGCACAGTTGCTAAATTAAGCAGATAACGCCAAGATAGGTAGAAAAGTATGTTGTGAAAAAGACATACGAATTGTAGGTACAACAGGTAATAAGAAAGGCAAATTAAATTTTGGCATTCATTGTTAAAGGAAATGAGAATAAAAGTAAAAAATTGTACTAGGCACAAGTAAGACTTCACCAGGAGCATTGCGTATAGTTTTGGTTCCCTTGCTTGAGGAAGAATGTGGTTGTATAGGAGGCAGTTCAAAGGAGGTTCTCTAGAGTTATTCCTGAACTGAGGGGTTTGTCTTATGAAGAGAGATTGACCAGTTTAGGCCTATAATCTCTGGAATTTAGAAGAATGAGAGGAGTTCTATTTAATGTATATAAACTGCTAAAGGGAATTGACAAAATAGAGGTAGAGAGGATATTTCCTCTTGTGGGGCAATCCAGAATGACAGGTCATAGTTTTAGGATAAGGATTAGCACATTTCAAACAGAGATGAGGAGAAATTATTTGTCTCAAAGGGTAATGATTCTGTGGAATTCACTACCCCAGAGCATGGTGACTTCTGGGACATTGAGTAAATTTAAGGACGAGATAGCCTTTCTTACTTAGTAACAGGTTAAAGGGTTATGGGAGTCATGGTCATAGAATCATAGAGATATACAGCACAGGAACAGACCCTTTGGTCGAACTCATCCATGCTGACCAGATATCTTGTATAAATCTAAACCCATTTACCAGTACTTGGCCCATATCACTCTAAGCCCTCCTATTCATACATTCATCTAGATGCCTTTTAAATCTTGTAATTGTACCAGCTGCTACCACAGCCTCCGACAGCTCATTCCATACAAACCCCACACTTTCCTGTCTCACTGTAAACCTACACCCTCTAGTTTTGGGCTACCCTATCGCAAGGAAAAGGCCTTGCCTATTAACCCTATCCTATTAACCCTAACTTCTAGAAGGTCATCCCTCAGCCCCTAATGTCCCAGGGAAAATAGCACCAGCCTGTTCAGCCTTTCCCTATAGCTCAAACTCTCCAACCCTGGCAATTTCCTCATAAATCCTTTCTGAACCCTTTCTTGTTTCACAACAAATCGTTCCTATAGGAGGCAGACCAGAATTGCATGTAATACTCCAAAAGTGACCTGACCGACGCAACATGACCTCCTAAGTCCTATGCTCAATGCACTGGCCAGTAAAGGAAGGCATACCAAACACCTTCTTCACTATCCTGTCTACCTGCAACTCTGTTTTCAAGGAACTATGAATCTGCACACCAAGGCCTCTCTGCTCAACAACACTCACTAGGGAATGAGCAGGAAAGTGGAGTTGAGGCTGAGATGAAATCAGTCATACTCATATTAAATGGCAGAGCAGGCTCGGGGGACAGAATGGGCTATTCCTGTTCCTAGCTTTTATGTTTGTATAAGGAGATTGCAGATGGATATAGAAAAGTTGAGTGAATTTGGCAATGATCTGGCAAATGGAGTGTAATATGGGAAAATGAAGATGTTCAAAAAAGTAATACTTAAATGTAAATGCCTCCAGAATTCCAAGCTGCAGGGTGATTATGGTGAATGTTACAGAAGGCTATTTTGTAGGTACAGCACATAATCAAAAGGGTAATTAAGTAATAGCCTTTATTAAGAGAGGAATTGAACATAAAAGTAAAGATGTTATGCTTCAGTTATACGGGGCACATCTCAAATACTGCATGCGGTTTTGGTCTCTTTAATCAAGAAAGGGTGTAAATTTGTTGGTGCCAGTTCAGGGATAGTTTACTAGAGTGATACCTGGAATGAGTGGGTTGTCTTATGAGTATAGGTTAGACAGACACAGCTTTTTTCTACTGGAGTTTAGGAAAGTGAGAAGTGATTGAAGTGCATCAGATCCTTGAGAATGTGGACAGAGAAAGAATGTTTCCTCCTGGGAGTCAGCCCAGAGCTAGGAGGTACTGCTATACAATGAGGAGTCACCCTTTCAGGGCAGAGATGAAGAGGATTATTTTTTCTGCCTCAGATTTGTGCAACTGTGGAACTCTCTGCCTCAGAAGACAATGGAGACAGGGTTGTTGAATATGTATAAGGCCGAGGTGGATAGTTTCATATCAGGCAGGGAGTCAACCGCTATTGGGGGTAGATGAGATTGTGCAATTTGAAGCACAAACAGATCATGCATGATCTTGCTGAATTGCAAAGCATTGTTGACAGGCTGAATAGTCTCCTTCTGTTCCTAATTCATGTCAGTTTGTTAATCCTCAACTGGGTCAATTCCTGCATTGCCCTCCCTAACAGCACTTTGGGTGTCCTTGCAGCCCAAGGACTGCAGCAGTTCCAGAAGGCCGCTCCACACCACTTTCTCCAAGCCGGTCATGGAGATCTGCTGGTGTATGATAATGGCTTTGGAAATCCAGAGCAATTCCTGGGTGGCCCAGATTCAAATTCTATCACAAAAGCTGGTGGAATTTAAATTCAAAAGAGTAAATTTGCAATGGAACGCTTGTCTCAGTGATGGTGCGCATGGCACTATCACCCTGTTCACGAATGGGAAATCTGCCTGCCTTCTTGGGCCTGGCCTACATGTGACTCCAAACCAACATCAATGTGGTTAACTCGGAAACGCCCTCCACAATGTCGCTCAGTTTAAAAGTAGTTGGGGATGGGCAATAAACCCTGACCTTGCCAGAAAAATTGACAAGCCATGAAAGAGACACTTGTTGCTGGCAGAGTATGGCATAACAGTGTGTAGGAGCTTGCTGCACAGATTGGCCGCTCTGTATCCTATATTACAAACAAATGAGTTGCTTCCAAAGCCCTTCATTGTGAGGTGCTTTGGGGCATCAGAAAAGTGCGATATTAATTCCTTCCAGAAACCAGAGGAATAATGTGGCTGAGACAAACACAGAAAGTGCTGGAGAAACTCAGCATGGCTGGCAGCATCTGTAGAGAAAATTGGAGCTAATGCTTCAAGCCCAGCATGACTCTTAATAAAAGACCGAAAGAACTGTGGATACTGTAAATCAGGAACAAAAGCAGAATTTGCTGGAAAAGTTCTGGCAGCATCCATGAAGAAAAAATGAGGGTTAATGTTTTGGGTCAGATACCCCTTCCTCACAAATGCTGCCAGCCCTGCTGAGATTTTCCAGCAGTTTCTATCTTTGTTCCAGTATGACGCTTCTTCATCACCTGACTTCCTTGACAGTGCAGTGAGGTCTACGCACATCTGTAACCCAGGCCTACTCAATGATTGTGGGAAGGTGTTTGGATAGTCTTGCCAGCCTGATCCAAAGAGACTTCTTTCCTCTCAAGTGGATGCATAAGACCCAGCAGCCATTATTTTGATGACGAATGGGAGAGTTCTTCAGTAATGGGGCCAATGTTTCGCGCTTGACCAATCTATGTAAGGACACTTATCTGGCCAGCAGTTTGCAATGTGCAAATTGGGCGCTGCATTTCCTACATTACAACACTGACTGAGTATCCAAGGTACAGCACGTTGGATTTTGCTGAGGCCATGATAAGTGTCAATTTCCTCTTCTCTACACTAGCTCCCTGTTGAAAATTCAGCTTTGTGCCCATATTGCTTGCCTTTTGGTTGGCTGCCAGTACCTGAGAGTTTCTTTGATTCATAGTTGCTCAAGCATCAACAGCATGTTGCATTCAACTGGAACAAGAACACTGATAACAAAGTGTGGAGCTGGATGAACACAGCAGGCCAAGCAGCATCTCAGGAGCATAAAAGGTGATGTTTAGGGCCTAGATCCTTCATCAGAGAGGGTCTAGGCCCGAAACGTCAGCTTTTGTGCTCCTGAGATGCTGCTTGGCCTCCTGTGTTCATCCAGCTCCACACTTTGTTATCTCGGATTCTCCAGCACCTGTAGTTCCCATTATCACTGGAACAAGAACACTGCCCACAACATGATTGCCCAAGGCAGGTAAAACAAATTCTGCAAAAGATTTTACGGCAAACCACCAGCTCCTCAAGCTGCCAACCTTCACTTGGACGTTATCTGCTGAACGTCAGCATGCATAATCTATCCAGACCTTACTGAATCTCTTTCACACTGCATTGTGTAACATGTGACAGAGGAGATGGGAGGAACTGGGAGTGACAGAGGGCAAGAGAAACATTAACCATGAGAGGGCTGATTGCATTGTACTGAAGGGCCTTATTCTTAGAAGGAGGCCAGCAGCTTGCTATGCAGAACCCTACAATGTACACACAGACAAGAAAGCAACTGTCCAATGTACCTCAATGATCAGAGTCCTTTTTTAGCCTTTGTTGCACTTGTTCATGCAGTGAAGCACTCATCCGAATCAATGGGATTGGCATTCGGAAAGAACAAAGGGGACCTGAATTTGGGCCACATTTCAAAGTCGATTGGCATGAATGTGCTGTGCTCAATTCTGGAAACTTCCCAGTCGACAAGCTTGTGATGCCAAAATGACTGTTCCAGCTGACTTGTCATCTAAGTAACAAATATGGGCCTTGCATGTCCAGACCACACATTCACTTGGCACTCACCAAAAAGCACTTCAACACTACAAGAGTCCCTATCTTGACTAGCATCTCAGGCAGACAGTAGGGATGTTATGTTTACACAATATCAAGCCTTGCCAGGCCCCAGCTGGAGCATCATGTGTCATTTTAATTGTTCTACTCGAACTTTAGGTACGTTTAAGTCATCATTGGATAAGCATATGGACGTACATGGAACAGTGTAGGTTAGATGGGCTTCAGATCAGTATGACAGGTCGGCACAACATCGAGGGCCGAAGGGCCTGTACTGTGCTGTAATGTTCTATGTTCTATGTTCTATAAGATATGGATGGGTTTACATGCTCAGCAGGCTGCAACTCCTTTTCATAAAGGAAACAGGGTGACTTAAGGAGCTTTTTCAAATGATGTTAGGTCCAGGGAGTGGGCACACAATGGAGATGGGGCAAAGGTTTCAGAGAGAGTGACCCCTCTATTGTGCCTATTGTGCCAGTTGTCTTCAGTGTTTTGCATGCTGCCAGACAATGCCAGGAGATGAGAGACAAAACTAAACTGCAGATGCTGGAATCCAAGGTAAACAAACAGGAAGCCTGAAGAACACATCAGACCAAGCAGCATCTGGAGGAAAGGAGCAGTCAACGTTTCGGGTATCACTGTTCTACTGGACTGGATGTGGGGTGGGGGGGGTTGCTGGAGATAAAGAGGTGAGGGCAAGGAGCGGAGGCAGAATAGAGGTGATAAGTGGACACTGGTGGTAGGTACGGCCTAGTTGGTCGATGGGATGAATGAATCTGTTTGGTGGCTGGAAGGAAGGGTTAGAAGGTGGAATGGACAGGAGGAGGTGGGGCTGGAAGGGAGGGCAGGGGATGTGTGGGGAGGTTATTTGAAATTGAAGAGCTCAATGTTGAGTCCTCCGGACTGTAGGGTGTCCAGGCGGAACAGAAGGTGTTGTTCCCAAATTTGCATCCCGAGTCGCTGCAATACTAGAGGTGGCCGAGGGTGGGCATGTTGGATGGGGAAGGCTGGGGAATTGAAATGGGCAGTGACCGGGAGGTTAGGTTGGCCGTTACAGGCCAGGTGAAGATGCTGGACGAAAGGCAACAGACAATAGACAATAGGTGCAGGAGTAGGCCATTCGGCCCTTCGAGCCAGCACCACCATTCATTACGATCATGGCCGATCATCCACAATCCGTATCCTGTCCCTGCCTTATCCCATAACCCTTGACTCCACTATTTTTAAGAACTCTATCCATCTCTTTCTTGAAAGTATCCAGAGACTTGGCCTCCACTGCCTTCTGGGGCAGAGCATCCCATATATCCACCACTCTCTGAGTGAAGAAGTATTTCCTCAATTCACTGCAGGCACAATAGAGGGGTCACTCTGAAACCTTTGCCCCATCTCCATTGAGTGCCCACTCCCTAGACCTAACATCATTTGAAAAAGCTCCTAAATGGTCAACCCCTTATTTTTAAACTGTGTCCTCTGGTTCTGGACTCACCCGTCAGCAGAAACATGCTTCCTGCCTCCAGAGTGTCCAATCTCTTAATAATCTTATACCTCGTAATCAGATCCCCTCTCATCCTTCTAAACTCAAGTGTGTACAAGCCCAGTCGCACCAATCTTTCAACATATGATAGTCCCGCCATTCCGGGAATTGACCTCGTGAACCTATGCCGCACTCCCTCAATAACAAGAATGCCATTCCTCAAATTAGGAGACCAAAACTGCACACAATACTCCAGGTGCGGTCTCACCAGGGCCCTGTACAGCTGCAGAAGGACCTCTTTGCTTCTATACTCAATTCCTCTTGTTATGAAGGCCAGCATGCCATTAGCTTTCTTCGCTGCCTGCTGTACCTGCATGCTTGCTTTCATTGACTGATGTACAAGAACACCTAGATCTCATTGTACTTCCCCTTGAAAGGGTCAAGTTTGGTCTCACCGACATAGAGAAGACCGCATCGGCCGCAATAGACTAGGTTGGAGAAGATGCAGGTGAAGCTCCGTTTCACTCAAAAGGGCTGTTTAGGGCCTTAGATAGAGGTGAGGGAAGTGGTGTATGGGTAGGTGTTGCATCTTTTACAGTTACAGGAGAAAGTACCTGGTGGGTTGAAATGGTTGGTAGGGAGTGTGGCACTAAGGAGTGGTGAAGGAAATGGTCCTTGTGGAAGGCAGAGAGGGGTGGGGAGCGAAAGACGTTCCAGATGGTGAGGTCTGATTGGAGTTGGCAGAAGCGTTTGAGGATGATACGTTGGATGTAGGGGCTGGTGGGGTGGAAGTAAGGACGGGTGGGACCCTATCTTTATTATGTTTGGAGGGGGATGGTACTTAAGAGCTGTGGAGCAGGGAATGGTGAAGGGGTGTCTGGATGACAGAGGGGGGAAAAAAGCATTGTTTGAAAAAGGCGGCCATCCGGGATGCCAGGAGGTTGCCTGACAGAGCAGACAATGCACCAAGCAGCCCAATGTGTGTGCCTATCTATGCTCCCCTGCATATCCCCTATTATCGGAGCCTCCTGCCCCAGAAGCCACCCGCATCTCTCAATTACTCTCAGCTCACCCTTGAAATAGCCTGCCCCCTGAGTCAGTAACACGATGACTAATTTGGTAATGGTCTAAATCCCACTTTCCCATCTGCTCCCATGCACTCCAACCCCAACCCCAGAATGCTTAACTCCCTCCTCATCACAAACATATCTAATTCAGCTTTAGATAAATTGAATAGGTCAGTGTCCATTACTTTCTCAGAATTAACATTCCACAGACTAACAACCCTCTCAGAGTTTCCTCCGGGTGTTCCAGCTTCCGCCCACAGTCCAAAGATGCGCAGACGAGGTGGATTGGTCATACTAAATTGCCCATAGTGTTCAGGGGTGTGTAGATTAGGTGGGCTATAGGGGGATGGGTCTGGGTGGGCTGATCTGAAGGCCAGTGTGGACTTGTTGGACCTAAGCACCTGTTTCCACACTTTAGGGATTCTATGATTCTATGAAAAATCACTGTCTTAAAAAGTTGTATGTTTTAGCTTTAGTCTTTCCCATGGTGGGGAGTCCATCATTTCTGCATTCAGCCCGTGAAGCGCCCTCATCCAGCTTCACACTTTGTTATTCCCTCAACATCTGATGTGTTTCAGATAAGATCACCTCTAAACTCCAATTGGTAACGCTTAATATGGGCAGTGGCAATGTCACAGGCCGAGTGATTCAGAGGGCCAGGTTAATGCTCCAGAAACATAGAACATAGAACATAGAACATAGAACATTACAGCACAGTACAGGCCCTTCGGCCCTCGATGTTGTGCCGACCTGTCATACCGATCTCAAGCCCATCTAACCTACAATATTCCATGTACGTCCATATGCTTATCCAATGATGACTTAAATGTACCTAAAGTTGGCGAATCTACTACTGTTGCAGGCAAAGAGTTCCATTCCCTTACTACTCTCTGAGTAGAGAAACTACCTCTGACATCTGTCCTATATCTTTCACCCCTCAATTTAAAGCTATGCCCCCTCGTGCTCGCCATCACCATCCTAGGAAAAAGGCTCTCCCTATCCACCCAAACATTTTTATTTATTTGTGAAATTTGAGTAGCACCAGTTAAGCCAATATTTATTGCCTATCCCTAAATGCATGGCGGAAGATTTTGGCAAACTAACTTCATCAACTGTCGCAGCAATGCAGCGATCATAGCCAGGGTCAGAGTTTCAGGATTCTGACCCAGCAACACTGAGAGAACAGCAATTTATTTATACTTTCTATTGGGAGCAAATCCCACAGGTTCACCATTGTCTGTGTGAAAACATTTCTCCTCATCTCAGTCCTAAATGGCCTACCTTGTATTCTTAGGTTGTGACCCCTGGTTCTGGACTCCCAGTTATTGGGAAACACTCTTCTTGCTTTCACACTGTCTAGTCCTATTAGAATTTTATAGCATTCTATGGAATTTCCCCTTAACTCTTCTAAACTCCAGTGAATATAGTCCTAATAGATCTAGCCACTCCTCATACATTAGTCTTGCCATCTCAGGAATCAGTTTGGTAAACCTTTGATGCCCCTGTTACATCACCAGAATATTCTTCCTCCAATAAGGAGACCAAAACTGCACACAATACTCCAGGTGTGGTCTCACCAAGGCCCTGTAGCAAGACGTTTCTGCTCCTGTACTCAAATCCTCTTGCTGTGGAGGTCAACATGCCATTTCCCTTCTTCACCGCCAACTGCACCTGCATACTTGCTTTCAGAGACCAGTGTATAAGAACACCCAATTCTCAGGGTACATCCCCCTTTCCCAATCCTTCGCCATCCAGATAATAAACTGCCGTTCTGTTTTTGCTACCAACATGGATAACCTCTCATTTATCCATGTATCTGCCATGCATCTGCCCACTCACTCAGCTTGTCCAAATCACACTGAAGCATCTCTGCATCCTCCTTACAACTCTCCCTCCCACTCAGCTTTGTGTCTTCTGCAAACTTGGAGTTATTACACTATGTTCCCTTATCTAAATCATTAATACACATTGTGAATACCTGGGGTCTAGCACTGATCCCTGCAGTACCTTACTAACACTGGCTGCCATTTAGGCAAAGCTCTGTTCATTCCTGCTTTGTTTCCTGTCTGCCAACCAGTTCTCTATCCATGCCAATTCACGAACCCCAATCCCATGGGCTTTAATTTTGCATGGTAATCTCTTATGTGAGACCTTATCAAAAGCCTTCTGTGAGTAAATTACACCCACTGGTGCCCCCGATCAACTCTAGCAATTACATCCATGAAAAACTCCATAGGCCTGTCAAGCATGATTCCACCCTTAGAAATTCATGGTGGCTCCGTCCAATCTTGTCACTGTTTTCTAAGCGCTTTCTGTTAAAACTTTCTAATGAACCCTAGCATTCCCATACTACCAATGACATATTAACTGGTTTTTAATCCCCTGTTTTCTTATTAACCGCCCTTTGTAAATATTGCAGTTACATTAGTTGCCCTCCACTCCATAGGAACTGCTGCAGAATCTTGAAAAATGACCACTGATGAAGTTAATAAATCTGAAATTGAAAGCTAGTCTCAGTGGTGATGATCATAACAACTGTTGGCAGTCTTTGTGAAAACCCACCTGGTTCACAGGGCAGCACAGTGCCTCAGTGGTTAGCAGTGGATGCCTGACAAAACCAGGGGTTCTGGGCTTGATTCTAGCCTCAGGTGACTGTTTGTGTGGAGTTTACACATTCTCCATATGTCTGTGTGGCTTTGTCCTGGTTTCCTCCCGCTGTCCAAGGATGTGCATATTAGATGGCCTGGCCATGCTAAATTGCCCATTATGTGGAGGCTATGTTTCTTATTTCTTCTCCTTTGTGGGATATGGGGGTCACTGGCTGGACCAGCATTTCTTGCACCTAGTTCCTCTTGAGAAGGTGGTGGTGAGCTGCTTCCTTGAACCGCTGTAGTACATGTGCTGTGGGTTGACCCACAATGCTATTAGGGAAGGAATTCCAGGATTTTGACCCGGTGACAGCGAAAGAATGGCTATATATTTCCAAGTCAGAATGGTGAGTGGCTTGGTGGGTAACTTGGAGGTGATGGTGTTCTCATATATCTGCTGCCCTTGTCCTTCTAGATGGAAGTGGTCGTGGGTTTGGAAGGTGCTGCCTGAGGATCTTTGGTGAATTTCTGCAGCGCATCTCGTAGATAGTACACACTGCGGCCACTGAGTGTCGGTGGCAGAGAGAGTGAATGCTTGTGGATGTGATGCCAATCAAGCAGCTGCTTTGTCCTGGATGGTGTCCAGGATGGAGGACCAGAGGGGTAGCCGGGAAGGAAAGCAGTGACCATATATATCAGCAAGGCGGCTGTAGTGCCGCCACTCTACAACTGTAGTGTCTCCCACCCGCCCTCCTCCTCTAACCTAGTTAATAAGGTAAGGTTCATTCTAAACTTTCTCTATTGAACATAAGTTTGTTATTAATTTGTTATTATTACTTGAAGTAAGCTTTCTGCTTTAGTATTGAGTGGGTGTTCAGATAAGTGGGGTATGGATGCTAGGGCAGTTGCTTGCTCCTCCTGCAGAATGTGGCAGTTGGGAGACGTGGCACACGTCTCCGCTGGCTACATCTGCGGGAAGTGCACCCAGCTACAGCTCCTTGAAAACCGTGTTAGGGAAATGGAGCTGGAGCTGGATGAACTACGGATCATTCGGGAGGCAGAGGGGGTAATTGAGAGGAGTTATCGGGAGTTGGTCACTCCTAAGGCTCAGGACGAGGATAGATGGGTTACAGTTAGGGGGAGGAAAGGGGACAGACAGACAGTGCAGAGATCCCCTGTGGGCATTCCCCTCAGCAATAAGTATACCGCTTTGGATACTGCTGGGGGGGTTGACCTACCAGAGGAAAGCCATAGTAGTCAGTTCTCTGGCACTGAGCCTGACACTGTGGCAAAGAAGGGAAGGGGGCAGAATAGAAAAGTACTCGTGGTAGGGGACTCGATAGTTAGGGGAATCGACAGGAGATTTTGTGGGCAAGATCGGGATTCCCGGAAGGTATGTTGCCTCCCTGGTGCCAGGGTCCGGGACGTCTCCGATCGGGTGTATAAAGTTCTGAAAGGGGAGGGTGAACAGCCAGAAATCGTGTTACATATTGGCACAAATGATATAGCCAGAAATAGGTTTGAGGATATAAAAAGTGATTTCAGGGAGTTAGGATGGAAGCTGCAGAGCAGGACGAACAGAGTAGTGTTCTCTGGTTTACTACCGGTGCCACGAGATAGTGAGGTGAGGAACAGGGAGCGGGCGCAGCTGAACACGTGGCTACGCAGCTGGTGTAGGAGGGAGGGCTTCAGATATGTTGATAATTGGGATGCCTTCTGGGGAAGGTGGGACCTGTACAAGAAGGACGGGTTGCATCTGAACTGGAAGGGGACCAATGTCCTGGGTGGAAGGTTTGCTCGAGTAGTTCGAGAGGGTTTAAACTAGTATGGCAGGGGGGTGGGAACCTGAGCTGTATACCAGAGGTGAGCGTTGATGCAGGTGAGGCAGTAGCAAGAGGTAGACCAGCTAGTGGGAAGGATTTTCCTGGGAAGGAACCAAGGGATCGGTTAAAGTGTGTTTGCTTTAATGCAAGGAGTATCAGGAATAAAAGTGATGAACTTAGAGCATGGATCAGTACCTGGTGCTATGATGTTGTGGCCATAACAGAGACATGGGTTTCTCATGGGCAGGAATGGTTGCTGGATGTTCCAGGGTTTAGAACATTTAAAAAGAATAGGGAGGGTGGAAAAAGAGGAGGGGGTGTAGCACTACTAATCAGAGAGGGTATCACAGCTACAGAAGCTTCCATTGTCGAGGAAGATCTGCCTACCGAGTCAGTGTGGGTGGAAATTAGGAACAGCAAGGGAGTAGTCACCTCATTAGGGGTTTACTACAGGCCCCCCAATAGCAGCAGGGAGATTGAAGAAAGCATAGGTCGACAGATTTTGGAAAAGTGTGCACGCAGTAGGGTTGTTGTAATGGGTGACTTTAACTTTCCTAATATTGATTGGAACCTCCTTCGAGCAGAAGATTTGAATGGAGCTGTTTTTGTAAGGTGTGTTCAGGAGGGTTTCCTAACGCAGTACGTTGACAGGCCGACGAGGGGAGAGGCCATTCTAGACTTGGTGCTCGGAAACGAGCCGGGGCAGGTATCAGATCTTGTGGTGGGAGAGCATTTTGGTGATAGTGACCATAACACTCTCTCATTCTACATAGCTATGGAGAAGGAGAGGATGAGGCAGAATGGGAGGATATTTAATTGGGGAAGAGGAAACTATGATGCGATTAGACACGAGTTAGGAAGCATGGACTGGGAGCAGTTGTTCCATGGTAAGGGAACTATAGACATGTGGAGATGGTTTAAGGAACAGTTGTTGGGAGTGATGAGTAAATATGTCCCTCTGAGACAGGCAAGAAGGGGTAAGATTAAGGAACCTTGGATGACGAGAGCGGTGGAGCTTCTAGTGAAAAGGAAGAAGGTAGCTTACATAAGGTGGAGGAAGCTAGGGTCAAGTTCAGCTAGAGAGGATTACATGCAGGCAAGGAAGGAGCTCAAAAATGGTCTGAGGAGAGCCAGGAGGGGGCACGAGAAAGGCTTGGCAGAAGGAATCCGGGAAAACACAAAGGCATTTTACACTTACGTGAGGAATAAGAGAATGGTCAAAGAAAGAGTAGGGCCGATCAGGGATAGCATAGGGAACTTGTGTGTGGAGCCTGAGGAGGTAGGGGAAGCCCTAAATGAGTTTTTTGCTTCTGTCTTTACGAAAGAAACAAACTGTGTAGTGAATGAAACCTTTGAAGAGCAGGTGTGCATGCTGGAATGGATAGAGATAGAGGAAGCTGATGTACTGAAAATTTTGTCAAACATTAAGATTGACAAGTCGCCAGGCCCGGATCAGATTTGTCCTCGGCTGCTTTGGGAAGCGAGAAATGCAATTGCTTCGCCACTTGCGAAGATCTTTGCATCCTCGCTCTCCACTGGAGTCGTACCTGAGGACTGGAGAGAGGCAAATGTAATTCCTCTCTTCAAGAAAGGAAATAGGGAGATCCCTGGCAATTATAGACCGGTAAGTCTCACGTCTGTCGTCTGCAAGGTGTTAGAAAGGATTCTGAGGGATAAGATTTATGACCATCTGGAAGAGCATGGCTTGATCAAATACAGTCAACACGGCTTTGTGAGGGGTAGGTCATGCCTTACAAACCTTATCGAGTTTTTTGAGGATGTGACTAGTAAGGTTGATGAGGGTCGAGCTGTGGATGTGGTGTATATGGACTTCAGTAAGGCATTTGATAAGGTTCCCCATGGAAGGCTCATTCAGAAGGTCAGGAGGAATGGGATACAGGGGAACTTAGCTGCTTGGATACAGAATTGGCTGGCCAACAGAAGACAGCGAGTGGTAGTAGAAGGAAAATATTCTGCCTGGAAGTCAGTGGTGAGTGGGGTTCCACAGGGCTCTGTCCTTGGGCCTCTACTGTTTGTAATTTTTATTAATGACTTGGACGACGGAATTGAAGGATGGGTCAGCAAGTTTGCAGACGACACAAAGGTCGGAGGTGTCGTTGACAGTGTAGAGGGCTGTTGTAGGCTGCAGCGGGACATTGACAGGATGCAGAGATGGGCTGAGAGGTGGCAGATGGAGTTCAACCTGGATAAATGCGAGGTGATGCATTTTGGAAGGTCGAATTTGAAAGCTGAGTACAGGATTAAGGATAGGATTCTTGGCAGCGTGGAGGAACAGAGGGATCTTGGTGTGCAGATACATAGATCCCTTAAAATGGCCACCCAAGTGGACAGGGTTGTTAAGAAAGCATATGGTGTTTTGGCTTTCATTAACAGGGGGATTGAGTTTAAGAGTCGTGAGATCTTGTTGCAGCTCTATAAAACTTTGGTTAGACCGCACTTGGAATACTGCGTCCAGTTCTGGGCGCCCTATTATAGGAAAGATGTGGATGCTTTGGAGAGGGTTCAGAGGAGGTTTACCAGGATGCTGCCTGGACTGGAGGGCTTATCTTATGAAGAGAGGTTGACTGAGCTCGGTCTCTTTTCATTGGAGAAAAGGAGGAGGAGAGGGGACCTAATTGAGGTATACAAGATAATGAGAGGCATAGATAGAGTTGATAGCCAGAGACTATTTCCCAGGGCAGAAATGGCTAGCACGAGGGGTCATAGTTTTAAGCTGGTTGGTGGAAAGTATAGAGGGGATGTCAGAGGCAGTTTCTTTACGCAGAGAGTTGTGAGAGCATGGAATGCGTTGCCAGCAGCAGTTGTGGAAGCAAGGTCATTGGGGTCATTTAAGAGACTGCTGGACATGCATATGGTCACAGAAATTTGAGGGTGCATCCATGAGGATCAATGGTCGGCACAACATTGTGGGCTGAAGGGCCTGTTCTGTGCTGTACTGTTCTATGTTCTAAGCTTCTTGAGTGTTGTTGGGGTTGCACCCATCCAGGCAAGTGGGGAGTATCCCATCACACTCCTGACTTGTGTCTTGTAGATGATGGCCAGGCTTCAAGGAGTCAGGAGGTGAGTTACTCATTACACAGTATTCCTCGATTCTGGCCTGGGAAATGCAGGGTTATAGGCTAGGTCTGAGAGGGATGCTCTCTGGAAGGTTGGTGTGGCTCAATGGGCTGAATGGCCTGCTTCCACACTGTAGGAATTCTATAATTTTAAAGCCCTTTTAGGAAGGAAATCTGCCATCCTTACTTGGGCTGGTTTACATGTGTCTCCAGACCCACAGCAATGTTGTTGACTCTTAGCCGCCCTCTGGACAATTAGGGATGGGCAATAAATGCTGGACTCATATTGTCATGGAAGAATACTTTATTTAAAAATAACTGATTAATTGTTTTGTTACATTTCTCTTACATTTTGGACCACATCCCTTAAACTTTATTCCTGCTTATGTGCCTCTACTCCCTTCTCATAAAAGAAATCTCAGGACATAAACTTGCTGAAACAATGCAGCAAGTGATAAAGCTAATTGACATTAATCTGCATGCCTCCCCTTCCTCTTCCCACACCCCAGCACTTAGCAAGTTCTCACCTGAAGCCTTGCCATTTACTGTAAGAGACCAGCTGCTCCTCGCTCCTCCCCATCAGTAACTTACAGTAAAAATTTGGGGAATTTTTTGAGTTCATATTTCCAGCCAAGTATTTGGCAACTTGTCATTCCTCTGCACATTTAGGTTCCTAGCCATTCACAAACTCACACACTGGCTGAGTGACTTTATCACACAATTTCCTAAAAGAACATTGGTCAAGGTTTTGCAGATCAAAGCCCTGCAGCTGCATCTATAATTGGGTGTTGACTATTAATGTTTATTAACCCACAGGCTGCTAAAATGTGAGCAGATGATAGCTCAGCAAGGGTATCAGGGCACTTGGACCTTTGATAAGAACAACACTATCAACTAAGCAAAGGGATTCATAGGCAGTGCCAGCATTATTGAATCCCGACAGTGTAGAAAGAGGCCATTCAGCCCATGAAGTCTGCGCCAACCCTCCAAAAAGCATCCAATGCAATACCTACAACCCCACATTTAGCACATCTTTGGATTGTGGGAGGAAACTGAAGCACCTGACAAAAAAGCACACAGACGCAGGGAGGGTATGCCCAGGTCTAGAATTGAACATGGGTCCCTGGTGCTATGAGGCAGCAGTGCAAACCACTGTGCTGCCCTCTAAAGCACACAGAGGGCACATTAGAGTCCAGTCACATCAGAAAGAAAGCACAAAAGGTAGATTATCTCTCCTAAGGCAGGGAGCTTGAATTGAGAAATATTCTAGCTTGGTGTGCCCACCTCAGGTAATGCAGTGCAATCCTGAATGGGTAGGGGAGGGATGGGTTCGGACCCACCGTAGACACAGAATGTACATGGCCACTGGCAATGCCCAGGGCTAAGGTTGGCTGTTTAACATGTCTGCCTTAGTACGCTGGAGCTTTACCCCAGTTATTTTGTACATATTAGACCCCTTCATACCCCCACATCCACTCTGCATATCACATGCAAGTCAACTCACACTAACCCATGCCCCACCTCAATTCTCCTTTCGAAACCCTATGCCAACTCAGTGGCAATTTATTGCTAACCCCAATTACGAAGGTTCTTTCCAGACCCTATGTCAATTCACTGACACTTCATAGCGACCCATGATCCCTGACTCTCCACAATTTGCTCATACATCTTCCATATTAACTCATGTAATATTCGCTCCAGGCATACCTCAGGAAGCAAGCTGACATTGAATAAAATAAAATTCTAAACACTTATCAGACAGTGATTTATTTCCTTTCCTAGCATGCCTATTAAATACATTTAAATCTCCTTAAATACTTAATACTTCATACAAACAAACACTTGTAATCCCAACTCCATATCAAAGACAGTCGTTCTTTTTAATCCTATGGCTCAGTGGTTAGCACTGCTGTCTCACAGAGCCAAAGACCCGGGTTCAATTCCACCCTTGGGTGACTGTCTGTATGGAGATCGCACATTCACCCAATGTCTGTGTGGGTTTCCTCTGGATGCTCCAGTTTCCTTCCATAGTCCAAACATGTGCAGGTTAAGTGAATTGGCCATGTTAAATTGCCCATAGTGTTCGGGGATGTATAACTTAGGTGGTTTATAAGGGGATGGGTCTGGGTGGGATGTTCCAAGGGTGGGTGTGGGCTTGTTCAGCTGAAGGGCCTGTTTGCATACTGTAGGGACTCCACATCTATTCTATGTCTACCTACATCTTAAAGGACAAGGGCAGCAGGCACATGGGAACACTACCATTTACAAGTTCCCCTGCAAACCACTCACCTGCCCAACTAGGGAATATATCACCATTCCTTCAGTGCCCCTGCATCAAAGGTGCTGGAATTCCCTACCTAGTGGCATTATGGGTCAACCTAGCACATGGACTGCAGCGGTTTAAAAAGGCTGCTTACCATCACCTTCTCAAGGACAAATAGGAATACAAATATATTAATAAGTGCAATCACAGTCAGTGATGTCCACGTCCCATGAATGAATCAAAAAAAATTAATCTTGTTGGACCAACAACCAAACTGCAAACCTAAAGGGCCCCACTGTGATAATGATAGGTAATGGAAAGCAATCAAGCATTAGTAAAACTGCAATCATAGCATTCTGGAGGTCTTTTGGTCCAGTACTAACTTCCCTGCCTCTGAACCAAAGCTCTGGGTCCAAGTCCTACTCCTGGACTTGATGGATAAGGAAGGTTTGCTCATAGTGTGATCAAACAGCTTGCATATCAACTTATAAATCCATGTAGCACTTGCCACTGGCAGGCAGTGAGAAGGGAGGGGTGCATTCTTGGTCAGTTACTTGATGAAAAGACACTCAAGGCTCAACCATCATTATTCATAGCTCCGGGCTGCAAAATATGCATTGCCACAGCAGCTCAGATTCATTCGGGAGGGTGTTGGGGGTCATGGTGTAAGTGGGTCAGACTCACCTTTGGGAAGAGAATACAAGAACAATGTTAAAGTCTAGGGTTCTATCAATTAACAGCTAGAACAGTTTTACCTTCAACTCACATACACCTGAGTGAAAGTCCTACTCAGAATATCTGCCTTTCTGAGAATGTAAGTTTCAACCACGAGGTCCATGGAGTAAACACTGTGAGTCAAGATTGTTCCTGTAGCGAAGATTGTCTCTGGCTGTCCTGGGTGCTGAGTTGAGATGGCTTAGCCAATTTGTAATTCACAACTGTTTTTTTTATACTTTCATATTAATTATCCATTAAATCCCGACTTTAAAAAGGAGACCAATGATATATGGTAGCTGAATCCTGACAGACACCTTCAGCTGTGACCATTAGTAAAAGAGGAGGGAACTATTATTAATCTAAACAGCATCCCGATATTCGGAAAGCATGAGATCAGCAGAAACCTGGCTTCTCTTAGTTTCTAATTTTTGATTTAAAGGCCAGTTGAGCAAGGTTAAGGAACGATTCAGTGTCTTAACTAATTCCCATTTTTCCTAATTTCACTACTAAGCATTTCATAGCCGGAACACACTGATGCTACTGAGCGTCGGTGGTGGAGAGAATCGATGTGTGTGGATGTGCTGCCAATTTGTTTTATCCTGGATAGTGTCAAGCTTCTTGAGTGTTTTTGGAGCTGCACCCATCCAGGAAAATGGGGCATATTCCATCACACTCCTGACTTGCATTTTGTAGATGATGGATGGCCTTTAAGGAGTTAAGTTTAGAGTTAGTCACTGTGGGACTCCTCATCTCTGACCTCCTCATGTAGCCGTTACATTTATACTTCTATAAAATGGTCATTTTAGAAATTATTCTGATGTGTCTTATGTACGTCAAAAGTGGACAACAGTTTCCTGTCATGGGTCTCCATCTGCCATAGTTTTACAACTCGCCCAATCTCTTGAGTCCCTTTTGTAAATTGCTGTTTACATCTACATTATCCACTTTGTGTCATCAACAAATTTAGACATGCTCCTCTCTATTCCTGCAGACATGCCATTTATCATGGAAGTGAAATGTTGTAGTACCTATATAGACACCAGTACGCACCACTGGTCTGACTTTCTCCATTTCTTTTCTGTTCCTCATCTGCCTGCTCACCAGTTCTTTAGGCAAGATGACCAACTGCAAGAGTCCAACATGTAATATTTTTAAATATTCTCCAGATGTCTATATCAATGGGGAAAGTGGTGATGGACTGGTAATGCCAATAAAATAGTAAACTAGACATCCAGCTTAATGCTCTGGAGTTACTGGATTAAATTTCACCATGGCAACTGGTTGCATCGGCTACAAGTAATAAAAACCTTGTCTTATCTACTCTGGTGGAATTTGTCTCAATTATCTGTGTCTGATTCTAACTCTCTCACCAACACCTGAAGAAGGAACATATCAACCATGATCGAATGGCAGACCAAATTCAGTTGGCTGAGTGGCCTAATTCTGCTTCTATAACTTATGGTCTTCTCCCAGCCTTGGATTGAAATAATTAATTGTAATGCAGCACCATATAGTTTCTACATTAACACAGGATTGGAGTGGCTAATCAAATACTAAAACAGCTCCAGGAGAGAAAGCAAAATTTGCTCAGCCCTTGGATGCACCCAAAAATCCAAACATGCTTCCAAACTTTACTGTGTGAAAGGAAACCAGAGAATTTTAATTTGGTCACAAGTGCGTATGGGCAACATGCTGACCAATAGTTTATTCCAATAAAGTGACAAACAATTATTGTAACTGATGTGGGTGCAATCACTAAAGAACATTTTCCAACCTAAAAAGAAGTTGTGTATATATTTACATAACTCAACTAAGTTGTTCTCATTGCTGTTTTGCTGTTAGAAATATGTAGACGTGTAGACAAATCTCCACAATACATAGACACCACACTGGAAGAACAGATTGCCCAACAAACAAAATTGCAGAAGCAAGGACAGAGAAACTATTTGTAGCCAAGTCAAGGGCAAAATATTATTGTCGCATACTAGGTTATTAGAACATGCTGCCAAAGTCTCTCGATTCGTGAACAGTGGAAGAGTTTTGTTTTCCTCCTAGCCAGTTCCCTTTTTTCTCCAGTTCTTGACTCGACAGTCAGCAGTAATTCCTCAAGTCCAGGAAAATGAGCCAATGATTGCCAAATATCAGGTATTGCCAAATCATTGTTCAGTCAATTTAATTTTTCCAAAACAGTAAATGGAACGAGGCAGAAAGTGAAGGAAAAGTGTGATAGAATTGAAGTTTAGAATGAGCAAAATTTATTGGAGCTAGCAAGTGGGCAGGATAGAATAGAAGCTTGTAGAATCAGATGGGGTACCTAAACAAAGTAGACGTAGAGAGGATGTTCTTGAACAAGAGGTCATTGTTTTAGAATTGGAAGTAACAGATTTAAAATAGAGATGAGAAATTACTTCTCTCGAAGGGTTGTGAATCTTTGGAATTCACTACCCAAGACTGTGGTGGAAGCTGGATATTGAGTAAATTTAAGGAGGAGATATGCAGGTTTTAAAAATTACTAATGGGTTATGGACAACAGGCAGGGAAATGAAGTGTAGGTTGAGATGAAATCAGCCATGATTGTATTAAGTGGCACAGCAGGCTCAAGGGGCTGAATTGCCCCCTTCTGCCCCTGGTTATTATGTTCTTAAATCTAGTTGTTCTTAAATCAGAAAATGTTCCTCATTCAGCCGGGGGACAGGAAGGATCTGATGCAGGAATCCTGCGTATTGGTAACAGAATGTCAATTACTCTCATCAGTGAGCTGCTCAAAGCCAATTATCCTTGAGGCCACTGGGATTTGGTGGTAGGTCAATGATTTGATGGGATCTATGTATTTCTTTATTCCCTTGATGTCTCCTAAATGTTGCTCAGGAAACTTCACTGACAAGCTTTTTGTTCTGGATTGAGGAATCTTGCATCAGGAAGAGGGCTTGGGCAGTGCTGAAGGTCAACTCCACCAGCAACTGTGATGCTATCCTGCTCACTAGTTCTCAGGGATCTGGTAATAACCTCTGGTGAAGGCCTTAGCATATTACTGGTAGCAGCCAGAGTGCCTGGTGGTACTGCTGGCTTCCAATTGGCTGACAGTTATTGGGTGGAATTTCCATCCTCTTGAGGCCTTAATTGCATGGGAGATGTGATGCTGGAGCCAGTTATGTGCCAGAATACACCTAAATGGCTCCAGTTCTTCAACCTCTGGTGGGACACTGGATGCAGGAACTAATTACAATGCCAAGAAGAAATCATTTAGCATCTGTCGATCCCAGTTCTGGTTCTTTGGACCAGTTTGGTCTCATAACTGTTATGAAAGTTCCCCATATTTTTCAGCTTCAAGTATTTATCTGTTGCTTTAAACAAAATCTTTAAAATTTTTCGTAAAAGAAAATCTTTATTTAAAGGTCTTATTGAATTTTCTTCAATCATGCCACACACTAGCATTGTAAATCAGAATAGCTCACTGCCAGTGGACCTGTTTCTCCCTATCAACTCCGTTAATATCCTTCATGAGTTTGAACACCCCTATTAAATATTCCTTTACTATTTTCTGCTATTTCTAATGCAATCATAGCTTCTCAAGTGACTCCACATAATTAAGCCTTTAATCCTAGAATGATTCTATTAAATCTCCACTGTATTCTTTGGTTGGCCCTGACATCTCATGTAGAAAACATATGAAAATGAGCAGAGTTAGTAACAGTTGTGGGGGTGAAATGTGGTAACAGGGTCGGTGAAGGACTGATGCTCCGAAAGCTTGTGTTTTCAAGTAAACCTTTTGAGCTATAAACTGGTGTTGTGGGATTTCTGGCCTTATCAAAATGTAAGCAGAGTTTACAGGGCAGGTTTTTGGATGAAGAGTACACTTCATCCAAAAGCCTTCATTCAAAAAAGCTTCTACAAGCGGGCATTGCTACAAATTGAGGGGTGATAGATGTAAGTCAGTTCTCAGAGGCAGGTTCTTTACTCAGAGAGTGGTAAGGGTGTGGAGCGCCCTGCCTGTCAGTGTAGTTAACTCAGCCACATTAGGGGTATTTAAACAGTCCCTGGATAAGTGTATGGATAATGATGGGATAGTGTAGGTGGAGGGGCTTAGATCAGTTCACAGGTTGGTGCAACACTAAGGGCCGAAGGGCCTGTTCTTTGCTGTATTGTTCTATGTTCTATGCTCTATGTTCTATGCTCTATGCTCTATGTTCTACGGTCTATGCACTATGTTCTATGTTCTATGTTCCATGTGCTATGCTCTATGCTCTATGCTCTATGTTCTATTCTCTATGTTCTATGCTCTATGCTCTCTGTTCTATGCTCTATGCTCTCTGTTCTATGTTCTGCATACCCATCTTACCAAGTGGAACTGGAACTATCTATTCCAAGGGAACAATTCCTGAGGCAAGTGTGCGACATTGATTGGACAGAGCAGAACCTGGCCATTCAGCCCAACTGTCCTAGGCTGATAAAAAAAACTGCGGATGCTGTAAATCAGGAACAAAAACAGAAGTTGCTGGAAAAGCTCATCAGGTCTGGCAGCATCTGTGAAGGAGAAAACAGAGTTAATGTTTCGGGTCTGAGGAAGGGTCACTGGATCCAAAACGTTAACTGTTTTTTTTTCCTTCACAGATGCTGCCAGATCTGCTGAGCCTTTCCAGCAACTTTGCTTTTGTTCTATACTGATGTTGACATTCCACACAAGACTTCACCACCTTGTATTAGCATATACAAACCAGGAGCAGGGCTAGCCTTTCCGATTCAATATGAGCGGCTGACTGTAGGCTTCCTACCCACTCCACATGGAAATGGTTGGAAGGGTCTGAGGCAGAAGTAGGAATAAATCATTGAAGTGGAGCATTGACAATGGTCATATTGAATGACAGGGCAGGTTAGTGCTGCTCTTCATTTCTCCATCTCTATGTTACTCTTCCCCTTGATTCTCTGAAAGACCATAAATCTTTTCATCTCAGCTTGAAATATGGGTGTAATGCTCTGAGGTTTTGGTGTGGACCTGTTGAGCCTGTTTCCACACTGTAGGGATTCTACCTTTCATTCTTCAAAACTGTTGAGGATGCAGATCCAATTTACCTCAAACTCTCTTTATCTTACCACTCAGGGATAAGTCTGGTGAATCTTCAGTGCACTCCCACTGTGGCAATAATATCCTCCCTGAGAGGAGACCGAAACTGCATACAGGACTCCAGGTGCACTCTAACCAAGCTCCTATTCAATGAGGCAGGTTACTGTGCTATGCTGAAATCTTGCGACGAAAGCTAACATTCTGTTAGGCTTGCTAATAGCTCGCTGCACATGCATGTTAACCTTCAGTGACTTTGTTCTCTTTGTTTAGGGGACAAAAACCAAAGCTATACTTACATTGAGGGTATTTATGGGTGTGGGATATTGAAGAAGGATCTGTCCAGAGGTTGATAATGTTTGGACACCTGAAGCATGCAGAAAAATCTTATACCAAAATAATTCAAATTTGGAACATTTCCTGGTTCCCTCCTCACTTTAAGTAAACTTGCAATCTTACTCTTCTTTAAATTCCCAGAAAGCATTGTCCAACAGGGTTAATCATCCAAAGTTTGGAAGTGAAAAAGGTGTAAGGAGATTGGGGGATGAGTTGGAACAGCATCCAGAATCCAAGAGAGAACGTGCAGGTGGCTGACTGCCAACAATTTAGTCCAGCACTGAACCGTTGCCAATGTAAACAGTTGAGAATTTGTCAAAGGTTGGCAGATAACTTTGTGATTTGTAGAAAGTGGTGAGTCAAGGCAATACTTCGGCCTTTCAAGAGTATAAGTAGCCTGCTCTGAAGACAGCAGAACAGCACAGAGTTGCAACAGCTCACCGCAGACAGAGAGAGCAAGACGGCATTGAGCCAAACGTGCCCAAAGGACAGCCGTATGCAGTTTATCATGAAGGGAACAGCTATCTCTGCTGCTGCCCTCCTCCTCATCATTCCTGCCTCTCTCTGGGGCAGTTCACAAGGTCAGTAACCCTCTCAGAGGTGAGGTGTAACTGAGGTATTTCAATAGAATAACCGGGGGTCGGGGGAGAGAAATTGTTTCCATAGGCAGATTGCTGAGAACATATTTGAAGATAAGTGGAAGGAAGGTGGGAGGTGTGCTGGGGCGTGGGGGTAGGAGGAGAGATTTTTTATTTTCTTTTTCACATAATGGTCTCGGATGCATTTCCTGCAAGGTCAGTGGAAGCAGATCCAGTAGTAACCATTAGAAGGGGAACTGATTAAATACTGGAAGGAGTGATGCTTGCAGGGATTTGGGGAGGCAGAGCTGAGACAGTGGGACCGATTAGCTAGCTCTTTCAAAGACAGCACAGATATGAGTTAGGATGGAAGCTGCAGAGCAGGACGAACAGAGTAGTGTTCTCTGGTTTACTACCGGTGCCACGAGATAGCGAGGTGAGGAACAGGGAGCGGGCGCAGCTGAACACGTGGCTACGCAGCTGGTGTAGGAGGGAGGGCTTCAGATATGTTGATAATTGGGATGCCTTCTGGGGAAGGTGGGACCTGTACAAGAAGGACGGGTTGCATCTGAACTGGAAGGGGACCAATGTCCTGGGTGGAAGGTTTGCTCGAGTAGTTCGAGAGGGTTTAAACTAGTATGGCAGGGGGGTGGGAACCTGAGCTGTATACCAGAGGTGAGCGTTGATGCAGGTGAGGCAGTAGCAAGAGGTAGACCAGCTAGTGGGAAGGATTTTCCTGGGAAGGAACCAAGGGATCGGTTAAAGTGTGTTTGCTTTAATGCAAGGAGTATCAGGAATAAAAGTGATGAACTTAGAGCATGGATCAGTACCTGGTGCTATGATGTTGTGGCCATAACAGAGACATGGGTTTCTCATGGGCAGGAATGGTTGCTGGATGTTCCAGGGTTTAGAACATTTAAAAAGAATAGGGAGGGGGGAAAAAGAGGAGGGGGTGTAGCAGTACTAATCAGAGAGAGTATCACAGCTACAGAAGCTTCCATTGTCGAGGAAGATCTGCCAACTGAGTCAGTATGGGTGGAAATTAGGAACAGCAAGGGAGTAGTCACCTCGTTAGGGGTTTACTACAGGCCCCCCAATAGCAGCAGGGAGATTGTAGAAAGCATAGGTCGACAGATTTTGGAAAAGTGTGGACGCAGTAGGGTTGTTGTAATGGGTGACTTTAACTTTCCTAATATTGATTGGAACCTCCTTCGAGCAGAAGATTTGAATGGAGCTGTTTTTGTAAGGTGTGTTCAGGAGGGTTTCCTAACGCAGTACGTTGACAGGCCGACGAGGGGAGAGGCCATTCTAGACTTGGTGCTCGGAAACGAGCCGGGGCAGGTATCAGATCTTGTGGTGGGAGAGCATTTTGGTGATAGTGACCATAACACTCTCTCATTCTACATAGCTATGGAGAAGGAGAGGATGAGGCAGAATGGGAGGATATTTAATTGGGGAAGAGGAAACTATGATGCGATTAGACACGAGTTAGGAAGCATGGACTGGGAGCAGTTGTTCCATGGTAAGGGAACTATAGACATGTGGAGATGGTTTAAGGAACAGTTGTTGGGAGTGATGAGTAAATATGTCCCTCTGAGACAGGCAAGAAGGGGTAAGATAAAGGAACCTTGGATGACGAGAGCGGTGGAGCTTCTAGTGAAAAGGAAGAAGGTAGCTTACATAAGGTGGAGGAAGCTAGGGTCAAGTTCAGCTAGAGAGGATTACATGCAGGCAAGGAAGGAGCTCAAAAATGGTCTGAGGAGAGCCAGGAGGGGGCACGAGAAAGGCTTGGCAGAAGGAATCCGGGAAAACACAAAGGCATTTTACACTTACGTGAGGAATAAGAGAATGGTCAAAGAAAGAGTAGGGCCGATCAGGGATAGCATAGGGAACTTGTGTGTGGAGCCTGAGGAGGTAGGGGAAGCCCTAAATGAGTTTTTTGCTTCTGTCTTTACGAAAGAATCGAACTGTGTAGTGAATGAAACCTTTGAAGAGCAGGTGTGCATGCTGGAATGGATAGAGATAGAGGAAGCTGATGTGCTGAAAATTTTGTCAAACATTAAGATTGACAAGTCGCCAGGCCCGGATCAGATTTGTCCTCGGCTGCTTTGGGAAGCGAGAAATGCAATTGCTTCGCCACTTGCGAAGATCTTTGCATCCTCGCTCTCCACTGGAGTCGTACCTGAGGACTGGAGAGAGGCAAATGTAATTCCTCTCTTCAAGAAAGGAAATAGAGAAATCCCCGGCAATTATAGACCGGTAAGTCTCACGTCTGTCGTCTGCAAGGTGTTAGAAAGGATTCTGAGGGATAAGATTTATGACCATCTGGAAGAGCATGGCTTGATCAAATACAGTCAACACGGCTTTGTGAGGGGTAGGTCATGCCTTACAAACCTTATCGAGTTTTTTGAGGATGTGACTAGTAAGGTTGATGAGGGTCGAGCTGTGGATGTGGTGTATATGGACTTCAGTAAGGCATTTGATAAGGTTCCCCATGGAAGGCTCATTCAGAAGGTCAGGAGGAATGGGATACAGGGGAACTTAGCTGCTTGGATACAGAATTGGCTGGCCAACAGAAGACAGCGTGTGGTAGTAGAAGGAAAATATTCTGCCTGGAAGTCAGTGGTGAGTGGGGTTCCACAGGGCTCTGTCCTTGGGCCTCTACTGTTTGTAATTTTTATTAATGACTTGGACGACGGAATTGAAGGATGGGTCAGCAAGTTTGCAGACGACACAAAGGTCGGAGGTGTCGTTGACAGTGTAGAGGGCTGTTGTAGGCTGCAGCGGGACATTGACAGGATGCAGAGATGGGCTGAGAGGTGGCAGATGGAGTTCAACCTGGATAAATGCGAGGTGATGCATTTTGGAAGGTCGAATTTGAAAGCTGAGTACAGGATTAAAGATAGGATTCTTGGCAGCGTGGAGGAACAGAGGGATCTTGGTGTGCAGATACATAGATCCCTTAAAATGGCCACCCAAGTGGACAGGGTTGTTAAGAAAGCATATGGTGTTTTGGCTTTCATTAACAGGGGGATTGAGTTTAAGAGTCGTGAGATCTTGTTGCAGCTCTATAAAACTTTGGTTAGACCGCACTTGGAATACTGCGTCCAGTTCTGGGCGCCCTATTATAGGAAAGATGTGGATGCTTTGGAGAGGGTTCAGAGGAGGTTTACCAGGATGCTGCCTGGACTGGAGGGCTTATCTTATGAAGAGAGGTTGACTGAGCTCGGTCTCTTTTCATTGGAGAAAAGGAGGAGGAGAGGGGACCTAATTGAGGTATACAAGATAATGAGAGGCATAGATAGAGTCGATAGCCAGAGACTATTTCCCAGGGCAGAAATGGCTAGCACGAGGGGTCATAGTTTTAAGCTGGTTGGTGGAAAGTATAGAGGGGATGTCAGAGGCAGGTTCTTTACGCAGAGAGTTGTGAGAGCATGGAATGCGTTGCCAGCAGCAGTTGTGGAAGCAAGGTCATTGGGGTCATTTAAGAGACTGCTGGACATGCATATGGTCACAGAAATTTGAGGGTGCATCCATGAGGATCAATGGTCGGCACAACATTGTGGGCTGAAGGGCCTGTTCTGTGCTGTACTGTTCTATGTTCTATGTTCTATGTTCTATGTTCTATGATGGACCAAATGTAATGCCTCAGCAGGTTTGGCAAGGTTAATTCCAGAACAAAAAGGGAAGGAAGAAGTTCATGGATGCAAACAGGATTTCCAAGAAGAATTCCTGCTCAATATGTGCATAATTTCCCACTTTCCTTCCTTTTCTCCATCCATTTCCACTCGGAAAACCTGTACTGGGTTTCCCAGTAACCCCATCACCCTCTCTGCTGTGTGGTTCCTGTCACCAGGTGTTTGCTGCTGATTATTGAATGCATCTTAACTCTGTTTGTTCTTCCTTCTAGCTAGCGAGAATAGCATGGCTTTGCAGGATTGCTGCCTCTCGACCAGCGCAAACGAAATCCCCTGGAAGATCGTGCGCAGCTACCAAATACAACTGCCCAGCGATGGCTGCAAAGTCCACGCTGTTGTGTAAGTGCCAAGTCGGGATTCTCTATCAGACCTTCTCCCACCCTCGGGTGCCATTGACTCAGAAGGAAGCCACTCAGCCCATCGGGTCTGTAACTGTTGCCAATGGAGCAATCCCAGGCATTGTCTCTACTCTTTAACCCTGCGGGTTTATCACCCTGTCCAGTTTCAGTTTCAAACCAATTTCGCGTCTCCATTTCCAGCCCCTCTCCACGGGCAGCAAGGTCTAGCTCACAACCACGCACTGCATAAATCTATCACCCCTCGTTAATGTATTGTCAGGCAACGGGAAGCTTTCTGAGGTGTTTGTCATCTCAAACTCTCGTATACTGCAATCAAATTTCCCCTTGATCTCCTTTGCTCCAAGGAGAACAATCCCAACTTCTCCAACCTAACTTTATCACTAAAAACTCCTCATCCCTAGAACCACTCTGGGTAACCTCTCTCTGTATCCTCTTGAGGAGTTTTAAACCTTTTCCAAAGTGCAGCTCTGAATTCGAGGAAATCCTCTAGTTGGGACCTGACCTAGGAAGAGCATCCCTGCTTCTGTACTCAGTGTCTTGATTTATGAAGCTGAAAATCCAAACAGTTTTGCTAGATGTCTCGTCACTTACAAAGATTGATGCATATGTCCCATCAGGACCCCCGTCAATCTCTACCACTGCATCATTAAGTCTGCTCTGCCTTTCTCTATCCCATCTGTCAAAATGCGTCCCCAAACATTTCTCTGTATTAAATTCATCTCCTGTTTGTCTATTCCTACTGCCAAACTATCCAGCTTTTCCTATTTTCCACTTGCGGGCCCAGGCTGGGAATAGTTCTTACCCGAAAGGGCAGGAGCTCATCCCTGAGCCCCGACACCGACCCTGGGAAACTGTGGAGGTCACCTCATTGCCATTCCTGGGGTTAAGAGACGCATGCATGCACACACAAGTACATGCGTGCATGCACGCAAATAACACCTCATACGTGCTCGCATGCTTGAGTATAAGCATTAACTTTACCGTCCCCTATCTTGGGGCATTTGATACTAAGTCATCCAGGAGTCCAGGGGAGACAGGCTGCAGCAAGGCCCCTCAAAGTTTCTTTTGTCAGCTGAGGGTTTGAATACTTGGTTAACCCTGACCCTTCACCTTCCCAATAGGTTCCTGACTAAGAGGAATAAACATCTGTGCAGCCCCCCAGGGGAAATGTGGGTGAAGAAACTGCTGAAGAAACTCGACGATAAGAAGGGAAGGAAAGCAAAACTTGGTCAGAAAAGGAATCAGAAGAGGCTCAAGTCTAAAAGGTGAGAGTAACATTTCATTGCTTTGCCTCTCTACACCTCCAAAACCCACGCTACTCCCGACTTCCCGCACACACACTCTCTCTCTCTCACCTTCCTAGATATCTCAATCTTCAATTCTTTCTCAAATATCCTGCCCTTTCAACCTCCACTCCCCAGCACCATCCCAGTCACCTTCTAAAACACTCCGCACAGACCCCCGTCCCTCATCATTGGTTTCACCAGTTCTTCCCCTATCCATCTATACCATTCCCTCTCAGTGCAGTCTTCAGTTAATTCACAGATGTCAACCAGCAGGGTCTTTTTTCCATCTACTACTGGGCGATCGTTGGGATGAGTCTCGCTTAGTGAAAGAAAAACAAGCAAGACAGATGTGAACATCATCGCCCCAATAAAAACCACTCTCCCCTCAGCCCCATGTATACTCTCCCTTTTACTGACTCCTCCCATACCTCAGTGTACATTCTACCCCCATCACTGACACTCCCCATCTATTTAATCCCCCTCCAACATCCCTGTGTGCACTCTCCCACTAATCTAAAATTCAGTCTTCCAATTCTCGTAACAAATTGTAACCTTTTCTTTCCAGGAATTCACAGGCATGAGGAGAGATGACGGTCAACAAACTTTTGATTCGTTCCATCTGCATTAATTGGAAAAAGAACTAACATATACCAAAGTTATCAACGTTACTTGAGGTCAGACTGAGGGATGTATTCGTTTGTAAATATGACACCGACCAATCATTTTTCCAATCCCCGCTCCTGTTGTCTTTTTGGTGAAATTGGATTCAGAATGAACAGTCTCACTGTGATGCCAAAAGAGGTTGCCCCATATAAAACTCGTACTAAATTGGCACTGAATTTGAATCATTCATTGAGACCGCCCAGGAAAATCTTATTTGTGTGATCAGTATAAGTTTTTATATATAAAAAGATAGAGCTTTAGTCTGTATCTAACCCCATACTGTCCCTGTCCTGGGACTGTTTCATGGGGACAGTATAGGGAGAGCTTTTTTATTTCAGTTTAAGAGACTACAGAGAGCTTTACTTTGTATCTAACACAAAATAATCCTTGTCCTGGGAGCGTTTGATGTGATAGGGTAGAGGCAGCTTTACCTTGTTCACAACCTGACACTTGTAAAACCTAGCAGGAGTGGGGTTAAAGTAAATGTGGGTTGGTTTTGCCATGCCCTGAAATGCAGTGATCGATTTGGATAATGCAATTGGCTCCCTCAATTCCACATCAGTCCTGTGTTTAAACACATTGTCAAAGCCAATGAGCCATGTGCTTGTCGGCAGGAGTGAAGGTGCTTTTATCTGGACTGGGAACAATTCCATTTCCTTAGCAACCTGCAACTGCCCTCAATCGAACCACTTACTGAGGCTGAGCCAATAAATCAAAAAACCTATAATGTGACTGAGGGAGTGACATAAAGCTGAATCCCAACATAATGTGAATACTGATGTTGAATGTTCAATTAAACTCTGTTGCCTCTCTTCCTCCACTACACAAGGGAACAGCACCTACTGATGCATCTGTCCCTCTGCAGTCTTCATAGTCTTTAAAGCCCATCATGTTATGCCATTTTGGAGACTGGATGTGGGATCTTACTCTGTACAATGATATGTGCCTTCAGAAACATTCTGTTCTAATCTGAATAAGCTGTCTGATTGGACTGTGTCCTTTGGTTTCAAGCTGAATTGTTTTGAGTTTCCAGCCTACAATTTTGTAATATTTTGTAGTTTTGTAAAAATGAATAAAGCTCATTTGATATATAAGTCTGGCCTGCCAGTACACTTCTTTCTCTTTGGAGAAAGCTGGAGGGAATGGGACCTGGTTTCATCCTGTGACAGAGCCTCAAGAATCCTCCCTGATTCATGGGACCAAGTGGTGACCATTCAACCCTTCCAGCCTGTTCTGTTCATGCAGATCACGTTGGATTGGTACATCGACCCTGACCCTGACCTCACATTCCAAACAACCAGGCAAGCAGAAGGGTTTCGATCTGCACTCTCCCGTCAAAATCTGCACTCACCAACTGGCAGGGGGAGGCCAGGCTCAGTCGGAGGGGAGCAGGTGTAGGTGTGTCAGGTTTGTTGGGTAGGGAATGAGGTAGAGTGGTAAGGTAGAGGAGAGATTGGTGAGATGGAGGGTGAGTTTGGAGGGAGTGGGGTGAGGTTGGGGGGAATTGCTGAGGTAGGGCGTTGAAGTTGGCAAGGTGGTGGGGGTAAGGTTGGTAAGGTGGCGAATAGAGCATGGTGAGGTAAGGGGGTAAGGTTGGTGAGGAAGGGAGTTGAGAATATTGAAGTAGGGTATGATTGGTGAGGTAGAGAGGTACGATTAGTGAAGTAGGGTGAGGTTGGTGAGGTAGAGTAAGATTGGTGAGGTAGGGGGTAAGGTTGGTGAGGAAGGGAGTTGAGAATATTGAAGTAGGGTATGATTGGTGAGGTAGAGAGGTACAATTAGTGAAGTAGGGTGAGGTTGGTGAGGTAGAGTAAGATTGGTGAGGTAGGGGGTAAGATTACTGAGGTAGGGACGTGAGGTTGGTGAGGTAAGGTGTTGAGGTTGGTGAGGGAGGGAGGTGAGATTGGTGAGGGAGGAAGTTGAGGTTGGTGAGGGAGGAAGTTGAGGATGGTGAGGGAGGAAGTTGAGGTTGGTGAGGGAGGAAGTTGAGGATGGTGAGGGAGGAAGTTGAGGTTGGTGAGGTAAGGTGTTGAGGTTGGTGAGGGAGGAAGTTGAGGTTGGTGAGAGAGGAAGTTGAGGTTGGTGAGGGAGGAAGTTGAGGATGGCTAGGCACTCTGCCCACTCTCCAAAAATGATTTCATTGGATACAAAGCAATTTTTAGTCAACTGAGTTTGGGGAAAGGGAGCATTAAAACCAATCTTGCTGTCTTCTCTCCCTAAGTTTGTCGCATTCATTTTTTAAAAATCATTCATGGGACCAGGCCAGTGCTTATTGTCCATCCCTAACTGCCCAGTGGGCAATTAAGAGTTAACCACATTGCTGTAGATCTGGAATCATGTGTAGCGGAAACCAGGTAAGGATGACAGTTTTCCTTCCTAAAGGACATTAGTTAATAAGCTTGGTTTTTCCTACAATCAGTGGTGATTTTATATCATCATTAAACTCTTAATCTCAGATTTTAATTGAATTCAAATTCCACCATGTTGAAACTTAAATTTACCTCCCCAGAACGTTCCTGAGTTTCTGGATAAATAGTCCAGCGATAATACCACTGGGCGATTAAGTTCATACCAGATAACTAAAGAGAAAGTTGAGTCCCATAACTATTCATTTCACAGACTAGTCTTGTCTCTTTTCCCAAGTGAACAATTCAGCCCTTCAGCAGGTTGGCACACTGCCAAACCTGAGTAAGTGGCAAGCACAAAACAAACCCGCTGCGACCACAAATTATCAAACAAATTGCAGAAAGCATCATTTGAATGAGATAGTTAAAGCAGGAGCACCAGATTCTTGCTTGCTGGCACTTCTTGTAACAACTAAACCAGCAGCAGCAGTGCCTTCTGACACAACAGCTGGCACACTGCATACAGTTTCCTTTCATAGGATATAGGCATCACTGGCTGGGTCAGCATTTGTTGCTAGTATCTAATTGCCCCGAAGAAGGGTCACCAGACCCAAAGCATTAACTCTGATTTCCTCTGCGCAGATGCTGCTAGACCTGCTGAGCTTTCCCAGCAATTTCTGTTTTTGTTCCTGATTACCTCCGAACTGAGTGGGATTTGCTGAGCCATTTCGGAGAGCAGATAAGAGTCAGCCATATAGCAGTGGGTCTGGAGATTCATGTAACAATCGATAAGAGTTTCATATTCACCGTCCCTGATGACTTCCAGATTTTGTTTAAATGAATTCAGATCTCCCAGCTGCTATGGTGGGATTTGTAGCCTGGAGCGTGTCCAGCGGAGATTCACATGGATGATCCCTGGAATGGTAGGTTTAACGTATAATGAATGGCTAAGGATCCTGGAATTGTATTCATTAGAGTTTGGAAGGTTGAGGGGAGACCTAATAGAAACTTACAAGATAATGCATGGCTTAGAAAGGGTGGGCACTGGGAAGTTGTTTCCATTAGGTGGGGAGACTAGGATCCGTGGGCACAGCCTTAGAATTAGAGGGGGTAAATTTAAAACGGAAATGAGGAGACATTTCTTCAGCCAGAGAGTGGTTGGCCTGTGGAATTCATTGCCACGGAGTGCAGTGGAGGTTGGGACATTAGATGCCTTCAAGGCAGAGATTGATAAATTCTTGATCTCACAAGGAATCAAGGGCTACGGGGAGAGTGCAGGGAAGTGGAGTTGAAATACCCATCAGCCATGATTTAAATGGTGGAGTGGACTTGATGGGCCAAATGGCCTTACTTCCACTCCTATGTCTTATGGTCTTATGGTATCCGTGTCTCAAGAGCTTTAACCTGGGCCACTGGATAGCGTCACCACCTCATACTGGTCTCCCAGCCCAGAGATGGGTCTAACGTTACATCCCGAAACAAGAACAAGACCTGGAGGCAATCACATGATTTCTGCACAACATAGACAGTCTTGCATTTAGATAGCTCCTTTCACAACACCAAGATGCCCTGATGTGCTTCCTCATCAATGGTGTGCTTTCAAAGTGTTGTTACTGTTATAATGTAGGAAGCATCCTCACCTCAGCCCTGACCTCCCTCCATCCCCTTACCCTCAACCTGACCCCAGCTCTCAACTCTGATCCTGTACCCTCCTCAAACCCCTGATTCTACATCCAGCTCCCTCTCAACATTGATCCAAAACCAGTGCCCACCCTGCCCTATAGTGCCCTCACATTAACAGTGACAGTACTCACACCCTCTCCTGCACCCTCAACCCTCATCTCAATGTGCACCTACAATAACACTGAAGTATGGAAAGTCTTTACAAGCAGATTGTCTCCTTCTGTCTATTATACTCTGTCTATTCGGCTCTTTTAAAACTCAATTCTAAGTCTGTCAGAACTACTAACAATATTCTCTGGCTACCTTCTGACCTTCGGGAACACCGCACCCCATGGCCCCACCCCCCAAACCGACTGACTGGATCTAGCCCAACAGAGACCAGGACATCCCGGAGCCTCTGAGTGTGTGAACCCAAGGGGCTAGACTGGAACCATAACCACGACAACGGAGACACTTGCCAGCTTCTCGAAGGCCCAACCTGCACGTCGATTGGAGATCTGACTCCATGGCCCTACCCGACCCTATGGGATACCCAATATGGATGCCCAACCAGACCGAGAACGAGACCGCACAAAGCACAGGAGGCTGCAACTACTTCCATCAGGCATGCCCACTTACCTTCCGGAATGGTAGATCATCCAGCCCCATTTCCAGACCCAACCAGAAACAGCCTCTTCCCCAGGAAGTGGGGAAGGCGCACTTTTTACAGACACAAGGCTCATGTTTGCAACACCTGACTGTGCATTACTTTCTGGGGGCTTCTCAATTCCCCAAATGGATTCGCAGTGTCCTTGGGCAAAGCAAAGGGTAGCGGGATCAACATCTCTTTGTCGTCAAATGTGATGACCCTGGCAAGTTCCTGGCAGTAAATATAAGCAATAATCTGTCTTGGTCCATGCATGTCAATGCTACTCTCAAGAAAGCACACCAACGCCTCTACTTCCTCAGGAGGCTAAGGAAGTCCAGCAGGTCCACAACAACTCTTCCCAAGTTTTATAGATGTACTATGGAAAACATCCTATCTGGATGCTTCACAGTGCGATATGGCAACTACTCTGCCCAAGATCACAAGAAAGCACAGAGAGCCGTCGACACAGCTCAGTCTATCACACAAACCAGCCTTCCATCCACTGACTCCATCTACACTTCCTGCTGCCTCGGGAAAGCAACCAACATGATCAAAGGCTCCCGGGTTTAAGAATAGCTTCTTCCCCACTGCTGTGAACAGACTTATGAACAGACCTCTCATGTATCAGAGATAACGGGAACTGCAGATGCTGGAGAATCCAAGATAACAAAATGTGAGGCTGGATGAACACAGCAGGCCCAGCAGCATCTCAGGAGCACAAAAGCTGACGTTCCGGGCCTAGAGGCCCTGACGTACTATTACCCTGACGTACTTAGGAGAGGTATGATTTTTCTGGCTGGCACACAATACAATACTTTTCACTGTATTTCAGTGCATGTGGCAATAATAAATCAAATTAAACCACATCTCTCCAACTGACAGCCCCTCACTGCACTTTCCCTCAGACTGCCTGCCACTCTACATACTGCGCATTTTTTGCTCACTTACAACCATTGCCTGGTACCGCCTGTCCACCCATTTAATCCCACTGCTCGCCACATGAGAAACCCAGAGCAGCAGGATCCGAAGCTCTGCCTGACCCTCTCCCCAGTGTTAGAGAATGTCCCTCTGAACCACTATCTACTGCCTTGGGAAAGCAGCCAACATAACTTCCCAGTTATAGTCTCTTCCACCCTCTTCCGTTGGGCAGAAGATAACAAAATTTTAAAATAACATACAGATTTAAGAACAGTTTCTTCCTGCTGTTAGCAGACTTTTGAGCTGACCTCTCATATATTAGAGCTGATCTTTTTCTGCACCTTCTCTGTAGCTGTAACATTGTATCTGCATTCTGTTGTGTGGCTCCCGATGTTCTTATAGAGGTGTGATTTGTCTGGTTAGCGCACAAGACAATACTTTTCACTCAGCTCATGACAATAATAAATCAAATCAAGTTATAAAGGTATAAAGAGGTTGAATAGCTGGGGAAAGATTTGGCAAATGGAGTAGAATGTGGAAAATGTGAAATTGTTTATTTTGACAGGAGGAATAAAAAATGCGATTTAATGAATAGTGAGAGGACCCAGAGCTCAGAATGATCTGGCTTTCCTGCATGAACTTCAGAATGCTAGTATGCCACAGCAACAAGTAATTCAGAGAATTAATAGAATGTCATTGTTTATTGTGAGGGGAGTTGAGGTTATCAATTACACAGCACACTGGTGAAACCACAACTGGAGGACTATGTGCAGTATTTTTTATAGAATCCACAGTGTAGAAGCAGGCCCTTTGGCCCAACAAGCCCACACCGACCCTGAGAGCATCCCACCCAAATCTACCCCCCTATAATCCATCCAATCTACACATCCCTGAACACTATGGACAATTTAGCACGGCCAATCCACCCAGCCTGCACATCTTTGGACTGTGGGATGAAACCAGAGCCGCTGGAGAAAACCCAAGCAGACACAGGGAGAAGGTGCAAACTCCACAGGGACAGTCGCCCAAGGGTGGAATTGAAGCCGGGTCCCTGGCACTGTGAGACAGCAGTGCTAACCACTGAGCCACTGTGCCACCCTTATTGGTCATATTATTTATAGGAAGATGTAAATGAATTGGAAGTAGTTCACAGAAGGTTTACCAGGCTAATTCCTGGCTTAAGAGGAAATGTTGGGCAGATGGGGCTAGTATCCACTGGTGTTTAGAAGAGTGAATATAAAAGATCCTACGGAGTCTTGATAGGGTAGATGTGAAGAGGATGTTACCTCTGTGGGAGAATCTAGAACATGAAGACACTGCTTAAATATCAAGGGTAGCCCATTGTAAATAGAGTTATCTGCAAGTGCTGAATGATATTTTTCTCTCTCAGAAGATTGAGAGTCTTTGGGACTGAGTCTTTGGTATACAGAAGGCAAGAAAAATCAAACGCTGCCTCACCACCAGCTTCTCAAGCACAACTAGGAAAGGGCAATAAATGCTAGCTCAGCCAGTGATGCCCACATCCTACCAGTGAATAAAAAAGCTGAATTCCTAAAAATGTGGCAGAAGCTGAGTCTTTAAATATTTTTAAAGTGAAAATAGACAAATTCTTGAGAAGCAAGATGAAAGGTTATCAGGGATAGGCAAGAATGTGGAATTGGCACTTAATGGTAAGGTCCAGGGAGGTGTTGCTGAACAAAGAGACCTGAGAGTACAAGTTCATAGTTCCTCAAAAGTGGAGACTCAGATACATAGGATAGTGAAGAAAGAATTTGGTACGCTTGCCTTTATGAGTCAGTGCATTGAGCATAGGAGTTGAGAGGTCATGTTGCTGGCGTACAGGGCATTGGTTAGGCCACTTTTAAAATACTGCATTCAACTCTTGTTCTTCTTGCTATAGGAAAAATATTGTGAAACTTGAAAAGGTTCAGAAAAGATTTACAAGGATGGTGTTAGGGTAGGAGGGTTTGAGCTTTAGAGAGAGGCTAAATAGATTGGGTTTATTTTCCCTGGAGCTGAGGTTTATAAAATAATGAGGGGCATGGATAGGATAAATAGACAAGGCCTTTACCCCAGGGTGGGAGAGTCCTAAATTAGAGCAGGTAGGCTTAAGGTGAGGGGGAAAGGTGTGAAAGGGCTCTAAGGAGCAATTTATTCAGACAGAGAGCGATGCACGTATGGAGTGAGCTGCCAAAGGCCGTGGTGGGGGCCAGTACAACTACAAAAATTAAAAGGCATCACTTGGGTAAAAGAATAGCCAGGATTTAGAGAACCAAAGGCTGGCAAATAGGACTAAATTAATTTAGGATATCTTGTCAGCATGGATGAGTCAGACCAAAGGTTCTGTTTCTGAGCTGTGCACCTCTATGATTGTGTGAGTCTATGACATTAAAATCCGCTTAACTATGATCTTAATAAACAGTTGGCTTGAGAGGCCGATTGTCCTACTCTTACTCTAAATCTGGAAATTCATACATACGAAGACAACACAGCACTGTCGGAGGGTCAGTGCTGAGGGAGTGGGCACTGTCGGAGGGTCAGCGCTGAGGGAGCGCCACCCTGTTGGAGGGTCAGTACAGAGGGAGTGCCGCACTGTTGAAGGGTCAGTGCTGAGGAAGTGGGCACTGTCGGAGGGTCAGTGCTGAGGGAGCGCCGCCCTGTCGGAGGGTCAGTGCTGAGGGAGTGCCGCACTGTTGGAGGGTCAGTGCTGAGGGAGCGCTGCACTGTCGGAGGGTCAGTGCTGAGGGAGTGCTGCAGCAATAACTCACTCAGTGATGCCCAGTTTGGGTTCCGCCAAGCTCCTAACCTCATTTCAGCCTTATTACAAACATGGACAAAAGAGCTGAATTCCAGAAGTGAGGTGAGAGTGACAGCTTTTGACTTCAAGGCTGCATTCAACAAAGCAAAACTGGAATCAATGGGTGTGAGGGGGCAAACTGTCCTAGTTGGAGTCATACCTGGCCCATAGGAAGATGGTTGTGGCTGTTGGACATTAGACATTTCAGCTCCAGGACAGGAGTTCTTGAAATTAGTGTCCTAGTCCCAACCATCTTCAGCTGCTTCATCAATGATCTTTCCTTTGTCATAAAATCAAAAATGGGGGTATTCGCCGATGATTGCCCAATATTTTGCACCATTCACAACTCCATCTTCAAAGGCAACAAGATCTAAATAATAGTTTCCTGAATTATTTGCTGTAATTGCATACTAACCATCTGAAATTCATGCAGGAAACCCAGATCTCTCTGTGCTCAGGATCCTCTCACCGTATGACAGGCTATTTCTTTATTCTCCCTGGCATAATGACTAATTTTACATTTTTCCAAAGTCATTCGACTTCTCTATAACTTTTGATTTGATTTGATTTATTATTGTAACATGCACTGAGATATAGTGAAAAATATTGTTTTGCGTGTAAACCAGACAGATCATACCTTACACAAGTGCATCAAGGCAACAGAACAGACTCCAGGCTTGGGCTGACAAGTGGCAAGTAACATTCGTAGCACACAATGCCAGACAATGACCATCTCCAATAGGAAACAGTCGAACTACCGCCACTTGACATTCAATGGTGTTACCACACTGAACACATCATTGTCAAAATCTTGTGGTTACCATTGACCAGAAACTCAACTGGGCCTGCAACATAAACACTGTGGTTGAAAGGGAAAATCAGAGGTTAGGAAGATTGCAGCCAACAACTCACCTCCTGACTCCCCAAATCCTGTCCACCATTTATGAGGCACAAGTCAGGAGTGTGATGGGATACTCCCCACTTGCCTGGATGGGAGCAGCCCCAACAACACTCAAGAAGCTTGACAGCATCCAGGACAAAGCAGCCGCTTGAATGGCACCACATCCACTCCCTCCACCACCAACGCTCAGTAGCAGCAGTGTGTACTATCAGTAGAAACTTACCAAAGATCCTTAGACAACACCTTCAAACCATGACCACTTCCATCTAGAAGGACAAATAGAGAAGCTAAATGGGAACACCACCACCTACAAGTTCCTCTCCAAGCCAATCACCATGCTGACTTGGAAATATTTCATCGTTCCTTCAGAGCCACTGGGTCAAAATCGTGGAATTCCCTCCCCATTGTGGATCTACCTAAAGCACGTGGACTGCACAATTGCAAGAAGGCAGCTCATCATTACCTTCTCAAGGGCAACTCGGTGACCAGCAAAATACACTGGCCAGCCAATATCGCTCACATCTAACAAATGAACTTATAAAAAATGCTGAAATCCTGAAAATGCAGCGGAAGCAGAGTCTTTAAACATTTTTAAAGTGAAAGTACAGAGATTATTGATAAGCAAGGTGAAATGTTATCAGGTATAGGCAAGAATGTGGAATTGACATAAAAAAATCTACTCAGCTGTGATTTTGATAAATAGCAGTCTTGAGGGACCAACTGTCATACTCCTGCTCCAAAATTGTAAACTCATATGCACTAAGAGAGCACTGCACTGTGCGAGGGTCAGCACTGAGGGACTGCCACACTGTTGGAGGGCCAGTGTTGAGGGAGCACCGCGCTGTCGGGGGGTCAGTACTGAGGGAGCGCCACACTGTCGAAGGCTCAGCACTGAGGGAGCGCCGCACTGTCGGAGGGTCAGCGCTGAAGGTGCGCCGTGCTGTCGGGTGTCAGTGCTGAGGGAGTGCTGCAGAAATGACATCTTTTGAATGACATCCCATAGGCCCACACACAATTCAGCTATTATTTCATCAAGGAGTTGCGTGTCCAACATCACAAGAGCAGATGCGATGGTCATTGTCATATTGCCGTTTGTGAGGGCTTGCTGTACACAATGCAGCTGCCATTTCTACCACAACATAGCAGGGACTTCATGGGCTGTGAAGAATTTTGGGATGTCTTGGAGTTTTGACTAGTGCTGGGTAAATGATGGTCTTGATTTTTTTAATATATATGTTAATGTTTGGAAACAGAGGAGCCAAATTCCATCCTCATCGCATTCTGTAAAATGCACAGTCAGGGAGTTTCAGGCCTTCCATTTGCTCCACCAGCCCCCATCCCTAGACCAGCCCCCAACCCTAGACCAGCCCCCATCCCTGGACCAGACCCCGTTCCTGAACCAGCCCCCATCTCTGGAGCCTTTAAACAGACGTTGCTGAAATGAGTGTGGGGCCCTGGGGGTGGATTGATTGATGGTAGGACCTCCTGGCCCCAGCAGTCAGTATGCGATTACTGTATGCGTTGCTCATGAGGCTGTGATCTGATTCTGCATTAAATTTAGTTTCATTTCTGCCGACTGTCTGCGGTGGGGGGGCGGGGGTGCAGTGAAGGATTTTAAATTGCACCTTTGCAGGAAAGTCCCTGTTCCCATTCATTGACAAACAAGTCGTGGAAGTGGCATCAGCATAACAATTCAGGAAAGTAGTGGCATTGTAGTCATGTTGGACTAGTAGTCCAGATCCCCAGGCTAATGTCCTGGACGGGATGTGTTCAGAATCCCACCATTGCAGATGGTGAAATTACAAATCTGGGATTTTGAGGAGAATTTAACCATGGCCAGTTGTTGTAACATCCCATCTGGTTCACTAATGCTGTTTCATTTTGGAAATCTGCTGCTCTCATCTAGTCTGGTCTATGTGTCTACAATGTGGTTAACTCTTAAGCACCCTCTGGGCAATAATCCCAATCTATCCAATGGCATCCACAACTCTTGAGCAAATAAAACAAAAGATTTTAGATGATGTTTGGTCTAAAATCAATAAATGTAGCTTTGAAAGAGCTAGCAGCACACAATGGGCAAAATAGCCATTGTACGTAATATAGATAGCAGACAAACATCACATTGCTCATCCAGTGTCAGAAAACTTGCTGAGTGACAGAGTGCTCAGTAGGATAGATGGGGAGATAGGTTTGTGCCAGGCACACACCAATTATTTCAAAGCTAAGTACTGTGGAAATCTGAAATGAGAACAGAAATGTCTAAAACTGCCAGAAGGTCTGGCAACATCTGTGGAGAGAGAAAAACAGAGTTAAACTTTCGAGTTTAGTATGCTTCTTCATCAGAGCTACATTCCAGTTCTGAACTACTTTCATGACACAGCATTTGCTCCATTTCTCACTGGCACCAATTCAAGCTAGTTCCCCATTTTTAAGGGCGCACACATTACACAGGATTCGCGATAGGAACAGGCCATTCAGCCAATTAGTCCATGCTAGTTTTTATGCTCCACTCCAGCTCCCTCACATCATTTCTCTTCTGAATCTACTATCATTGCCCTCTCTTTATTTCTCCCACACCTGCCTGTCTAGCTTCCCCTTTGTAGTTTTTTTACCATTCACTTCATTCAGTTGGGGGTGGCATGCTGGCTCAGGGGTTAGCACTGATGCCTCACAGTGCTAGGGACATGGGTTCAATCCCTGCCCTTAGGCAACTGTGTGTAAATTTTGCACATTTACCCTGTGTCTGCATGGATTTCCTCAGACAGTCCAAAGATGTGTATGTTAGTTGGATTAGCATAGAGAATGCAGGGTTACAGGGATAGGGTAGAGGTGTGGATCTGGGTGGGATGCTCTTCAGAGGTTCACTGTGGACTCGATGGGCTGAATGGCCTGCTTCCATACTACAGGGATTCTATGGTTCTATTCTATCATTCTCTAAGGCAGCAAGCTCCACGTTCTCACCAATCTCTGGGCAAAGGAATCTCTTCTCAATTCCTCATTGGCTTTCTTGCTGACTATATTGCATTGACTTAAGAAGATAAGGAAGAGGAGCAGCAGGAGTCATCCAGTCCCTCAGTCCTGCCCTGTCATTCAACAAGACTGTGGCTAATCTACCCCAGGCCTCAACTCCCTTTGGTGCCAGCTCCTCATAGCCCTCAACTCCCCCATTCCTTAAAAAAATCTATCTCCCTCCTTTCAGTGATCTAGGCTCTACAACTCCCTGGGATAGAGAATTCCAGACACTCTCTACCGTCTGGGAGAAGAAATTCCTTCGAATGTCAGCTTTAAATGAACTATAAAGCAAATTCTATAACTGTGTCAAGGTGTAGAGCTAGATGAACACAGCAGGCCAAGCAGCATCAGAGGAGCAGGAAGGCTGACATTTCGGGTCTAGACCCTTCTTCAGAAAATATGCTCCTCTGATGCTGCTTGGCCTGCTGTGTTCATCGAGCTCTATAGCTTGTTATCTCAGATTTTCCAGCATCTGCTGTTCCTACTATCTCTGTAATGATATCTCCTCATTTGAGATTACCCCACCAGTGGAAACATAGAGTCACAGAATCATACAGCACGGAAACAGACCCTTCAGTCTGACTAGTCCACACTGACCATGTTCTCAAACTAAACTAGTCCCACCTGCCTGCACTTGGCCCACATCCCTCCAAATCTTCCCAATTCATGAACTTATCCAAATGTCTCTTAAACATTGTAACTGTAGCTGCATTCACTACTTCCTCTGGCTATTCATTCCACACATGAACCAATTTCTATTGTCCCTCATGTCCTTTTTAAATATTTGTCCTCCGGCCTTAAACATATGCCTCCTTGTTTTGAACTCTCCCACCGTAGGAAAAAGATCTTTGTCATTCACCTAATCCAAGTCCCTCATGACTTTATAAACCCCAAAGAGGTCACCCTTCAACCTCCTACGCTCTAGTGAAAAAATGCCCCAGCCTTTCCAATGGATTTTTGTATCTCAAATCCTCCATTCTTGGCAACATGCTGGTAAATCTTTTATGAACCCTCTCCAGTTTAATAATATCCTTTCTGTAACAGGGCGACAAGAACTGCACACGGTACTCCAGAAGATGTCTCACCAATGTCCTGTACAATCTCGACCTTTAATACATTGACCCTGTCAAGCCCTTCATAATTATAGAGTTTTTTCAGTTGGTATCCCTACAGTGTGGAAACAGGCCCTAGAGCCGAACAAGTCCATGCAGACCCTCAGAGCATCCTACCCAGACCCATCCTCCTATAACCCACCTAATCTACACCTCCCTGAACAATACAGGCAATTTAGCATGGCCAGTCCACATAGCCTACACATCTTTGGACCCCGAGCAGACAGTCACCCAAGGGTGGAATTGAACCTGGGTCCCTGGAGCTGTTAGGCAGCAGTGCTAACCTGTGACATAACTCTTAGCAATTTGCATTCCAACAGAACATTTCCTTGACTAAAGAGATATTAGTGAAACAGATGGGTTTTTGCAAAAACAGTCAACGCCACTGAAACTAGAGTTTAATTCCGTATTTATAAAACAAATTTGAACTCTAGCAACTGCTGTCATCAGTTTCAAAACCCTGCGTCAGTATTTCTAAGTTACTAATCCCATGACATTACTTCTAAATCACCTTAGATCCTGATCTTTTTCCACTAGGTTATAAGACAGTAAACACATTTCCAGCCATGATACATAAATGCTTTCCAGCGCTGTGTCTCATTCTTTCAATCTCTTTAAACATTTGTCCTCTGCTTTGATGCTTTTCTATCTCTATTTCCCCTAACTTACATTATCAGGCCATCCCTGATTTGGAAAACCAGAAGGCTGTTGTATTTTTGACAACAAAATGTGAGGCTGGATGAACACAGTAGGCCAAGCAGCATCTCAGGAGCACAAAAGCTGATGTTTCGGGCCTAGACCCTTCATCAGAGAGGGAGATGAGGTGAGGGTTCTGGAATAAATAGGGAGAGAGGGGGAGGCGGACCGAAGATGGAGAGAAAAGAAGATAGGTGGAGAGAGTATAGGTGGGGAGGTAGGGAGGGGATAGGTCAGCCCAGGGAAGACGAACAGGTCAAGGAGGTGGGATGAGGTTAGTAGATAGATGGGGGTGCGGCTTGGGGTGGGAGGAAGGGATGGGTGAGAGGAAGAACAGATTAGGGAGGCGGAGACAGGTTGGACTGGTTTTGGGATGCAGTGGGTGGAGTGGAGGAGCTGGGCTGGTTGTGTGGTGCAGTGGGGGGAGGGGACGAACTGGGCTGGTTTAGGGATGCAGTAGGGGAAGGGGAGATTTTGAAACTGGTGAAGTCCACATTGATACCATTAGGCTGCAGGGTTCCCAGGCGGAATATGAGTTGCTGTTCCTGCAACCTTCGGGTGGCATCATTGTGGCACTGCAGGAGGCCCATGATGGACATGTCATCTAAAGAATGGGAGGGGGAGTGGAAATGGTTTGCGACTGGGAGGTGCAATAGTTTGTTGCGAACTGAGCAGAGGTGTTCTGCAAAGCGGTCTCCACGCCTCCGCTTGATTTCCCCAATGTAGAGGAAGCCACACCGGGTACAGTGGATGCAGTATACCACATTGGCAGATGTGCAGGTGAACCTCTGCTTAATGTGGAATGTCATCTTGGGGCCTGGGATAGGGGTGAGGGGGGAGGTGTGGGGGCAAGTGTAGCATTTCCTGCGGTTGCAGGGGAAGGTGCCAGGTGTGGTGGGGTTGGAGGGCAGTGTGGAGCGAACAAGGGAGTCACGGAGAGAGTGGTTTCTCCGGAAAGCAGACAGGGGTGGGGATGGAAAAATGTCTTGGGTGTGGGGTCGGATTGTAGATGGCGGAAGTGTTGGAGGATGATGCGTTGTATCCGGAGGTTGGTGGGGTGGTGTGTGAGAACGAGGGGGATCCTCTTTGGGCGGTTGTGGCGGGGGCGGGGTGTGAGAGACGTGTTGCGGGGAAATACGGGAGACCCGGTCGAGGGCGTTCTCGATCACTGTGGGGGGAAAGTTGCGGTCCTTAAAGAACTTGGACATCTGGGATGTGCGGGAGTGGAATGTCTTGTCGTGGGAGCAGATGCGGCGGAGGCGGAGGAATTGGGAATAGGGGATGGAATTTTTGCAGGAGGGTGGGTGGGAGGAGGTGTATTCTAGGTAGCTGTGGGAGTCGGTGGGCTTGAAATGGACATCAGTTACAAGCTGAGATAATGGGAACTGCAGATGCTGGAGATTCCAAGATAATAAAATGTGAGGCTGGATGAACACAGCAGGCCAAGCAGCATCTCAGGAGCACAAAAGCTGACGTTTCGGGCCTAGACCCTTCATCAGAGAGGGTGATGAAGGGTCTAGGCCCGAAACGTCAGCTTTTGTGCTCCTGAGATGCTGCTTGGCCTGCTGTGTTCATCCAGCCTCACATTTTATTATCAGTTACAAGCTGGTTGCCTGAGATGGAGACTGAGAGTTCCAGGAAGGTGAGGGATGTGCTGGAGACGGCCCAGGTGAACGGAAGGTTGGGGTGGAAGGTGTTGGTGAAGTGGATGAACTGTTCGAGCTCCTCTGGGGAGTTGTATTTTTGTTCTTTTCAGAACGAGCAGGCAAACAATATATTTTAGCTCAGGGTTAGGCATAAACAGATGCTGGCTGACCCCTGAGCGTTTTCAAAGGTTTCCCTTTTTGTTTGCAATTCCCGTCACCTACAATTGTTTTTTCCAGTTACTCAATTGTAATGATTTTCTCGCACAGAAATGTTGCCAGGCATGGTCGAGTAGGATGTCAACTGATATCCTGGATTGCGGCTCCCCACAAGTCGTCAGACAGAGATGATTTACGGAAGAAAGGGAGAGAGTACAATGGGTACTTTGAATGACCTTCAACTACCACAACCATCTTCCTCTATATCAACCAGTTCAGGTCTTTCCCCTGATAACCCTTCATACCAGTTTTGCTCACCTCCTGAATTCGGCTCTTTTGTCCACATTTGAATCAAGGCTGTAATGAGTTTTGATTTGTCCTGCTTTTTGTGCACAGGACATAGCTGGGTAGTTTTCCGTAGTGCTGGGTAGGTGCCAGTGTTGTAACTTCACTAGAACAGTTTGGCTAAGGAAGTGGCAAATTCTGGAGCACAAGTCTTCAGTCCTATTGCCGGAATGTCGTCTGGGCCCATAGCCTTTGCAGTATCCAGTGCTTCCAATTGTTTGTTGATATAACACAGGCTGAATCAAATTGGCTGGTGTCCGTGATGCTGGGGACTATTGGAGGAGGCCAAATTGGATCATCCATTCAGCACTTCAGGCTGAAGATTGCTGTAAAAGCTTCAGCGTTATCTTTTGTACAGATATGCTGGGCTCTTCCATCATTGAGGGTAGGGATATTTGCAAAGAGTCCTCCTCTAGTGAGTTGTTTAATTGTCCAACACTATTCGCAACTGGGTGTGGCAGGACTGCAGAGCTTAGATCTGATCTGTTGGCTGTGGGATCACTTAGCTCTGTATATCACTTGTTGCTTATGCAGTTTGGCATGCAAGTAGCCCTGTTTGGTGGCTTCACCAGATCGACACCTTATTTTCAGATCTCTCTGGCGCTGCTCCTGGTATGATCTCCTGCAATCACCAGTGAAGCAGGGTCGAACCCCTGGCTTGATGGTAATGGTTGAGTGGGGTATATGCCGGGCCATGAGGTTACAGATTGTATTGGAGTATGATTCTGCTGCTGTTGATGGCCCACAGCGCCTCATGGATGCCCAGCATTGAGTTGCTAGATCAGTGCAAAATTTATCCATTTAACACAGCGATAGTGCCACACAACACAATGGAGATTATTCTCAATGTGAATGCGGAACTTCATCTCCACAAGGACTGTGCAATGGCCACTCTTACTGATAGCGTCATAGACCGATGCATCTACAGCTGGCAGATTGACAAGACTGAGGTAAAGTATGTTTTTCCCTCTAGTTGGTTCCCTTAACATCTTACATAGACCCAGTCTAGCAGCTATGTCCTTTAGGACCCAACCAGCTCGATCAGTAGCACTGCTGCCAGACCATTCTTAGATCTGGATGAAGGAACTGAGGGCTTTGTTGCTACTTTTGCAGATGACACAAAGATAGATGAAGGGACAGGTAGTGTTCAGGAAGCTGGGAGGCTGCAGAAGGACTTGAATACACCAGAAGAGTGAGCAACGAAGAGGAAGATAGATTATGATGCAGGGAAGTGTGAGGATATGCACTTTGGTAGGAAGAATAGAGTCAAAGACAATTTTCTAAATGGGGAAAAGCTTCAGAAATCTAAAGCACAAAGGGTTTTACGAGTACTTGTTCAGGATTCTCTTAAGGTTAACTGGCAAGTTAATTTGGCGGTTAGGAATGTTAACATTTATTTCAAGACGGCTAGAACAAAGAACAAAGAAACCCACAGCACAGGAAAGGCCCTTCGGCCCTCCAAGCCTGCGCCGATCAAGATCTTCTGTCTAACCTGTCATCTATTTTCTAACGGTCTATGTCCATTTGCTCCCTGCCCATCCATGTACCTGTCCAAATATATCTTAAAAGACGCTAACGTGTCTGCGTCTACCACCTCCGCTGGCAACGCATTCCAGGCGCCCACCACCCTCTGTGTAAAGAACTTTCCACACATATCTCCCTTAAACATTTCGTCCTCTCACTTTGAAGTCATGACCCCTAGTAATTGAGTGCCCCACTCTGGGAAAAAGCTTCTTGCTATCCACCCTGTCTATACCCCTCATGATTTTGTAGACCTCAATCACGACCCCCCTCAATCTCCGTCTTTCTAATGAAAATAATCCTAATTTATTCAACCTCTCTTCATAGCTAGCACCCTCCATACCAGGCAACACTCTGGTGAACCTCCTCTGCACCCTCTCCAAAGCTTCCACATCCGTTTGGTAATGTGACGACCAGAACTGTACACAGTACTCCAAATGTGGCCGAACCAAAGTCCTATATAACTGCAACATGACCTGCCAACTCTTGTACTCAATACCCCGTCCCATGAAGGAAAGCATGGCATATGCCTTCTTGACTACCCTATTGACCTGCGTTGTCACCTTCAGGGAACAATGGACCTGAACACCCAGATCTCTCTGTTCATCAATTTTCCCGAGGACTTTTCCATTTACTGTATAGTTCATCCTTGAATTTGATCTTCCAAAATGTAACACCTCGCATTTGCCCGGATTGAACTCCATCTGCCATTTATCTGCCCAACTCTCCAGTCTATCTATATTCTGCTGTAATCTCTGACAGTCCCCTTCACTATCTGCTCCTCCACCAATCTTAGTGTCATCAGCAAACTTGCTGATCAGACCACCTACACCTTCCTCCAGATCATTTACATATATCACAAACAACAGTGGTTCCAGCACAGATCCCTGTGGAACACCACTGGTCACAGGTCTCCAATTTGAGAAACTCCCTTCTACTACTACCCTCTGTCTCCTGTTGCCCAGCCAGTTTTTTATCCATCTAGCTAGCACACCCTGGACCCCATGTGGCTTCACTTTCTCCATCAGCCTGCCATGGGGAACCTTATCTAATGCCTTACTAAAGCCCATGTATATGACATCTACAGCCTTTCCCTCATCAATCAACTTTGTCACGCCCTCAAAGAATTCTATTAAGTTGGTAAGACATGGCCTTCCCTGTACAAAACCATGTTGCCTATCACTGATAAGCCCATTTTCTTCCAAATGGGAATAGATCCTATCCCTCAGTATCTTCTCCAGTAGCTTCCCTCCCACTGACGTCAGGCTCACCGGTCGATAATTACCTGGATTATCCTTGCTGCCCTTCTTAAACAAGGGGACAACATTAGCAAGTTTCCAGTCCTCTGGGACCTCACCCATGTCTAAGGACACTGCAAAAATATCTGTTAAGGCCCCGGCTATTTCCTCTCTCACTTCCCTCAGTAACCTGGGATAGATCCCATCCGGACCTGGGGACCTGTCCACCTTAATGTCTTTTCGGATACCCAACACTTCCTCCTTCCTTATGTCAGCTTGACCTAGAGTAAGCAAACATCTATCGCTAACCTGAACATCCGCCATGTCCCTCTCCTTGGTGAATACCGATGCAAAGTACTCGTTAAGAATGTCTCGTTTAGAATACAAGAGCAGGGATCTGCTGAGGCTGGATAAGGCTCTGGTCATACTGTACTTGGCATATTGTGAGCAGTCTTTAGCCCTGTTTCTAAGGAAGGATGTACTGGCATTGAATAGAGCCCAGGAGAGGTTTACACAAATGATCCGGGGGATGAAGGGCTTGTCATATGAGGACTGGTTGAGGACTCTGTTTCTGTACTCAATAGAGTTTAGAAGGAAGTGGAGAATTTGATTGGAACTTACAGGATACTGAGAGGCCTGGATAGAGTGGATGTGGAGAAGATGCTCCCAGTACGGGAGACTAGAATCTGTAGCACAGTCTCAGAGTGAATTGAAAACCCTTTAGAATTGAGATGAAGAGGAATTTTTTCAGCAGAAAGTGGTGAATCTGTGGAACTCATTGCCACAGAAGGCTGAAGGGGCTGAAGTCATTGGTATATTTAAGACAGAGATCGATAGGTTCCTGATTGGTAAGGAGATCGAGAGTTGTGGGGAGAAGGCAGCAGACTGGGATTAACTGGTGGAGAAAAGTCAATAGACCGAATGGCCTAATTCTGTTCCTATATCTATGGTCTTATGAGCATTGAGATCCCCACATAGAGTATTTTATGTGCATTTTCCACTTAGTCCTTCCTCCGAGTGTTGTTCAACGTGCAGGAGAACTGATTTGTCAGCTGAGGGGTCATGGGACGTGGTAAATCAGCAGGAGGCTTCCCTGCCCAGGTTTAACCTGATGCCATGAGACTACATGGGGTTTGGGGTTAATGCTAGGACTCTCAGTGCAACTCTGTACCAACTAGGTAATATGGAATATTGCAGCATTAAATGGGGTCATTTTGACAATTGTGCCTGTCCTGTGGAGCTCACCACATCCTTTGGCTCTTTGTTGTTTATTCACAATCAAATATTTATCCAATTCCTCTTGGACACTGCCCATGCAGCATTCTATCAGACCTGTCATCTACATTCTAACAATTAGTTGCTTTTATATTTCTCAACACCAATACACACAAGTATGATTGCGAGACAGGGACTTTCCTACAATATCCTTTATTCCTCCTCACAGTCAGCAGTGCAGAAACGAAACTAAACCCAATTCAGATCCTAGTCACAGGGACATACAGAAGCTGGATTTTCCTGGAGTGGGGGGTAAAGGGGGAGCAATATTGCCCATACACCTGGTAGGAAGCTTAATCCCCAACCCTTTTCAACAAAGCCAGGCCCACAGCAGCAGCAACACACTGTGGAGTGGGAAAGTGAGGTCTGGGGGAATGCAGGTCTGGATCAGTTGAGGTATTAAGCCCCATTCTCTGATACAGACCCAGAGCTCAGAGCTGACTGCTAACTGGACTGCATGGCGACAACAAGAAAGTGGGGCTGGGGGAAAGAGCGGCCACCCCCATTGAACATAAAAACTATGAGTGGGAGTAGACCATTCAGCCCCTTGAACCTGCTTTGTCATCCTATTCAGTCATGGCTGACCCCATCTCGCTTCCCTGCATTCCGAAATAAAATAGTTGTCGAAGTGTAACCACGGCTGTGATGCGACAGACTATTTGGACTCAGCAAGCTCCCACAGGTTGTCCTACAATCCTGACCAGAAGGACTGACTCCATTGTTTCAGGGCTGGATTACGGTCAGAATTAGAGAGAACATTCCAATCTGCTTCGGTATATTGTGGCGCAGCTGTAACCAGTTTCTTTTCCTCAAATCTCTGTAGAGTTACGAGATGCTTTATCCCAACGTCTGGTAATTCCTCATCCAAGGGCACCTAAAACAAATTGCAAACTAAGCTTTCTGTGACTTTATCTTCACAACAACTCAAGATATCCCCAAGTACACTGTCCGGCAGTCCTTCACTCTCTGGAATATGCTATGCTGATGGATTGACTTTCAAGATTGCTTTGTCATACCTCTGAATGCCTTTGAAACCTTGTCACTAAGCAAGGGCAAAGTTTATTCTCTACCTTTTATAAAGCACTGAACTGGTAACCACAATTATTTGCAATCTCATTGAAAAGCAAAGCAATCCTGCAAATTTCTCAGCACCACAGTCCCTGTTCACAAATGAAACTCTGCAAATCACTGACCATGCCTACCCCTTCCTAAAACAGAAAAACAGACAATATTGCGTTCAACTTTTTTATTAATTCATTCAGGAGACGTAGACGCACTGATTCGGCCAGCATTTACTGCCCATGCTGATTCAAGGCTCTCTTTAATTTCTGCTGGAACATCCTGTGTAACAAAATCCATCTAAAGCACTCTTTACTGGAAAATGTGTGCCTCAAATTTGAATTTATTGCGTCATAAGCACATTAAGGGCTGTAAATAAATAAAGGCCTTTAGCTATCAATCGTAAATCAGTCCTATGGTTCTCCACTGTTTGGTAATTCATTTAATTGTATTCTAAACTCAACTCTCACTTCAGATCCAAGGACAGGGACAGCACAGGGTTAGATACAGAGTAAAGTTTTCTGTACACTGTCCACATTGTAGTGATTATAATGAGGTCAGCCTCGTGGACCTCATAGAATATGAGTTCCCTAATTGGGGCTGTTAATCTGGTCCAATCAGGGAGCCCTGTCCATCAGAAATAAACAGGATTGTTAGAGGTTCTGTTCTCTCTGAGAGCTGACCCTGAGGGAGTTGGATCATTGTCAAGGACTCTCCATGTGTAAATAGAGGGTGACTTGGTGACGGGATACCAGCCTCTGTGGACTTGTTTTACCAATCAATCAATCCCAGCACAGGGACAGCATGGGGGTAGATGCAGGGTAAAACTCACTCTCCTGTTCCCACCATACATTCCCAGGACATGGACAATATAGATTAAATGTTATGAGCATTGTGTAAATTTAAGTTGAAATGACTCCAGACCCACGGCAATGTGGTTGACGTCTAATTACACTCAGGCTAATCAGAATGTGCATTATCGTCAATTAATTTACACTGAAGCATACTTTCCTCTCTTTCAATTTCAACCCTCCGCCTGGCTTTAAAATCTATTCAATCAGCTGTGACCCTCTAGAATACTGTGTTGCACGCACATTAAAGGATTCTCTATTAATTTTATGCTGTGTTGTTTAGGGATGGTCTGTATCGTTCACTCATTGGTTTAACTCTCTGCACAGGGACCTGTACACGGATCTAAGCTGACTTGCCTGGTGCAGTACTGATGGAGTGCCGCACTGTCGGAGGGTCAGTGAGTATGAGAGGGAGTGTGACGCTTATTGGACGGTCAGTACTGAGGGAGTATAGTACTATCGGAGAGTCAGTACTGAGGGAGTATGTAGTATCGGAGGGTCAGTGCTGAAAGTGTGCCGCACTGTCAGACAGTTAGCACTGAGGGAGTGCTGCACTGGTCAGGAGCGGTGCACTGTCGGAGGGTCAGTGCTGAGGGAGTGCCGCGCTATCAGAGGGTCAGTACTGAGGGAGTGCCGCACTGTTGCATGGTCAGTGCTGAGGGAATGCTGCACTATCAGAGGGTCAGTACTGAGGGAGCGCCGCACTGTCGGAGGGTCAGTACTGAGGGAATGCCGCACTGTCAGAGTATCAGTGCTGAGGGAGCACCGCACTGTCGGAGAGTCGGTGCTGAGGGAGCGCCGCACTGTCGGAGGGTCAGTATTGAGGGAGCGCCGCACTGTCGGAGGGTCAGTATTGAGGGAGCGCTGCACTGTCGGACGGTCAGTACTGAGGGAATGCCGCACTGTCAGAGGGTCAGTGCTGAGGGAGCACCGCACTGTCGGAGGGTCAGTACTGAGGGAGCACCACACTGTCGGAGGGTCAGTACTGAGGGAGCGCCGCTCTGTCGGAGAGTCGGTACTGAGGGAGTGCCGCACTGTCGGAGAGTCAGTACTGAGGGAGCACCGCACTGTCGGAGAGTCGGTACTGAGGAAGCACCACACTGTCGGAGGGTCAGTGCTGAGGGAGCACCGCTCTGTCGGAGAGTCAGTACTGAGGGAGCGCCACACTGTCGGAGGGTCAGTACTGAGGGAGCACCGCACTGTTGCATGGTCAGTGCTGAGGGAGTGCCACACTGTTGGTGGCGTCCTACTATGGTTTGATTGGCTGGGTGGCTAGTTTGCGATACAGAGTGACACTAACATATGTTCAATCCCTGCACCGGCCGAAGTTACCCACCTTCTCAACCTTGCCCCACACCTGAGGTATTGAATGAGGGAGTAGCCCCATCAATATGCGATGCAAACTTTAAAGAATTTGTTCTCCCATGTCCCTCTGTTCTACAACACGAGCCAAGGCCTTACCATTAATTGTATAAGCCTTACCCTTGTTTGTTGTACCAAAATGCAATTCCACGCATTTATCCAGATTGAACTCCATCTGCCATTTTTCATCCCATTGACCCATTTGATCAAGATCCCTTCGTAACCTTAGAACATCTTCCTCACTGTCTCCAATGCCACTAAATTTGGCGTCATTCACAGAATCACTAAAGATTCCTTCTACATTCTCATCCAAATCATTTCTATCAATGACAGACAAAACAGGATCCAGATCTGATCCCTTTGGAACGCCACTGGTCACAGGCTTTCAGTCCAAAGGGCATCCCTCTTGCTCCTGCAATTAAGCCAAAATCGAGGATCAACAATAGTGTGGTCATGAGGGATTTGGAGTATGGGGTGCAGGAGAGGAGGGCTTTGGGAGAACGGGGGAGTGTGGCATGGGGAATTGGTGTACAGAGGATTTAGGGTTAATGGTATGAATGGCAGAGCAGGATAGATGGGCCAAATGGCCTTTTCTGGCTCCCATTTTCCATGTTTCCTTGAAAGTACATTCCTCGACTCTATCAATGTGGCATGAATTCTCATCTCTGCTGGAGTTTGCTTGTTGTAAAAATACCGGGTGCGGCTTACATAGAACATAGAACATTACAGCACAGTACAGGCCCTTTGGCCCTCGATGTTGTGCCGACCTGTCATACCGATCTGAAGCCCATCTAACCTACACTATTCCATGTACGTCCATATGCTTGCACAGAGAGAGAGCTACAGAGCCTTGGGCACAGGCAGCTGCAGGCCTGGTTGCCAATGGTGGAGTGATTAAAATCAGGGATGCTCAAGAGACCAGAATTTGAGCACTGCAATGATCTCAGGACTGTGGGTATGCAGGAGGTTACAGTGATAGAGAAGGTCAAGGCTGGTGAGAAATTCAGAGGCAAGAATAAGAATTTTAAAATCAATACATTTCCATAATCCTGCAGGACAGCTCCCCACCTGGCTAGATTGGAGAGGCAAACCATTCTGCCCTTTTTTTTCCAAGCTTTCTAGTAAAACTAGCACGTTAAAACAAATCCAAGCTCACTGACTCTGTGCCACCAACCTCTCCCAAGTGTTCGAAAGGGCCTTTTTACTTGTTAATGATTGGCAGGCATTTATATGCTAATTGTGCTAAAGCTTTGCCTGCTATCCAAACTAAATGTGTCTCACTGGGACACAGTCAGATCAGGGGTTTTATTAAACAAACAATGTCAGCAACACAAAGATCAGAAAACCAAAGGTTGAATACGGTGGGCGGGGAATGGGGAAAGTGGAGTTTGGGTCAGTGCAGTTTAGGGGTATTTTAGTGAAAGGTTACAGGGAAAGTGAGATCTAGGGGAGGGATTATTGAGGTAGAGGGGTATGAAATATGAGGGAGCTGCGGTCAGGGCATAGGGAATAGGTTATGGGATGAGGTATAGGGGTTTTGGGGAGTATGATGTGGAAGAAGTATGGTGTAGTGTACAGTGGAAATGGGCATGGGGGATTTGGGGCATGGGATATGGGAATAGTGGGGCATAGGGGATTTGGGGTTAGTGGTTTGACGAATTTAAATTATGAGGGATTTGGGTTAATGGTGTATGGGAATTGATGTACATGGTTTGTAAGAATTGGGGCTTTGTGGTTTAGAGATTTGGTGAATTAGGTATAGGGTATGAGACAAGTGCAGTGCAGGATAGCGGGGATTTGGGATTAGTGGTACAGGTAATCAAGCCATGAGGGAATCAGGGTATGCTGTACAGACTGAGTTGGATATGGGGTGTGTCACCAATTTGCACACAGTATGATCCCACAAACTGCAAGATGACAATGACTGAGGCAATCCGTTTTGCGATGATAGACAGGAACCTCCAGTTTTTCATGGAATGGTGGTCAAACAGACATATTAAACTCAGAAGGAAGGGCAGGGGTAACCTGGGTTTAACCTCTCACCAAAAAGACAGCCCCTCTGAATGTACAGCTCTCCTGGAGTGTCAGCCTTGGCTCTGCTACTCACATTTACGATAGATCAGTGCTGGTCCGTTAAGAAAGAATCCCATCCAAGCTCAGCAAAATTAGCAACAACAGGCAGGAGCTCTGTGCCTTAAAGGGCAGCAGCATTCTATCAGTAGGAGTGGGCATTCGTTGTTGGGGGAGTTAGAGAAGTTCTCCAGTATCCGTCCTTCCCCCAGGGTCACCTTAAACTCTTCACCAGGCACAGTGTATTTCTTGATTGAAGGTGGAAAAAGATCGGCAGCCAAGTTTCACAAATGCAGTACAATAATAATTAGATCTTTAATGATGGATTTTGCAATGGTGCCAGCACAGAAAGAGGCCATTCAGTCCATCATGTGCATGCTGGCTCAGTGAGCTCCATTTCCCCTCCCTCATTCCACAGTCTTGTAAAATATTATGTTCAAGAAATTACTGAACTCCCTACGGACCGCTTGATTGAACATACCTCCTCCACCCTCTGGGAGCAATATTGACCAGGTCCCAGCCACTCAATGCTCTTTTGGAAATCACCTTATGTCATGTTAAGGTAGCTCACCATTTCCAGAGCAATTAGGGAGGTGCAATAACTCCTCCAGTCAGTAAAGCCCATGAACAATTAAAACTAAATCAGTGTGTCATTTCCCTCTCCCCATCCCCCTCTCTGATGAAGGGTCTAGGCCCAAAACGTCAGCTTTTGTGCTCCTGAGATGCTGCTTGGCCTGCTGTGTTCATCCAGCCTCACATTTTATTATTAAATCAGTGTGCTTCTGGTTCTTGATCCTCCCACTCATGGGGCTGTTTCTCCCACTCCAACCTGTACAGAGCCCTCACGATTTTGAAAACCTCAATCAAATCTCCTCTCAGCCTTCTCTTCTCCAATGAAAACAGTCACAATTTTTTCAATCCATCAACTGACTTATATTCCTTATTCATAGAAATATTCTCTTGAAAATTTTTCCAAACTTTCCTTTCATTTGTAAAATGATTCTAGCTGAGATCTAAAAAGTGTCTTGCGCAGATTCCATCACCTCCTTGTTCTTGTACTCCCAAGGTAGAGTTACCATTGGGCTGCCCTCTCATTAGAGAGAGAGAGAGATGACTAGTGATGGTTTAACTTGAGGGTCACCACGTCTCAGGTAGGGGGAGAGGTTGAGAAAGAGGGTCCTTCATGGCAACCTGAGCCAGTGTTGGAATTGATCTCTGCATCGCATACCAGCTATCAAGCCAACTGAGCTAATTTGCCATGCTGTGAGTAGTTGGGATCTGGAAAGCGATGCCCCCACAGGGTGGAGGAGGAAGGTTCAATTGAGCCAGTCAAAGGGAATTAAGTAATTACCTGAAAATAACCATTTTGCAGGGCTGCAGGGAAAAGGCTGGGAGAGAGGTACTCACTGAGCTGCTCTTGGAGGGAAGCCAGCATGCACACACTGGGCCGAGTGGCTTCTTTCTATGCTGGCACCATCCTATGATCAATCAAAATCAGAATCTCACTGCTTTTTGTGTTAATGTCACTGGGCTAGCAACTCAGAGGCCCACCAGGTGAAGGTTTTACAAGCCTAGGCTCATTTCCCACTGTGGTGAAATTTTAAATTCAATTACTTAAAATCTTAAGATGAAAAATGCTGACCTTGGAACCTATATTGGTTGTTGTAAAAATCTGTATAGCTCATTAATGTCCTTCAGAGAAGGAAATCTGCCGTCCTTACCTAGTCTGGTTTACAAGTGACTCCAGACCCTCCAATGGCACTTAGAGAAGAGCCCAAGATGTCACATGGCGATATTTCATCGACATGAACACATCAAAATATAAAATTCCATTGCACCATGATTGAACCTGTTTGTTAAAAAAACTAAGAGGAACTTAAGTTGTCAGTCAATAGTTAACAATCGTAATGAAACTCAGCAAGCTGTGTATATATAGAAGCTGTATGCTTTCTAACAGCCAGATCACTTGTCCTCTGGTGACAGCCTGGTTACCTCACAATTCAGCCTGTCACCAGCAGGCTCTCTCTCACTCTCTTACTCTCTCTCTCTCTCTCTCTCTCCTCTTGTCATCGGCTCTACCTGGAGACTGGCATCATGAGTATTCGCGTTATGGCTGTTCTTCTCCTCTGCGCCATCGCTTGGCACACCTGTGAAGGTAAGGCAGTTTATCACCAGGGAGAGCAGGGCATACTGAGTGTCCTAGGTCAATCCTGGCAGGGAGGTACTATCGACAGGCAAGAGAATACCGCTGCATGCTTCTTATCCTGAGTAACCCTTCCTTGAGTTCAGCTCTGGGCAATTTCTCTAAACTCAAATGCGCTATGAGAATAAAACACGCCGACCCTATCCTGGGAATCTGAGATGGTATGGACACTCTCTAATCAAGCTATTTAAGAAAGAGGAAACAAAATGTTGCATTTGTGTAGCACTTTTCATAGCTTTTGGGTGTCCCAAAGCACTCTGCAGCCATTGATGCATTTTTGATGATGCCATTGTAATGTAGGAAATCCAGCAACCAATTTACGCACAGCAAGTCCCCATTGCCAGTGAAGTGATAATCTTCTGGAAAATTGTTGATGGAATGTTAAGTCTTGTCTAGGGCATGTAGGGGAATGCAATGGCCCCTGCTCTTTTCCCAAAAGGCAGGCCATGAGATCCGCTCTGTCTCCCTGATAAAGTAGATGGACAGCTGCAGGTATTGTCCAGAAGACAACATTGCTGGCAGTGCTGCACTCCCTAAGTACTGTAGGCATTTGAATCCACAACTTTCCAGGTCCTCAGGTGAGACCAGCCTCTGCTACAGAGAAGCCGCTTTCAGATTGGTTTTCCCTGGCAGATTTCCCTCTCGAATCATACACACCAGGCCACTACTTTAACCCGAGATAGAGGAGAGCAGACCATCTACCCCCAGCAGCTGGGAGGGCAGTTGAGGATTTTGTAGGAATCCATGTGGAGACCTCATGTTTTGTATAAGCTGCCAATTACAAAGACTATTCAAGATTATCCCGTGGTTACCTAAACCCACCCACCAATCCACAATGGCAGCCTGACCCCTAACTTGGAAATCTATACTCTTCCCCTCTACCTGATCTCACCATTCCCTCATCCCATTCCCGTACCCTCACGGTCCAGTCACTATTCAACCCAGGTGTTCGCTCTTTACCTCTATGTTTGGTGAGTATGTTGGCTATCTGACTATGATGGCATCGCAGCTGAGCTCCAAGCTGCCCTTGACCACACTGTGTGTACAGTCCAGGCTTCTGATCAGCTTGAGGGTGGCGCTCCAGGCTGACATTTGGTTTAGTCCTCCTGGCTTGTGGTCCTGAGGCTAACCACAAGCCCTTAGCCTCAACCCCACCAACCACCATCACCTGTCAACTTCCCTCCCCCAGAAAAAAAGATTGCAACTGCTCACCCGAGTGTGATCAGCTTAGACTGGGGACCAGGCTGGTTAAAGGAGGACAGATTCACTTGTTTCATGTGTTTGCATAAACACGGGCGAAATTTTCTCTTGACTTGCTGCGTCTAACAACAGTGCACTTTAACTGCCCCATAGCTCAACATGATCTTTTATTTTCATTCATTTTATGGACATTAGTGTCAAAGCTGACATTTATCATTGATCCAGTTCTGCCCTGTACATGAGTTGTCTTCGTGATTTATTAGTTTCACATTAGGAAGCAGTGCTGGCAGTTAAGTCTGAAATAACCAGTTTGCAATGAGACTGGAGTCACACAGAGACAGCAGTCAGTCCCAAATGAATGTGCTCCTCTCCATATTGCATCAAACCAACAGCAGCTGTTCAAAGAAAAGCTGGACCAACCTCCCCCTGACAGTATCTCAGGGCAATGCCAGCCTTGCTACTGATCGTTCACACTCTGACTTACCTTTGTGCACAATGGATATCATCTGGCAGCGATTGAATGGGCTGAACAGCCTCCATCTCTGCCATCATGTCATGGAGATGACATACTCCGAGGGCGAGAGAGTAAGAGATCCAGAGATATTGGCCAATCTCCCCCGACCCCCTGGCCAAGGGTGGGCAGAATCATCACCAGGCGGTAGTTTCCAAGGGACAAATTGAGCTACCAGGACTGTCAATTACCTCTTCCTCTCTCACCACCGTGACCAGCCAGGATCACACTGTGCGCCTGGATGTTATTAACTGGAGTAAAGAGCAGTGGGGATTGGCGTGGGAATCCTGATTTGCCTGAGCTCCCTGTCTGATTTCAGTGACAGTCTAACCAAAGCTGCTTTCAATGAAGTGTCTCTATTCTGACAGGGGGCCGGGGGGACGATGGTGCATTTGACTGCTGTCTGGATGTCAGTCACAAAATGATTCCCAGGCGAATCGTGGCAGCTTGCAAGGTGCAAGATGCCTCAATGGGATGCCGTATCTCTGCAGTGATGTAAGTAAGGAGCTGTCAACACCTCCACTGCTCCACACAGTCATCCCTCTGCCCAGAGAACCCCATCCAGACCCCTCCATCCAGAGACACTTCCATCCAGGCACCCCTCCACCCAGACCTCTCCACCCAGAGAGCCCCACCCAGATCCCTATGCCCAGATACCTCCAGAGACCCCATGCCACCCAGAGACACCACCCCACCCAGAGACCACCCTGCGCAGAGACCCCTTTACCCAGAGACCCTCACTCAGACCCCACCCAAATCCCTCCATCCAGACCCTCTGCCCAGACCCCTCATCCAGAAAGCCTCCACCCAGAGATCATCCACCCTGTCTCGTCCGCTCAGAGACCCCTCTGCCCAGTGTAACTGAATGGACCGAGCGGTCACTGGGATGGCGGAAACACTCAGAGAATCAGGACCCACATATCAATTGCCACATTGACCATCTGGGAGTATGGGATTGCCCTGCCAACAGAAGAAAACATAACTTAAGGGAGTAAGAAGTCCTGCCTGGTGTGTATCTTGTCCCAGCTCCCCATTGGATTTTGGCACCGCCCATTCTCCCATCACCTCCCCCACACCTTCCTGCTCTGACCAACCCAGCCTGCCCACATCCTCAAGACACTGTCCACCCTCCCAAATCATAGCTTTGATGTCATAATGAGCAGCTGAATGTGACCTGGAAACAGATTATAGATTAGTGCGTACACAGTGACCTGTGAGCAATTGGTTCAGCCTCAGGGGCTGCTTGAATATCCCAATCGATAGTTGCTAATCTCACCTGGACCTTGTTTTGCAGAATCACCACGGTGAAGAACAGGAAACTGTGTGCTCCACTGGGCCCGCAATGGGTGAAAAGATTACTCAAGAGATGCGAAAGGCAAAAACAGTTGCTGTAAGCAGAAACTTTTTTGGGGTGGGCTGTTTCTTGAATGCATGTGCATCCAATTCAATGACGAACAAGAGTTCTCCATAATGCTGCCTATTGCCTGGAGGCTTCGGCTTAAAGATTACAAAACGTGATTACACCCCTTGACATTTAATTGCATCTAACCCTGTGCTGTTCCTATCCTAGGAATGTTTGAGGGGAACAGAGGCGAGAGAGCTTTACTACTCTACCTATCCAGTGCTGCCCCTGCCCTGGGAGTGCTTGATGGGAACAGTGTAGAGGGAGTTTTACTCTGAATCTAACCTTGTGCTGTCCCTGTCCTGAGAATGTTTGATGGGGGAGAGTGTACAGGAGCTTTACTCTGTACCTAACACCATGCTATCCCTGCCCACGGAGTGTTTGATTGGCTTAGCAGAAAGGGAAATTTGCCATTTTTAACCATTGCTGTTTCCTACCATGTCATTGTGCAATTTGAGTTATGATTCCATAACACAACCACTGATGAGATTTGCCATATATTAACATCTGATAACATTAACTCTTTTGCAACTTATAATTCTATGTTTCAGTGGAGTTAATATAAGACATTCCTGTTCTTAAGGCTTTTCCTTCTCTTTGTTTCTCTGTAGAGCATAATGACCTCAACAACAGACAATCAAGGTTGAAGTGAAATACTGTGGAAGTACCGTGACTCCCGACTGGGACTCTTCGTAGTCTGCAGCATCTTTCGGCTTTCTCCTGCTTTACTTAATGACAAACTCTATCAGGCAATCCCAGACTAATGTGAAACTTTCTTCAAGTGGTAAATGTACCCCTGAGCCACTTGCAGTTTTATATTCAGTTGTCAGAGATGTGCATCACTTCATCTTTATCACATTTTGCAACACTGCTTTTAACCCATTAGAGGCCACAAAAATCTGACATAGTCACACTGAAATCAGCACAATTAAGGGACAGTGTAAACAGAATGGTACTTTTATTCTAACCCTTGTGGTCCTGTTTTTGAAATTTCCCCCCTCACTCGTAACTTCTGAGTGCAAATAACCATTTCTTATTTTCTTTGCACGGAAGACATCAGTTGCATTGACTGAGCCAGCATTTATTGCCTCATCACTAACTGCCCCTTGAGCCAGTAGTGGTGAGCTGAGCTGAACTCATCCCCAGTGTCACACTGACTGATGGTGAAGTGAGCTGCTTCTATCAGCAGAGGTAATGGGAACTGCAGATGCTGGAGAATCCAAGACAACTTTGCTTCTATCAGCAGATGGTGGAGTATCTGGTTCCCAATGGGATTGGTGTTCGTGGAGTGACACTGAGGTGATCCTTGGAGCACAATGTGCTTCAAAGAGGAGGGCATTTTTTTCACTGAGGACATGCAATAAAAGGAGGGTGTGAATTAATCTTGCTGAAAGACTCTTCAGCAATCAGGAAAAGCATAGCATGATTAAAGGGAGTCAGCATGGCTTTGTGAGGGCCAGGTCATGCCTTACAAATCTTATTGAGTTCTTTGATGAAGTCACGAGACAGATTGACGAGGGTCGAGCAGTGGATGTGGTGTACATGGACTTCAGCAAGGCATTTGATAAGGTTCCCCACGGCAGGCTCATTCATAAAGTCAGGAGGTATGGGATACAGGGTGATTTGGCTGTCTGGATTCAGAATTGGTTGGCTGGCAGGAGCAGAGAGTGGTTGTAGATGGTAAGTATTCTGCCTGGAGGTCAATGCTGAGCGGTGTCCCTCAGGGCTCTGTTCTTGGACCTCTGCTCTTTCTAGTTTTTATAAATGACTTGGATGAGGAGGTTGAGGGCTAGGTTAGTATGTTTGCTGATGACAAAGGTTGGAGGTGCCGTTGATAGTATCGAAGGCTATTGCAGGCTTCAGCAAGACATTGACAGTATGCAGAGCTGGGCTGAGAAACGGCAGATGGAGTTCAACCTGGATAAATGTGAAGTGATGCATTTTGGAAGGTCGAACTTAAATGCTGAATATAGAATTAAAGGCAGGATTCTGGGCAGTGTGGAGGAACAGCGGGATCTTGGTGTTCAAGTGCATAGCTCCCTCAAAGTTTCCACCCAAGTGGATAAGGTTGTTAAGAAAGCATATGGTGCTTTGGCTTTCATTAACAGGGGGATTGAGTTTAAGAACCGCGGGGTTATGCTGCAGCTCTACAAAACCCTGGTGAGACCACACTTGGAATATTGTGTCCAGTTCTGGTCGCCCTATTATAGGAAAGATGGGGAGGCTTTGAAGAGTCGATAGCCAGGGACTTTTCCCCAGGGCAGGATTGACTGCCACGAGGGGTCATAGTTTTAAGGTGTTAGGAGGAAGGTATAGAGGAGACGTCAGAGGGAGGTTCTTCACCCAGAGAGTTGTGAGCTCATGGAATAGTTTACCAGTGGTAGTCGTGGAAGCGGAATTATTAGTGACATTTAAGCGACTGCTGGACATGCACATGGACAGCAGTGAATTGAGGGAAATGTAGGTAAGGTTATTTTAATTTTGGATTCGGATTATTCCACGGCACAACATCGTGGGCCGAAGGGCCTGTACTGTGCTGTACTGTTCTATGTTCTATGTTCTAATCAGGATTCAATTTGGAAGCGCATAAAATGGAGTCAGTACTCGAGACAAAAGCATGTCAAGATATACAGCAGAACCTATAGCCTGGATAGCTCTGTTGGTTGAGCGTCAGACTTTTAAACTGAGGGTCCAGGGTTCAAGTCCCTGTCCAGGTATTTGGTTTGCCAGCACCTTTGATGAGAGTAGCTCTCTAAAGCAAGTGCCATTTCTCAGGTCAGTTAAGGATAGGTAACTCTTATTAGCAATATCAATTTTCTGGGAGCACAATGGTAATGGAAATTCAGGTCGAGTTGATATCATGCCAGATAAATATCTCAGTGGTGTTTTCGTATCCTAATCATTTTCATTTATTAAGGTACAGTATTATGAAGTGATGCACAGCCTCGCAGCTAATTATCTGTAAACATTGTGCTTATTGAATAAATATCCTGATTCCTCAATATCGAATGGTCACAAATTAAATCTATTTTCTTGCAACCTTTTGCTGTCTTATTGACAGACAAGAACATAATCTCAAATAAAAGAAAAATGCAGCAGATGCTGGAAATCTAAAACAAACAGAGAAGATGGAAGTCATGGTGAAGCGACAAGATGGAAGATGTTGTATAGAGGTGTATTGTTTTTCATTGGGACATGGGCATCTCTGCAAGGCCAGCATTTATTGCCCGTCAATAATTGCCTTTGAACTGGCCGGCTTGCTCAGCCACTTCAGAGGGACGTTCAGCATCAATCACATTGCTGTGGGTTTGGAGTTACTTGTAGGCTAGACTGGGCAAGGATGGTACATTTATTTCCCTAAAGTGAACCAGAAACATTTTTAAGGGACAGCAAGAACAGCAGTTGCTGGTATCAGAGTCAATACAGTGTGCGGTTAGAGGAACACGGCAGGTCAGGCAGCATCAAAGGAACAGGACAGTCAATGTTTTGGGTTGAGACCTTTCATCGGGACTCAGTCCTGACCCAAAACATTGACCTACCTGCTCCTCCGATGCTGCCTGACCTGCCGTATTCCTCCTGCTCCACACTGTATTGACAGATGGGTTTTTGCAACGATTGGTGGTAGTTTCATAGCCGCTGTCTCTGAGACTAGATTTCAATTCCCATATTCTATTCATTGTATTTAAATTCTGTCAGCTGCCATCATGGTTTCTTGAAGGAGAAATCACACCTGACACTTTAACGAGAATTCTTTGAGGAAGTAACAAGAAGGATAGATGGGGGGGGGCAGTGAATGTAATATGTTTGGATTTTCAGAAGATGTTTAGTAAGATGTCACACATTAAGCAACTCAATAAGAGCCCATGGTGTTGGAGGCAGTATATTAACATGGATAGAGGATTGGCGAACTCATAGAAAACAGCTAGTTGCAATAGGGAGTATTTTCGAGACAGCAACCAGTAACTAGTGGTGTGTGCCACAGCAATCAGAGCTGGGGCCACATTTATTTAATATATGTATATATTAATGGCTTCGATGAGGAAAATGAATGTATAGCAAAGTTTGTGGATAACTCAAAAATATGCCAGGGGGGTGGTGTGGCAAGTGGTAAGGATGAGATCCGCAGACAGATGGAGGCAGGTCAAGAATGTGGGCAAAAACTTAGCCAAAAGGATATAACAGGGGAAGTGTGAAGTCAGACACTTTGGCAGGAATAATACAGGTGCTGAATATTATTTAAATGGAGAAAGACTGCAAGAGGCTACAGAGAGATTCAGTGGCCCTTTTCCATGACCATAAAAAGCTAGCTTCCAAGTTCAGTGAGTAATAGAGAAAGCAAATGGAATGTTGGCCTTTATTTCAAAGGAAATGGCATATAAAGGTAGCAAAGTTTTGCTAAAACAATACAAAGCACCAGTCAGACCACAACTGGAATATAGTGGACAATTTTAGGCCATTTATCTGAAAAAAGATCTATTGAAATTGAAGGTAGTGCAAAGCAAGTTCAGATACCGAATATAAAGGAACTGTTTTATGAGATTGAGTAGTTTTGGTCTATAATCACTGGAATTTCGAAGAATGAGAAGCAACCTTACTGTAACATTTAAGACTTTAAGGAACTTGACAGGGTAGATGTGAAAAGGTAGTTTTCCCTTGTGGGAGGCTCTAGGACCAGTAGTTGTAAACTTAGAATAAGGTTTCGCCTATTTAAGGCAGAGATGCGGAGAAATTTCTTCTTTCAGAGGGTAGAGAATCTGTAGAATTCTTCTACCCCAGAGGCTGAGATAGAAAGATTTTGAATCAATGAGAAAATTAAGGGTCATAGGGAAAAGGCAGGAAAGTGGAATTGAGGAGAATCAGACCAACCATAATCTAAGTGACCGGTGGAGCAGACTTGATAGGCAGAATGGCCTAGCTCTGCTCCTGTGTCTTATGTTTTTATATGAATGCCTTGCTCGATTATTTCATGTTACAAAATTTGGGGAGAAAATAGTGAGGACAGCTCTAGGTCACAGGAGGATGCAAACAGTCCAGTCAAATGAGCTGATCAATGAGAAATGGAATTCAATCTGGATAAAATGAAGTGATACACTCAGGCAGAACAAGCAAATCAACGGAATATATGTTCACCAGTAGGACACTGGGAAGCACCGAGAATCGGAGGAGCCTTGGTGTGTATGTTCTCTGGTCCCTTAGAATATCAACAAAGTGGTTAAAAAGGCATATATGGCATACTTTCCTTTATTATCTGAGACATAGAGTTTAAGGTCAGAGAAGTGATGCTGGAACTGTATAAAACACTGGTGAAGCCACAGCGTGAGTATCGTGTGCAGTTGTGGAATCCACATTATAGGAGGGGTGTGTTTGCACTGGAGAGGGTGCAGAGGAGATTGACTGGGTTTCGAGGAGATGTGAGGAAAAACTTTTTCACCCAGACAGTGGTTGGAATCTGAACTCACGGCCTGTAAGGGTGGTAGGGGCAGAAAATCTCATAGCATTTAAGAAGTATTCAGATGCTCAGTTGTGATGTCAAGGCATACAAGATTGTGGGCTAAGAGCTGGACAAAAGATTAGAGTAGTTAGCTTGTTGACCAGTGCAGGTTCAATGGACCAAAGGGCCTCTTCTCATGCTGTAGACCTCTATAACTCTTTGACAAGTAATTTAGAACCCCAGGATAATGTTCTCGGGAGATGGATTCAAATCTCACCAGAGCAGATGGTAACATTTGAATTCAGTCAAAAAATACTGGAGTAAAATGTTAGGTAAATGGTGACCGTGCATTCACAGTTAATTGTAATCAAAGTCAATATTGTTCACTAGGGCTTTAGGGAGGGAAACATGCTGCCCTTAATTGGTCTGGTCTACACATGACTCCGAACACACAGTAACGTGATTCACTCATAACTGCCCCTCGACAATTAGAAATGGGCAATAAATGCTGACCAACCAGCAACATCTGTATCCTATGAATGAATAATGAAAAAAAAAGCACAAACAAATGGGAAGGAGACAGAGAAAGATAGCTGGCTACAGAATTAAGCTGCCTCTATATCGCCCCATTCAAACACTCCCTGGACAGGGACTGCACGGGGTTAGGTACAGAGTAAAGCTACTCCTACACTGTCCCCATCAAACACTCCTAGGAAGATACAACACGGGTTTAGATATAGAATAGAGCTTTCTCAACACTGTCCGCATCAAACACTCCCAGGATAGCACAGCAGGGGGTTAGATACAGAGTAATGTTCACTGTACAAGGCTCAGTGTTGATTCCAAATCACTTTTCCTAGTCAGGGTCAGACACTCAGGAGCAGGAGGGGAGAGATAGGTGGAGAGAGTGTAGGTGGGGAGGTAGGGAGGGGATAGGTCAGTCCGGGGAAGACGGACAGGTCAAGGAGGTGGGATGAGGTTAGTAGGAAGCTGGGGGTGCAGCTTGGGGTGGGAGGAAGGGATGGGTGAGAGGAAGAACCGGTTAGCGAGGCAGAGACAGGTTGGACTGGTTTTGGGATGCAGTGGGTGGGGGGGAAGAGCTGGGCTGGTTGTGTGGTGCAGTGGGGGGAGGTGTCGAACTGGGCTGGTTGAGGGATGCAGTAGGGGAAGGGGAGATTTTGAAACTGGTGAAGTCCACATTGATACCATATGGCTGCAGGGTTCCCAGGCGGAATATGAGTTGCTGTTCCTGCAACCTTCGGGTGGCATCATTGTGGCACTGCAGGAGGCCAATGATGGACATGTCATCTAGAGAATGGGAGGGGGAGTGGAAATGGTTTGCGACTGGGAGGTGCAGTTGTTTTTTGCGAACTGAGCGGAGGTGTTCTGCAAAGCCGTCCCCAAGCCTCCGCTTGGTTTCCCCAATGTAGAGGAAGCCACACCGGGTACAGTGGATGCAGTATACCACATTGGCAGATGTGCAGGTGAACCTCTGCTTGATGTGGAATGTCATCTTGGGGCCTGGGATGGGGGTGAGGGAGGAGGTGTGGGGACAAGTGTAGCATTTCCTGCGGTTGCAGGGGAAGGTGCCGGGTGTGGTGGGGTTGGAGGGCAGTGTGGAGCGGACAAGGGAGTCACGGAGAGAGTGGTCTCTCCGGAAAGCAGACAGGGGAGGGGATGGAAAAATGTCTTGGGTGGTGGGGTCGGATTGTAAATGGCGGAAGTGTCGGAGGATAATGCGTTGTATCCGGAGGTTGGTAGGGTGGTGTGTGAGAACGAGGGGGATCCTCTTGGGGCGGTTGTGGCGGGGGCGGGGTGTGAGGGATGTGTCGCGGGAAATGCGGGAGACGCGGTCAAGGGCGTTCTCGATCACTGTGGGGGGAAAGTTGCGGTCCTTAAAGAACTTGGACATCTGGGATGTGCGGGAGTGGAATGTCTTATCGTGGGAGCAGATGCGGCGGAGGCGGAGGAATTGGGAATAGGGGATGGAATTTTTGCAGGAGGGTGGGTGGGAGGAGGTGTATTCTAGGTAGCTGTGGGAGTCGGTGGGCTTGAAATGGACATCAGTTACAAGCTGGTTGCCTGAGATGGAGACTGAGAGGTCCAGGAAGGTGAGGGATGTGCTGGAGATGGCCCAGGTGAACTGAAGGTTGGGGTGGAAGGTGTTGGTGAAGTAGATGAACTGTTCGAGCTCCTCTGGGGAGCAAGAGGCGGCGCCGATACAGTCATCAATGTACCGGAGGAAGAGTTGGGGTTTGGGGCCTGTGTAGGTGCGGAAGAGGGACTGTTCCACGTAACCTACAAAGAGGCAGGCATAGCTGGGGCCCATGCGGGTGCCCATGGCCACCCCCTTTGTCTGTAGGAAGTGGGAGGAGTCAAAAGAGAAGTTGTTGAGGGTGAGGACGAGTTCAGCTAGGCGGATGAGAGTGTCGGTGGAGGGGGACAGGTCGGGCCTGCGGGACAGGAAGAAGCGGAGGGCCTTGAGGCCATCTCCATGCGGAATGCAGGTGTACAGGGATGGGAAGGATACAGGGTAAAAGGGAAATTTGCCAAGTTTGCTGCATTATAGGACGAGCCATGCCCTCCACTATAAACAATTAGATCCTTTGTGCAATAAAGAATCTGCTATTCCACAGCCTTTCTAACGCATACCAGCCAAAACTTAGATTAGATTAGTTCACAGGCCGGCGTAACATCGAGGGCCGAAGGGCTTGTTCTGCGCTGTATTGTTCTATGTTCTATGTTCTACGTTCTAAAACATTGCAAAACGTGGCTGTATAGTTTTGCAGAGAAGTTCCAACAAAAACAGTTTGAGTTTATATTGCACTTTTGCCAAATTAGAAATGTCCCAAATAGCTTCAAAGCATTGTTATTGGATAAAATGTGACCCATTTGTTTATGAGATAGTAGGAATCTGAGATAACAAGGTGTAGAGCTGGATGAACACAGCAGGCCAAGCAGCAGAAATTTTCTGAAGGGTCTAGGTCCAAAATGCCTTCTGGGGAAGGTGGGACCTGTACAAGAAGGACGGGTTGCATCTGAACTGGAAGGGGACCAATGTCCTGGGTAGAAGGTTTGCTCGAGTAGTTCGAGAGGGTTTAAACTAGTATGGCAGGGGGGTGGGACCCTGAGCTGTATACCGGAGGTGAGAGTTGATGCAGGTGAGGCAGTAGCAAGAGGTAGACCAGCTAGTGGGAAGGATTTTCCTGGAAAGGAACCAAGGGATCGGTTAAAGTGTGTTTGCCTTAACGCAAGGAGTATCAGGAATAAAAGTGATGAACTTAGAGCATGGATCAGTACCTGGTGCTATGATGTTGTGGCCATAACAGAGACATGGGTTTCTCAGGGGCAGGAATGGTTGCTGGATGTTCCAGGGTTTAGAACATTTAAAAAGAATAGGGAGGGGGGAAAAAGAGGAGGGGGTGTAGCACTACTAATCAGAGAGGGTATCACAGCTACAGAAGCTTCCTTTGTCGAGGAAGATCTGCCTACTGAGTCAGTATGGGTGGAAATTAGGAACAGCAAGGGAGTAGTCACCTCGTTAGGGGTTTACTACAGGCCCCCCAATAGCAGCAGGGAGATTGAAGAAAGCATAGGTCGACAGATTTTGGAAAAGTGTGCACGCAGTAGGGTTGTTGTAATGGGTGACTTTAACTTTCCTAATATTGATTGGAACCTCCTTCGAGCAGAAGATTTGAATGGAGCTGTTTTTGTAAGGTGTGTTCAGGAGGGTTTCCTAACGCAGTACGTTGACAGGCTGACGAGGGGAGAGGCCATTCTAGACTTGATGCTCGGAAACGAGCCGGGGCAGGTATCAGATCTTGTGGTGGGAGAGCATTTTGGTGATAGTGACCATAACTGCCTCACATTCTACATCGCTATGGAGAAGGAGAGGATTAGGCAGAATGGGAGGATATTTAATTGGGGAAGAGGAAACTATGATGCGATTAGACATGAGTTAGGAAGCATGGACTGGGAGCAATTGTTCCATGCTAAAGGCACTATAGACATGTGGAGACTGTTTAAGGAACAGTTGTTGCAAGTGATGAATAAATATGTCCCTCTGAGACAGGCAAGAAGGGGTAAGATAAAGGAACCTTGGATGACGAGAGTGGTGGAGCTGCTCGTCAAAAGGAAGAAGGTAGCTTACATAAGGTGGAGGAAGCTAGGGTCAAGCTCAGCTCTAGAGCTTTACAGGCAGGCGAGGAAAGATCTCAAAAATGGTCTGAGAGAGCCAGTAGGGGGCACGAGAAAGGCTTGACAGAACGGATTAGGGAGAACACAAAGGCATTTTACACTTTTGTGAGGAATAAGAGAATGGTCAAAGAAAGAGTAGGGCCGATCAGGGATAGCATAGCGAACTTGTGTGTGGAGTCTGAGGAGGTAGGGGAAGCCCTAAATGAGATTTTTGCTTCTGTCTTTACGAAAGAAACGAACTTTGTAGTGAATGAAAACTTTGAAGAGCAGGTGTGCATGCTGGAATGGATAAAGATAGAGGAAGCTGATGTGCTGAAAATTTTGTCAAACATTAAGATTGACAAGTCGCCAGGCCCGGACCAGATTTGTCCTCGGCCGCTTTGGGAAGTGAGAAATGCAATTGCTTCGCCACTTGAGAAGATCTTTGCATCCTCGCTCTCCACTGGAGTCGTACCTGAGGACTGGAGAGAGGCAAATGTAATTCCTCTCTTCAAGAAAGGAAATAGAGAAATCTCCGGCAGTTACAGACCAGTAAGTCTCACGTCTGTCGTCTGCAAGGTGTTAGAAAGGATTCTGAGGGATAGGATTTATGACCATCTGGAAAAGCATGGCTTGATTAAATGCAGTCAACACAGCTTTGTGAGGGGCAGGTCATGCCTCACAAACCTTATCAACTTCTTTGAGGATGTGACTAGAAAAGTTGATGAGGGTCGAGATGTGGATGTGGTGTATATGGACTTCAGTAAGGCATTTGATAAGGTTCCCCATGGTAGGCTCATTCAGAAGGTCAGGAGGAATGGGATACAGGGGAACTTAGCTGTCTGGATACAGAATTGGCTAGCCAACAGAAGGCAGCAAGTGGTAGTAGAAGGAAAATATTCTGCCTGGAAGTCAGTGGTGAGTGGGGTTCCACAGGGCTCTGTCCTTGGGCCTCTACAGTTTGTAATTTTTATTAATGACTTGGATGAGGGGATTGAAGGTTGGGTCAGCAAGTTTGCAGACGACACGAAGGTTGGAGGTGTCGTTGACAGTATAGAGGGCTGTTGTAAGCTGCAGCGGTACATTGACAGGATGCAGAGATGGGCTGAGAGGTGCCAGATGGAGTTCAACCTGGATAAATGCAACGTGATGCATTTTGGAAGGTCAAATTTGAAAGGTGAGTACAGGATTAAGGATAGGGTTCTTGGCAGTGTGGAGGAACAGAGGGATCTTGGTGTGCAGATACATAGATCCCTTAAAATGGCCACCCAAGTGGACAGGGTTGTTAGGAAAGTATATGGTGTTTTGGCTTTCATTAACAGGGGGATTGAGTTTAAGAGTCGTGAGATCTTGTTGCAGCTCTATAAAACTTTGGTTAGACAGCTCTTGGAATACTGTGTCCAGTTCTGGTCGCCCTATTATAGGAAAGATGTGGATGCTTTGGAGAGGGTTCAGAGGAGGTTTACCAGGATGCTGCCTGGACTGGAGGGCTTATCTTATGAAGAGAGGTTGACTGAGCTCAGACTCTTTTCATTGGAGAAAAGGAGGAGGAGAGGGGACCTAATTGATGTATACAAGATAATGAGAGGCATAGATAGAGTTGATAGCCAGAGATTATTTCCCAGGGCAGAAATGGCTAACACGAGGGGTCATAGTTTTAAGCTGGTTGGAGGAAAGTATAGAGGGGATGTCAGAGGCGGGTTCTTTACACAGAGTTGTGAGAGCATGGAATGCGTTGCCAGCAGCAGTTGTGGAAGCAAGGTCATTGGGGTCATTTAAGAGACTGCTGGACATGCATATGGTCACAGAAATTTGAGGGTGCATACATGAGGATCAATGGTCGGCACAACATTGTGGGCTGAAGGGCCTGTTCTGTGCTGTACTGTTCTATGTTCTATGAAATGTCAGCTTTCCTGCTCCTCTGATGCTGTTTGCCTGCCGTGTTCATCCAGCTCTACACCTTGTTATCTGCCATTTGTTTATGTCAGGATTCAGAAGGACATAAAAACAGCAATCTTGTTCGGCCTGATCAGCATCAGTGGAGAGAGAATGAGCCCACTGTGATTCTCCTTTGGAACCGAAGGGAACTCAAGGTGCAGTGACAGAAACAGAAGTTGCTCACAGTACCTGACCCGAAATGTTAACTCTGATTATTTCTTCGCAGATGCTGCCTGATCTGCTGAGCTTTTCCAGTAACTTCTGCTTTTGTTCTTGGATTTACAGCATCCGGAGCAATTTCAGTTTTTATCAAGATGTGGTGAGTTTTATTCTATTGAGGAATAATGGTGGCTGCTGTTGGGGACAAAAAGAACAACAGGAAAATTCAATGAACAGGCAGCAAAGATTAAAGATCTAATAAATGAAAATAGAAATTGCTGGAAAAGCTCAGCAGATCCAGCAGCGTCTGTTGCGAGAAATTGGAGATAATGTTTCAGGTCCAGTGACCCTTCTTCAGAACTGTTAGCTCAAATTTGTCTCTGTAGATGCTACCAGACGTGCTGAGTTTTTCTGGCAATTTCTGTTTTGGTTTCTGATTTCCAACATCTGCAGTTGTTTTAGTTTTTATTAGAGATCTCAGGTTTTGTGGAACGCAAGGATTCCATTGGTGTGAAGGAACAAAGCATTGGTTTAGAGTAGGTGTTAATGACAGATACAAAGCATGTTATAAAGGATGTATTGAAGGAGAGAGCTAGAGTGGTTTAGTGAGGAAATTCTTCAAGGTTGCCATTCGACTAATGGGCAAAAGTAGGCCTTTCAGATCATCAAAACTGCTCAACAATTGAACAAAATCCTAATTGATGAGATAATCCTCAACTTCACTTTCCCCTCTTCCTCCCACCACCCTTGACTACAGTTTAGGTGATGAGACCCAATGACAAAATGAAATAACTTGAAGGTGCTAAAGGGACCAGAATTGGACAGTGCAATGGAGGATTGCCACATGAAAACAGCCTTGGCTTCTTCAGAAGAGTCATACTGCAGTCGAAACATTACTTCTGTTTCTAACTTCATTAATGCTGCCAGGCCTGCTGAGTTTCTCCAGCAATTTCTATTTTTGTTTCAGATTTCGAGGATCCACAGTTCTATGTTTTAATTGAGCTTCTTTTCTCCTCTGACTTTCTGTTAAAAATTACTGTTCCTCTGCCTAAATTTGTATATCTGTCAATGCTCCGTCTCCACTTAACTACTGACTCCTTTTGCCCCCAACCCCTGCCATCAAGTTAAGTACCAATCTTTTGCAGTTATTATCAGTTCTGAAGAATTCTATTCAGACATCAGCAACTCGTCAAACTGACAGGAATGAAACATACACAGAGAACAGGCAGCCTGAGGACAAATGAAATCCTACACACCTGCACATCTGCCAATGTGGTATACTGCATCCACTGTACCCGGTGCGGCTTTCTCTACATTGGGGAAACCAAGCGGAGGCTTGGGGACCGCTTTGCAGAACACCTCCGCTCAGTTCGCAACAAACAACTGCACCTCCCAGTCGCAAACCATTTCCACTCCCCCTCCCATTCTCTTGATGACATGTCCATCATGGGCCTCCTGCACTGCCACAATGATGCCACCCGAAGGTTGCAGGAACAGCAACTCATATTCCGCCTGGGAACCCTGCAGCCATATGGTATCAATGTGGACTTCACCAGTTTCAAAATCTCCCCTTCCCCCACTGCATCTCTCAACCAGCCCAGTTCATCCCCTCCCCCCACTGCACCACACAACCAGCCCAGCTCTTCCCCCCCACCCACTGCATCCCAAAACCAGTCCAACCTGTCTCTGCCTCCCTAACCGGTTCTTCCTCTCACCCATCCCTTCCTCCCACCCCAAGCCGCACCCCCAGCTACCTACTAACCTCATCCCACCTCCTTGACCTGTCCGTCTTCCCTGGACTGACCTATCCCCTCCCTACCTCCCCACCTACACCCTCTCCACCTATCTTCTTTACTCTCCATCTTCGGTCTGCCTCCCCCTCTCTCCCTATTTATTCCAGTTCCCTCCCCCCAACCCCCTCTCTGATGAAGGGTCTAGGCCCGAAACGTCAGCTTTTGTGCTCCTGAGATGCTGCTTGGCCTGCTGTGTTCATCCAGCCTCACATTTTATTATCCTACACACTCTCTTGTGTTTTTATTACCTTGAGTTGAGATGTGTACTTAAACTGAAGTCGATTATCTAATGCAATAATGTTGAGAACGAAGGGCAATATCCAGTTAATTTATGACCCTCTAATGAGATAGTAAAAAATCATTTCCATGTCTCTCACCATAGCTTCTTTCACATTACAACCCTCTTCATCTCCCGTTCATCGTTCACAGGCTTTGACATTTATTCTGTTTCTCTCAAACAGCAGTGGAGTTGCGTTATACCCAATAAAGGGCTCCTGAAGAACAGTCACTGCTGTAATGTAGTAAATACAGCGACTGTTTTATACACAGAGAGGTCCCACAAACAGCAATAATCTAATGATCTATTCTTAAGCGGCAATAATTGAGGAATTACTTTTAGTTCAGGTCGTGGGGCAATTTACTAGCTCCTTTTTGGCCAATGTACAATAAACAATGCAACACATGAGCCGTTAAGCCAAATTTCATTCTGGGATATGCCTTGTCCAGCAGTAATGAATCTGGAGCTGAAACTAGTCTCAGGGACATTTGCAATGTGATTCTTGTAAAAAAAAAAGCCATCTGTTTCACTGTTGGACCTTAGGGACAGAAATCTGCAAAGTTTATTCAGTCTATTCTACATATGATCCCAGTCCCATAGCAACAAGGTTGATTCTTGGCTGCCTGTTCTTACTTCTTATGGCCCTATAAGTGGCACAGCAGGTTCAAGGGGCTGAATGGCCTCCTTCTGTTCCAATGTTTTTATGACAGCTCAGCGCAGTACTGAGGGAGTGTTGCCTTGTTGGAGATTCTATTTTTCAGATGCAATATTAACCCATGACCTCATGAAAGGATGTCAAAAATCTTTGACTCTACTCGATGAAAATCAAGGTGGTTCTCTTCATGTTCTGGATAATATTACTCCTTCAAACAAGAACAAATTATCTATTTTTGTTTTGACTTAAGACCATATGACCATAAGACATAGGAGTGGAAGTAAGGCCATTCAGCCCATCAAGTCCACTCCGCCATTTAACTCATGGCTGATGGGCATTTCAACTCCACTTCCCTGCACTCTCCCTGTAGCCCTTAATTCCTTGTGAGGTCAAGAATTTATCAGTCTCCGCCTTGAAGACATTTAATGTCCCAGCCTCCACTGCACTCCGTGGCAAAGAATTCCACAGGCCCACCACTCTCTGGCTGAAGACATGTCTCCTCATTTCCGTTTTAAATTAACCCCCTCAAATTCTAAGGCTGTGCCCATGGGTCCTAGTCTCCCCGCCTGATGGAAGCAACCTCCCAGCATCCACCCCTTCTAAGCCATATATTATCCACAACCACTTCCATCTAGAAGGACAAGGTCAACAGATACGTAGGAACACCACCCCCACACCCACTCCTCCCAATTTCCCTCCAAGCCACTCACCATCTTGACTTAAAAATACTATTAGATCTCCCCTCAACCTTCCCAACTCTAATGAGTACAATCCCAGGATCCTTAGCCGTTCATCATACGTTAAACCTATCATTCCAAGGATCATCCATGTGAATCTCTGCTGGACACACTCCAGGGCTAGTATGTCCTTCCTGAGGTGTGGGGCCCAAAATTGGACACAATTGGACTTATGGCTTCCAAGACAATGCTGTGTGCAAAAAAGCTTTTATATAAAAAATAGGAGCAGAAGGAGGCCATTCAGTCCCCTTACCCCTTCTGCTATTTGATAGATCGTGGCTGATCTTCTATTTCAGCATTATTTTCCTACACCAACTTTTGATGTCTTTAATATCTAGAAATATATCGTCCTCTGTCTCGAACACAATCAATGACTGATCCTTGGCAGTCCTCTGGGGAAGAGTGTTCAAAGGATTCACACTCTCTGAGTGACAAAATTCACCCTCATCTCAGATTTGAATGGTCTATCCCTCATTCTGAGATAGTCTTTTGATTTTAGACCACCCAGTCAATGGAAATATCCTCCTTCTATCTACCCCATCAATTCTGAGAAGGGTTTTGTGTATTTCAATGAGATCACATCCCATTCTTCTAATTTGCAGAGAATATAGGCCCAAATCCACAACCACTTCCATCTAGAAGGACAAGGTCAACAGATACATAGGAACACCATCCCCACACCCACCCCTCCCAATTTCCCTCCAAGCCACTCATCATCTTGACTTAAAATTACCTTGCAGTTCATTCAGTGTCAAAATCCTGGATTCCCTCCCTAAGGGCATTGTGGGTCTACCTACTGCGCACAGACTGCAACAGTTCATGATGGCAGCTCACTACCCCCTTCTCAAGGGGCAACTAGGGATAGGTAATAAATTCTGGCCAAACCCATAATGCCCAAATCTCATGAGTGAATTTTTAAAAAGTCTATTTAGTCTCTCCTCAAAGGACAATCCCTCCATACCTTGTGTTCCTCTACAAAGAATGACAACACTTCATTGGCTATTAAAGTGTTAAAAAAAAGTCAGAACTAGGTGCAGGAGCACTATTCAGCACTTGAACCTGTACTGCCATTCATTTCAATCATGGCTGATCTCACCTTGGCGTCACCCCCACTTTCCTGCCCACTTCCCATAACCCTTTAACCCATTACTCATTAAAAATCTATCTATCTCCTCCTTAAATGTATTCAGTATCCCAGCATCCACCATAGCCTGGGTTAGTGAATTCCATAGATTCACAGATAATAAAATGTGAGGCTGGATGAACACAGCAGGCCAAGCAGCATCTCAGGAGCACAACAGCTGACGTTTCGGGCCTAGACCCTTCATCAGTCCATAGATTCACCACCATTTTCAGAGAAGTAATTTGAAATAGGTTATCCCGATGGACCAAAATTGTATCCAATACTCCAGGTTCAGTCTCACTGATGTTCTGTACAGTTGCAGAAACACTTCCCTTCCATTATATTCTATTTACTTATCAATAAATTGCACAATTCCCTTTGTCTTCCTTATTACCTGCATATTAATTTCTGTAATTCATGCATGAAGATAACCAGCTCCCTCTGCACACTCGGAACTTTCTCTTCATTTGATAATAATTTGCTTTTCTATTTGTCTGACCAAAATGGAAACCTGACATACTTATCCACACTAAACTTAATCTGCCAAATTCTGGCCCATTCACTTAGCTTATCCGTATCGATTTGTAAATCTCTTATGTGCAACTTACTTGCCCATTTATTTTAGTGTCATCTGAAAATTTGGCTCCATTACTTTCTATCCCTGCATCCAAGTTATTAATAAAGATTATAAATAGCTTGGAAATGAGGGCCAAACTCAGTGGTGTTCCATTAGTTACTTCTTGGCAACCAGAAAAAGACCATTTATTCTCACTCTGCTTTCAATTGGTTTGCCAGTCCTCTATCCAAGCTAATTAATTACCTCTAACTCCATCCAATATTGTATATTAGCCTGTTTTCCATCACCTAATCAAATGCCTTCTGGATGCCCAGATATACTACATCTACAAATCCCTGTTATCGAGATTGCTTGTTACATCTTCAAAGAACTCTAGTCAATCATGATTCACCCTTCACAAACCTATGCTGACTCTGCTAGATTGTGTGATAACAAAATGTAGAGCTGGACGAACACAGCAGGCCAAGCAGCATCTTAGGAGCACAAAGGCTGACATTTCGGGCCTTGACCCTTCATCAGAAAAAGGGAAAGGGGAGAGGGTTCTGAAATAAATAGGGAGAGAGGGGGAGGCAGATCGAAGGTGGATAGAGGAGAAGATAGATGGAGAGGAGAGTATAGGTGGGGAGGTAGGGAGGAAATAGGTTAGTCCGGGGAGGACGGACAGGTCAAGGGGGCGGGATGAGGTTAGTAGGTAGGAAATGGAGGTGAGGCTTGAGGTGGGAAGAGGGGATAGGTGAGAGGAAGAACAGGTTAGGGAGGCGAGGGCGAGCTGGGCTGGTTTTGGGATGCAGTGGGGGGAGGGGAGATTTTGAAGCTTGTGAAATACATGTCCATCCTGGGCCTCCTGCAGTGCCACAATGATGCCGCCCAAAGGTTGCAGGAACGGCAACTCGTATGCGGCTTGGGAACCCTGCAGCCCAATGGTATCAATGTGGATTTCACAAGTTTCAAAATCTCCCCTCCCCCCACTGCATCCCAAAACCAGCCCAGCTCATCCCTACCTCCCTAACTTGTTCTTCCTCTCACCTATCCCCTCCTTCGACTTCAAGCCACACCTCCATTTCCTACCTACTAACTTATCCCGCCCCCTTGACCTGTCTGTCCTCCTCAGACTGACCTATCCCCTCCCTCCCTCCCCACCCATACTCTCCTCTCCATCTATCTTCTCCTCTATCCATTTTTGATCCGCCTCCCCCTCTCTCCCTATTTATTCCAGTTCCCTCTCCCCATCCCCCTTTTCTGATGAAGGGTCTAGGCACGAAACGTCAGCTTTTGTGCTCCTGAGATGCTGCTTGGCCTGCTGTGTTCATCCAGCCCCACACTTTGTTATCTCAGATCCTCCAGTTTCTGCAGTTCCCATTATCTCTGCTAGATTGTGTTTTGACTTTCCAAGCATCCTGTTATCACTTCCTTAATAATTGAGTTTAATAAAATACAAATTACTGATGTTAAACCAACTGCTCTACATTTTCCTACTGTACTCCCTTTTTGAATAAAGGTGTCACGTTAACATTGTTTCCAAACCACTGGTACCTTTCCGTCATTCAGGGAATTTTGGAATATTATGACATTGGTTCCACTATCTCTGCTGCAACTTCCCTTAAGACACTAGGAATTAAAAGGGCCTGGAGCCTTGTCTCCCATCCATTCCAATAGTTTGCTCAGTGAGCTTTCCCTAGTGCTAATGATTGCTCTAAATCCCTCCATTTTTATAATTTCTGCATTGCCTAGTACTAATGCTAGTACTAGAACATAGAACATTACAGCACAGTACAGGCCCTTCGGCTCTCGATGTTGTGCCAACCTGTCATACCAATCTGAAGCCCATCTAACCTACACTATTCCATGTACGTCCATATGCTTGTCTAATGATGACTCAAATGTTCTTAAAGTTGGCAAATCTACTGCTGTTGCAGGCAAAGTGTTCCAATCCCTTACTACTCTCTGAGTAAAGAAACTACCTCTGACATCTGTCCTATATCTTTTACCCCTCAATTTAAAGCTATGCCCCCTCATGCTCGCCGTCACCATCCTAGGAAAAAGGCTCTCCCTATCCACCCTATCTAACACTCTGATTATTTTATATGTCTCTACTAGTGTCCTCCACTGTGAAACCGGTGCAAAATATTGATTTAGTGACTCCGCCAATTCTGCGCTCCCCATTATTAACTCCCAGACTCATCCTCCAAGAGACCATCATTTAGTTTAGCTCCTCTCTTTCCCTTTACAGTTGGCTCTGCTATAATGCATGTTCCATCAATGCAAGTTGGCTGTAATGGGTTGAGGAAACGTTATTTCTAACACGTGAAATTGTGTTGGCTATAACACAATTCCAACGGTGCATGGAGGAGTATGCGTCGACATCATGTGAACATGCACAATGTTAGCTCCAAAAATGTCTCCGCACCAACATGACATGACCATTTCACAGGGTTTGTCACGAAGTGCTTTCTGTGAGAAATACAGTACAACTTCCTCCCCCATCAAGTCATCAGGACATTTTTTCAAGGTAAAGGGTTAAATTTACTGATATTTCATTATTAGAATGAATTAAACACTTAGTCAAATTCCGGTATCCTTTGTGTGATTTTTCTTTTGGTGGTCTGTCCCTAACCCCACTTTTCCCATCGGCCCCGTTATTTCCGCAGTGCAATTTTCTATAACGCAATGATGCACGGGAACGCAACTATCACTTTACAACAGAAACAACTGTATATAGTTTTTGAAGTTTTTGCTAACTGTTTTCATATTCTACACTAATTTTCCTTCATATTATACCTTTGTTATGAATTTTTTAATAACCGCTTGTTGATCTTTACAAGTTTCCCAATCTTCCAGCCTACCACTCACCTTTACAATATGGCATGCTCTAGTTTTTACTTTTATATTTTCTTTAACTTCTTTTTTAGCCATAGATGGTTTCAATCTTTCGTCCTTTCTGGAATATGTTTTAACTTGGAGCAATTGAATATCTTGTTAGATAGCTATCCCACTGCTCATCACTGCCCTAGTTTACAGTCTGGAGCTGGAGGGACACAGCAGGCCAGGCAGCATCAGAGGCACAGGAAAGTTGATGTTTCAGGAAGGGCCCTGATCTGAAATGTCAACTTTCCTGCTTCTTTGATGCTGCCTGGCCTGCTGTGTTCCTCACCTGCACACTGTGTTGTCTCTGACTCCAGCATCTGCAGTTCTTGCTATCTCTCACTTTTAATCTTCCTGCCAAGTCCACTCGGGCAGATATTGTCCTCATTCCTATGCTATTACCTTTGTTAAACTGCAGAACACTAGTGTGGGGCTCCAGATTCTCACCTTCCAACTGAGTTTGAAATTCTCGGATGCTATGGATATTCATTCCTCAAGGATCCTTTACTGTGAATTTAGTTCATCCCACCTCATAACACAAGGCCAAATCCAGAATAGACTGCTTACTGGTTGGTTCCCCAAGATACCATGCCAAGAAACAATCTCCAATATATTCAATGAGCTCTCCCCATTGTGCCGTCATTATGTCATGAAGGCTTTATATCAGCGCAAGTTCTTTCTTTAGTACACAATCCCTGACTGTGGAATCACAGTCCACTGTGAACTAAACCAGATCCTACAATGTTCAACATGAGTAGGATCAGACCTGAATAAAGATACAAATTGTTTACTGAGAGTAAAAGTAATCTAATTCCTGAGGCGCCGTGAATTGCACCTTTGGCTTCTGATGAGTGCTTATCTAGGTTGCCAAGAAACAATTATTTTTCAATCAAAATATTTTACAAACTGCAGACAAGCAAGGGAACCAGCACTTAGAAGTTGAAACAGCAACTATTTGCAAAAATAGTCAAGGCTAATGGAAGTTAAAGAAAAATATCAAAGAGATATTTTCAGAGGTAGTAGGAACCGCCGATGCTGGAGTCTGAGATAACAAGGTGTAGAGCTGGATGAACACAGCAGACCAAGCAGCATCAGAGGAGTAGGAAAGCTAGCGTTTCGGGTCTAGACCCTTCTCCAGAAATATTTTCACTTTGTTCATGGGATGTGGCTATTACTGTTAGCCCAGAATTTCACTGCCACTGCAACTTCTTGGCGGCTACAGGGCCTGGTGTAAACCAAATGTGTGGGAATTGCTCTCTGAGGTAAATCACATTGTGTGGAAATGCCTGTTCCAGGGTAAATCAGAATGTGTGGGACCCTCCACTCCAGGATAGCTCACTCTGTGTGGGGCCCTGAACCCCAGGGTAAGCCATTGTGCAAGATCCTTACTCCTGTGTAAAATACACTATGTGGGATGCCATACCCATTCTGCTACCACCCCCTTCTCTTTCTATTCTGGGAACGAAGAACTGAGTCTAGCTTCCATTTCTTCCCAGGTGCCCATACTCCCTTTGCAGGGCCATCCAAAATGCAAGTCTGGAATGGGGTTCGCTCCATCTACCACAATCCATGGCGAGGGCTCTGCTTGTTCTCTGTCCCTGGTTGCCCTTGAGAAGATGGGGTTGAGCTGCCTTCATGAACCACTGCAGTCCATGTACTGCAGGTTGACCCACAATGCCCTTAGGGAGGAAATTACAGGATTTTAACCCAGCGACACTGAAGGAACTGCGATATATTTCCAAGTCAGGATGGTGACTGGCTTGGAGGAGAACTTTCAGAGGATGCAGTTCTCATGAATCTGCCTGCCCTTGTCCTTCGGAATGTTAGAGGTCATGGAAAGAGATTTGGTAAGTTGCTGAGAACATCACTGGCACTCTGCGCTTCCACACTCCTGATTGTGTCTTCTAGATGATGGACAGGCTTTGGAGAGTCAGGGGGTGAGTTACTCATTGGGTCATACTGTCATACAGCATAGAAACAGACCCTTTGGTCCAACCAGTCTATGCTGACCATAATCCCAAACTAAACCATTCCCACCTCCCACTCGCTGCAGCACTCCCAGCCCAGACCTGTTGTGGCAGCCACTGCATTTATTTGGCAAGTCCAGATCAGTTTTGGTCAAGGAGTGTTGATATTTGGTGATTCAGTGATAATAATAATCCATTTGAATAGCAAGGAGAGATGGTTAAATTCTCTCAGTTGGAAATTAACAAGCACAACATTGGTTTTTCAAATGAAAAGTAGCAGATAAAACAGGAAATGACAGGCCAGTTAGCCTGACATATTTCAACAGGATTATGCTGAAACCTGTTCTTAAGGAAATGTTATGCAATCATCATTCGCTCAGGCAAAGAGAAAGAACAGTACCACCCGAGCTGACAGGTTTGATTGCATAGCCACGGTTAGATCTGAGAGCACAGGGTGCAGTCAGTTCAGATGGAGGTAAGTTGGATTGGAGGACGGGGGCAAAGAAATTAAAGCATCCAATGTCATGTCAACAATTCTTGATGAAAAGCTGGAACACAGGTAACAGGCCAGAGTGAGGGAACCAGGCGGAGGGAGAGTGTTAGACGTGGGTTAAGAGGCCCATGGAATGGAGAGAGGGCATGGAGGTGAAAGCAACAGAAAAAGAATTCTACATAATGACATACCCAAAATGTTTTCTACATAGTTCTATTTTACTGAAATGGTTAGCAAATGAGGTTGGTAACTGTTGAACTAGTGTTCCAAAGAATGGGTGCAAATCCTAGATCTGGGGGTGGGAGAGTGCCTTGTTTAAATTAATTAATAAATCTGGAATAAGCAGTTGATCTTGAATTTAACTGATTGTTGTAAAAGCACATCAGCCAGGGCTCTTGTGGTGCAGTGGTAAAGACCCTACCTCTAAGACAGGAGTCCCGCGTTCAAATGCCACCTGCTCCAGTGGTGTATAATATCATCTCTGAACAAGTTAATTAGAACATACCTACAAGCCCATCAATGAAGTAAAGAAATCTGCCATCCTTACCTAATCTGGCCTACATACGACTCCAGACCCACAGTAGTGTGAGTGGATTTTAGCTGCCCTCAGAAATAACTGAGTTAGCTGTTCAGTTATAGGAGAGGCTGTCAAGACCGGGTTTGTATCTATTAGAGTTCAAAAGAATGAGAGGTGATTTGATTGCAACATTTGAGATCCTGAGAGTATTTGGCAGGATGGTGGTGAAGAGAATGGTTCCTCTGCTGGGAAAAGCTGGAACTCAGGATCAATGTTGAAAAATTTGAGGCTATCCATTTCAGACAGGGATAACGTTAGTATCCTTGCTGATTTTTTTTAACTTTTACTTTTATTCTTTAATCAATGTTCGTTCAGAGCTGTGAACTGGGATTTGTAGGCCGAAGATGACATTTGGATTTTGGGAATCAGTTTATGGTAAGAGGAAAAGAACAGACCAACCAAGCATTTTTTTTATTTGTGAGGCTGGTCCTGGAGGCTAATTGTAGGCTAAGCCTTGATTAAAAGGGCTCCTACAGACACAGTAACCCCAGGAAGGAAATCCTGTTCAAATATATTGCAGAAATTGGCTGTTAATGAGGTCAAAACCTAGGGATTGATTCCAGCAAGTCTGGAAGAGACCCCATATTCAAGACAGCAGACATTCAATGGTATTGAGGCCTCAGGTAAAGATAGATAGTCAATCAGGGAGGAGTTGGAGTTGTGTTCAGGGGAGAAGAGTTTTGGCTTTTACGGATACACTGTGAAGATTTTGATATCTCCCCGCCTAACCTCCCTTACCAACATTTGGAAGCCCAGAATGTAGAAAACTGAGTTATAAATAATATTAACTTTGCCTGAGTGATCTAAGAAGGTGACCCTGATAAACATTCCAGAAAAACAAACAAGGAGCCCACATCAATCCCAGTGAAAAACACATGATGGCAACCGTTTAAGCAATCTGGCTAGTTTTGTTTCTTTCTTTCATTTATTCTTGGGCTGCGTTTGTCTGACTGAGGAAGTTTGTGTGAATGGAGACTAAAAATAAATGGTTCAGTTTTAAAGTTTAAAGATTAAGTAGATGACCTTGCTGTTTAATTTGTTCTCTCCTAAAGTAATAAGATATTTAATAAATTGGTAATTATTTTATTTAAGATACAAAACCTGTGTCATAAATTAATTATTCACTAAGTCTGGGATTGGTTATTAATGTTGGGAACCCCAACATTAACGCAACGCAACAAACTATTAAGGGTCTTTGAAGGTTTTAATTTCATTCAGTTGTGAAAACAAAAAGCTTGAAAAGTTGATTTCTGTCCCTATATCATAACAATGAAGAGAAACTTTTCACTCAGATGCTAGCGGGCATTTAGAATGCTCTTCCTGAAAAGGCAGTGGGAACTGAGTCCTTGAATATTTTTAAAGGAGAGGTAGATTCTTGATTAGATAAGAAGATGAAAGGTTACTGGGGCGAGTCAGGCGTGGAGTTATAGTTACACTCATTATCAGCCATGATCCAACTGAATGGGGGAGCAGGATCAAAGGGACCAAATGGCCTATTCTGGAACCCATTACTTATGTCCATAATCAGAGGGTTAGATAGGGTGGATAGGGAGAGCCTTTTTCCTAGGATGGTGACGGCGAGCACGAGGGTTCATAGCTTTAAATTGAGGGGTGAAAGATATAGGACAGATGTCAGAGGTAGTTTCTTTACCCAGAGAGTAGTAAGGGAATGGAACGCTTTGCCTGCAACGGTAGTAGATTCGACAACTTTAGGTACATTTAAGTCGTCATTGGATAAGCATATGGACGTACATGGAATAGCATAGGCTAGATGGGCTTGAGATCGGTATGACAGGTCGGCACAACATCGAGGGCCGAAGGGCCTGTACTGTGCTGTAGTGTTCTATGTTCTATGTTCTATGTTAGAGATGGGCAGTAAATATGGAACCTTGCCAGTAACATTGATACCCAAGAATAAATAAAACATAAATGGAGGCTCCTAAGCAACAAATACTCTGAACTTAGGATTAAGAGGAGGCCATACAACCCCTCACCCCTGTTCTGAAATTCAATTTAATCATCTCTGATTTTCAAGCCAACTTACATCCCTGACCTGCAAACCTTGATACCCCTAACCAATGGAGAGCTGTTGACATCCCGGCTTTGAAAATCTCAACCACTCCCCCACAGCTGCGGCCTGTTTTGGAGCAGTAGACTTCCTTATTTTTTTTCCTATCATTGAATTGGGTTTGCTGCTTGTTTAGGAAGGGAGGATTGACAGACAAGGCACAGGAAGACAGAGAGCCTCCATTTAAAGGGATGGGTGCTTTCGAGTTAGAGGCTAGCTCCCGTGACCACATAGCATTCCCTCAGTCCTGCCCCAGAACTTTTACAGATGCACTGTAGAAAGCATTCCATCCAAGTGTATAATGGCCTGGTACGGTAACTGCTCTGCCCAGGATCGTAAGAAGCTACAGGAACTTGTGTGCACAGCCCTGACATTCACGGAAGCCAACCTCCCATCCATGGATTCCAATTATACTTCTCGTTGCCGTGGAAAGGCTGCCAATATCATCAAAGACTTTCCCACCCTGGTAATGCTTTCTTCCAACCTCTTCCAACAGACCGAAGATACAGAATCTTGAGCACACACACCAACAGGTTCAAGAACAGCTTCTTCCCTGCTATTATTAGACTGTTGAATGGACCTCTCTAATTTGATATAATGTTCATCTTGCTTGTGTTGATCTTGCTTTGCACACCTCCACTCCAGCCGTAACCTTGTATGCCTCGGTCTGTCTAAGTACATTTGATCATTATGTCCTTGTTTGCTATGAGCTGTTTGTACTGCTCACAAAACAAAACTTTTCACTGTACTTAGGTACATGTGACAGCAATAAATCAAATCAGATCAAAAGCTAGTCTACCAGATATTGCAAATTGGTCAGTGCCTGAATAAAACCAGGTAGACCAGAGTTCAAATATGACCTTGCCACTGGACCAATGAAGGGTTGGCCATGGGGAAAGTCAATGTGCATTTTCTCTCCCAACATTAGAAACTTGTGCATTTCTGGAACATTTTACTTACGCTCTGTGGTGATATGAAGTTTTGTCTTCCTGTTATTATTTGGCAATAACTGGTATTCCAACCCTGAGAGAATGTCGTGGGAAGTGACAACATCGGCAGCTCCCAGCTCGTTGAGTAATACTGGATAATGGGGTCTCTTTGTGGCAGGTACATTCTCATATCAGCTAAAGCCAGGGGAGCAGAATTGGGGCTTTTGATTCAATCAGGCTAGAATAGATTTGACCCAGGTCACAGACTAAAAGGACAGTCTGCAAACTGTCCTGCGTTCTGCAATCCATAGAGTCCTTTGAAAGTTTCTCTCCGCACCCTTTGGGGTTTTGAGCAGAGCGCACCCAACAATTAGTCTGCCAACAATGCTAGGAAAGTCTCCAAAGCTCATTCAGCTGGCAAAAGATCAACAACAGCCTGCAGCAAATTATTTCAACTGTGGAATATTCAACACTGGGCTTCCTACAGATTGATGGAAACTAGACAACCCTCTGGCAATTTTACCCCCGACTTCGTAACTTAAGCCCATGAGGAGGAACAGCCTTAATGTCAGGTCTCAAAAACAAGAGAATCAACTACACTAAAAATAGAACAAAATGTCATACAGCCTTGCACAGAAGAAGGCCCTTCAGCCTATCAAACCTGTTCTGAGTCTTCTAAGGAGGTATCCAACTTGTTGCACACCCCTGTCCTGTCCTGGTAGCTTTGTAAATCTCTCTCCTCTGCAAACAACTATCTGATTCTTTTGACAAGTGACTGTATGAATCTGCTTCCATCAACTCTTCATGATGTGGAGGTGCCTGTATTGGACTGGAGTCAACAAAATCAGAAATCACACGACATCAGGCTATAGTCCAACAGGTTTATTTGAAATCACGCGTTTTTGGAGTCTTATTCTTTCTTCGGGTGTTACTTAGGGAGGTAGTATCAGACACAGAATTTGTAAGAAAAATATCAAAGGTTCTCACAATTGATAAGGTTGTACTAAACAGACCTAAGATGCTGTTAAATCTTTAATAAGTTAGAAGGTTTTAATTGATTAATATGTGTATGTAAATCCCTAAATTCCTTTCAAGTCACAGCCTGAGAGAACTAAAGGTTTTATCAGTGTAAAAGAGATACTATTTTAGTTCAAACGATGCGTGTTAGGTGTGAGACCTTGTTTATAATTTGTTTGTGTTTTAGTTTGGAGTGAGACTGGTTTTGCTTCTAAAGTTGGAATTTATAAAGCACCATTTTGACTGTCTATAAATTGTGTGCTTTTTGAACAAAATAAAATGTACTGCACATACAAGGGTACCTTAGGTATTTTTTTAGTGCATCCTCATCAATCGTATGAACCTTTGATCTTTTACTTATGAATTCTGTGTCTGAAACTACGCCTCTCAGTGTTACCTGAAGAAGGGGAAGTGTTGGCCTAGTGGTATTATCGCTGGACTGTTAATCTAGACATCCAGATAGTGTTCTGGAGACCTGGGTTCAAATGCCGCCATGGCAAATGGTGGAGTTTGAATTCAATGAAATATCTGGAATTAAGAGTCTAATGATGACCATGAGTTGATTGTTGGGGGGAAAGCACATCTGGTTCATTAATATCCCTTTGAGAAGGAAACTGCTGCCATCTGGCCTACATGCGACTCTAGGCTCACAGCAATGTGGTTGACTCTGAACTGCTCAATGGGCAATAAATGCTGCCCAGCCAGCAACTCAACCATCCCATTATGGTTAAATTTATATAAAAGAAAGAGCTCTGGGGCTTGGAAAGCTTGTGTTTTCAAATAAACCTGTTGGACTATAATGTGGCGTCGTGTGATTTCTGACCTAATCAACTCTCAGGCAGCTCGTTCCTGATCATTACTACTTGGATGGATGCCTCCTCGGGAAAAACTTGGAGGTTGTCAGAGAAGTTGTTGTCCTCTAAGACTTCGCCATCCAGTGCATGAGACCCAGTATCTCTCTGCTTTGGCTCCTTTCCCTGTTAGAACCTGACACTGACCAGTGAGCTAGCTTTGGGTGAACAAATAGTCAGTCATGGTGAGACATCGCGCTCATGAGGAAAATTACAGGTAGAGAATAATAGAATCACACAGCACAGAAATAGACCCTTTGGTCCAATCAGTCTATGTTGAACCCTATCCCAAACTAAACCAGTCTCACCTGCCTTCGCCTGCCTCATATCCCTCCAAACCTTTCTTATTCATGTGTCCATCCAGATGTTTTTTAAACATTGTAATTATACCAGCATCTACCACTTCCTTAGGAAGTTCATTCCACACACAAACCACCCTCTGTGTAAAAAATTTGCCTCTCATTCCTTTTTTAAATCTCTCTCTTCTCACCTTAAAATGTGCCCCTTAATCTTGAAATTCTCCATTTTAGGGAAAAGACAACTATCAAATTTATCCTCTCTGATGAAGGGTCTAGGCCCGAAACGTCAGCTTTTGTGCTCCTGAGATGCTGCTTGGCCTGCTGTGTTCATCCAGCCTCACATTTTATTATCTTGGAATCTCCAGCATCTGCAGTTCCCATTATCTCTCTCTATCAAATTTATCTATACCTCTCATTTTTAATAAACTCCTACCAGGTCACTCCTCAACCTCCTACGCTCCAGTGAAAAAAGTACCAGCCCATCCAACCTTTCCTTATAACTCAAACCTTCCCTATCCAGCAACATCCTGGTAAATCTCTCTGAACCCTCCCCAGCTTGATAATATCCTTCCTATAACTGGGAAGCCAGAATTGGACACAGTATTCCAGAGGAAGCCTCACCAATGTCCCATACAACCACAACAAAACGACCCAACTCCTGTACTCAAAGGACTGAGGAATGAAGGCAAGCATACTAAATGCATTTTTAATCAATATTCCAGAAGAGGCCTCACTAATGTCCTGCACAACCTCAGCATATTGTTGCAACCCCTATACTCAAAGGACTGAGCAACAAAGGCAAGCATGCAAAACACCTTTGCAACCACCATGTCTCTATGTGATGCAAATCTTAAAGAAGCATGTGCCTGCACCCACAAGTTCCTCTTTTCAACAGCACTTAATCAACAATCCTGGGCTGCAAATCAGGTGAAGTACTTACAAAATCAAGAAAACGAACGCAGGACAATTGGTGGAGCAAGCATTCAAAGCTCAAATTCCTGACCAGGCCACTTCTTATACCTCTCTGAACAACAATTGACGGGCTTAAGTGCCCATATAAGGTCTGTAACATCCTGACTTAATTACAAAGATATGCAGATAGGGCCAATTGATAAAAGTATAACTCACTGATGTGGATGAAGCTGCCTTCATTCCCATGGTTTCAAAATCTCTTCCAGTGCCAGACAATGAGCTTTCTCAGGGTAAAGGTACAGGTGCTTGTCTTAGTTTGAGGTGACATTTCTAATGAATGGAGTCTTTCTGTCACTCTCAAATTATTCCATTAAGGAAGTCTTTCTTATTGCCTGTGTGTTGAATTGATAGCCCTCTCTTATCGCTGAAGGTTTAAAGATTTGGCACAAGCGGCTTGCTCATGACATCATCAGGCTTTCCTAAACCTGAACAGCTCCCAGAAAACCTGAAAAGATGCCGAAAAATTTAGGAATATCACTGGAGAAGGGAATCATTCATGGAGATCAACAGACATCATTGTATTCCGAGGCAGCAAGTGGGGAAAGAAGACATTGGATGGGGCCTAGCCAAAGGGGGAAACATGAAGGGACAGTTCTGACAACAGGAACATTTCCCTCTATGAGGATGGACCTTGAAGGGAAGGTGGAAAATTATTCTGCTCTCTCAGAGGCCTCCGACTGCCTTCCACACAGGTAGTGTGAATCTACATAGAACATAGAACATTACAGCACAGTACAGGCCCTTCGGCCCTCGATGTTGTGCATACATGAGGATCAATGGTTGGCACAACATTGTGGGCTGAAGGGCCTGTTCTGTGCTGTACTGTTCTATAGGAGTTGGGAGGACATGTAGTGGCTCTACAAGACATTGGTCAGGCCACTTTTGGAGAAATACATGCAACTCTTGTTTCCCTGCTATAGGAAGGATGTTGTGAAACTTGAAATTGTTCAGAAAAGATTTACCAGGATGTTGCCAGGGTTGGAGGGATTGAGCTACAGGGAGAGGCTGAATAGGCTGGGGGCTATTTTCCCTGGAGAGTCAGAGGCTGAAATGTGACCTTATAAAGGTTTATAAAATCTTGAGGGTCTGCTCATGACAAATGTAGTTCACAGGAACTGATGTTAATACCTCTGGATTTACCAAAATTTATCACGTGTAACCTTTCTCTTCTCCTGCCCTGTCTTCTTTAATTTTCTGAGTGTTTGTAAGCCTAATCAAAATATAGGAAGCATTTATCAAAGATAGGAGGCTGGGAACACACGAAGCAAGGGTGGAATACAAGGAAAGTCAAAAGAAACTTAAAGAAGGAGTCGGGAGTACTAAAAGAGGTCATGAAAAGTCATCGGCCAACAGGATTAAGGAAAATACCAAGGTTTTTATACATATATGAAGAGCAAGAGGGTAGCCTTGCAGAAGGGTGGCCCAATCAAGGGTAAAGGAAGGAATTTATGTGTGGAGCCGGTGGAAATTGGCAAGGTATTAAATGAGTACCTTGTGTCAGTATTCACTGTAGAGAAGGTGTCGGTGGATGATGAGTCTGGGGAAGGGTGTGTAGATAGTTTCGGTCATGTTGAGATCAAAAGGAGGGAGGTATTGGGGATCTTGAGAAACATTAAGACGGACAAGTCCCCAGGGCCTGATGGGATATATCCCAGAATACTGAGAGAGGCAAGGGAGGAAATTGTTGGGGACTTGAGGGAAATCTTTGTGTCCTCACTGGCTACAGAGGAGGTCCCAGAGGTTTGGAGAATAGTCAATGTTGTTCCTTCGTTTAAGAAGGGAGGCAAGGATAATCCAGCTAATTTCAGGCCAGTGATCCTTATGTCAGTGGTAGGGAAATTATTGGCGAGGATTCTTCAAGACAGGGTTTACTCCCATCGGGGAAATCCCTAGGCATGTTAGCAAGAGGCAATATGGTTTTGTGAAGGAGAGTTTATGTCTCACTAACTTGGTTGAGATTTTTGAGGAAGTGACAAACATTTTCGATGAGGGTAGGGCAGTGGATGTTGCCCACATAGACTTCAGTAAGGCCTTTGACAAGATCCCTCATGGCAGGCTGATACAGAATGTAAAGTCACGCGGGGTCAAAGGTCAGCCTGCAAGATGGATAAAAAAACAGGCTCAGTCATAGAAGACAGAGGGTAGCAGCGGAAGGATGCGTTTCTGAATGGATGGCTGTGACTAGTAACATTCTTCAGGGACCAGTGTTGGGACCTTTGCTGTTTGTAATATATATAAGTGATTTGGTGGAGAATGTAACTGGTCTGATTAGTACGTTTGACGATGACTCAAAGGATAGTGGAATTGCAAATAGCAATGAGGACCATCAAAGGATATAGCTAGATATAAATCAGTTGGTGACTTGACAGAGAGATGGCAGATGGAATTTAATCCAGAAAAATGTGAGGTAATGCATTTTGGAAGGCCCAATCCAGATGGAAAATACTCGGTAAATGGCAGAACCCTTAAGAATGCTGATAAGCAGAGGGATCTGGGTGTACAGGTACACAGGTCACTGAAAGTGACAACACCGGTGGAAAAGGGCAACAACAAGGCATATGACAATGCTTGCCTTCATCAACCAGGGCATTCAGTTTAAAAATTGCAGGTAATGTTGCATCTTTATAGACCCTTAGTTAGGCCATTTTTGGAATTCTGTGTTCAACTCTGGTCGCCACACTATCAGAAGGATGTGATGGCTTTGGAGACGGTACAGAAAAGATTTACCAGGATATTGCCTTGTATGGGGGGCATCAGCTATGAGGAGAGGTTGAAGGGACTTCTCACTGGAACGACGGAGGCTGAGGGGAGACCCTTTAGAGATCTACAGGATTATGAAAGGCATGGACAGACTGGACTGTCAGAAGCTTTTTCCTAGGCTGTAAGAGTCAGTTACCGGGGGCATGGGCTTAAGGTGCGAGGGGCAATGTTTAAAGGTGATGTACCAGGAAAGTTTTTGTTTTACACAGAGGGTGGTGGGTGTCTGAAACTTACTGCTGCGGGAGGCAGTGGAAGCAGAAATTATAGTGACTTTTAAAGGGTATCTTGGCAAATATATGAATAGGATGGGAATAGAGGGACACAGTCCCCAGAAGGGTAGGGGATTTTAGTTGTGACGGGCAGCATGTTGGTGCAGGCTTGGAGGGCCGAAGGGCCTGTTACAGTACTGTAATATCTTTGTTTTTCGTGTGTGCAAATGGAGTAGTGAAATAAATCCCCTGTGCTTTGATATTTTGATAATAAACACCATTTCTGACTTCATCTTAAAAATTTTTGCTGTGGGTTTATTGCAAAAATTGGAATCTGTAAACTTTGATTTGGGGATACCCTTCTATCCTGCCTCTAGAAGAGACTGTAAACAAAAAGCAAAAGAATAAATCAAACAATACCTCACTATCCCCTTCAGAGGTGGAAAGCAAGTCATAATTTAAATTCACTCTCATTCTCCCTTTGTCTGTGATAACGTTTTCTTTACCGAAATATCAGAAAGATCAAAGGTATTGTCTTCTGTCATCATTATAAACTCAATTTACCAGCTACTACCAAATTCTGTTCTTCACCAGAGCAACTGTCTGTGGTTAAGAACATAGAACATAGAACAGTACAGCTTTGTACAGGCCCACAATGTTGGGCCGAACTTTTACACTAAACCTAAGGTCTATCTAACCTCCACCTCTACCTTATACTATCATCCATATATCTATCTAACAGCCACTTAAATGCCCCTAATGAGGCCGACTCCACTACACTCTCCAGCAATGCATTCCACGCCCCGACCACTCTCTGAGTAAAGAACCGACCTCTGACATCTCCCCAATATCTGCCTCCTTTCACTTTAAAATTATACCCCCTCATAATAGCTATCTCCACCCTAGAAAAAAGACTCTAGCTGTCCACTCTATCTATATCTGTGATCATTTTGTACACCTCTATCAAGTTAAACCAGACAGTTTTCAACTTTAGTGATTTTACCCACTTTGGAGTTGGGCCTTGTAGCGCATTGTCACCAAGACTGCCTGTTGGAATGTCTGTAATATCATGCAAACATAAGAACATGCAAATTTGGAGCAGGAGCAGGCCATTCAGCCCTTCAAGGCTGTTCTGCCATTCAATACAATTATGGCTGACCTCATCTCCGCCCCATCTCCATTCGCCTGCCGCTCTCCATAACCCTTTAACCCATTACTAATCAAAAATCTATCTCAGTCCTCCTTACATTTACTCAATGTCTCAGCATCCACCAAACTGTGAGCTAGTGACTTCCCCACAGACTCAGGACCCTTTGACAGAAGTAATTCCTCCTTATCTCTGTTCTAAATCTGCTTGCCTCTGTCTAAACCTCAGCTTCACCTGCTGCATTTGTTACCACTAAACCTGATTTGGAATGTTAACTCCAGACCATGTTTTCACATACTGCCCTCTGGAAACCAGAGGTCACTCAAACACTGCTACCTGTTTCCAAAGTTGCACGATTTGCTTGTCACCCTCATGCTTGTTGACCCAGAATGATCAGCCATCATCTTAGTGAATGGCAGAATAGGTTTGACATGCTGAGTGGCCTACTCCTGTTCCTGCTTCTTATGGTTTTGCGGACTAGCTTCTGATCAAGGATTGACTCAATTTGAACATTCTCACCTTTGTTTATGATTCTCTTCGTGACCTGGAACCTCTGTATCTCTGTAACCTCCTCCAGCCCCACACCACTCTTGAGCTCTCCCCAATCATCTCATCCTGGCATCTTGTGCAGTCATGATATTAATTACTCCGCTATTAGTGACATCGCCTGCATCTACCTGGACATCAGACTGTTGAAGTCTCTCTCCAGCCATCTCTGCCCAGCCTTTCTTCACAGCTCCCTTTTGAGACACTCTGTAAAATGAGCCATCTGACCTGACCGCCCTCATGTGGCTCTGTGTCATATGTTGTTTCATAGCGGTTCTTGTGAAGTGCCTTGAGACTTAAAAGTGCTTTAAAAGAACAAGGTATTGTTCTTGTCAGTGGTTCAAGTACAACAATAAAGACTTGACCCAAAGAGCCAGTTGAACAGTTAAATTGTTTTCAGCTAATGGCAATTAACTAGGGTTCTGAGAAAAGATCACCGGACACAAAATGTTAATTCTGTTTTTTCCATCACAGATGCTGCCAGACTTGCTGAGCTTTTCCAGCAACTTGTGCATAATTTCCTCAGAGTTCATTTAAGCTCTCATGGCAGGGGTGGAGGGGGGTGTCTGTTGTGCAGTGATGGTGCCCCTGCCTCTGAGACTTGAGTTCAAGTCCCACCTGCTCCACAGATGTGTACTGACATCTCTGAGCAACTTGATTAAAATATCTGAAGCTCCCGTATATGGGAACTGACTGAAACCAGGATACAGGTGTAGTGTCCCCATCTCTAGACCAAGAGATCTGGGCTCAGTGAGGATGAAATGGTCAAAGATGGGTCATAACATGTCCAAACAGGGAGTTCTGGGGGGAAAAGAAAATTCCTGATTGTATTCCCTGCAGAAGAGAAGTTTGTAGGGAAACACGATAGAGGTGCTCAAAGTCATGAGGTGCCTGGATACAATAAATTGGGGGAAATTGTTTGTACTCAAAAAGACTGAGAATGAGAGAGAACTGACCTTAAATAACTGGTGAATTTTTTCACACAGCGAGTGTTCAGTGTCTGGAATGCACTGCCTGAGAATGTGGTGAAGGCAAGCTTCATAGAAACATTTAAAAGAGAACTTGAAAGTTATTTGAAATGGGGGATTGTATAGGGTTTAGTGTGAGAATGGCGCTAAGTTAATTCAGAGAGTGGGTATAGGCATGAGCCAAGTCGTCTCCTTCTGCCTGTAACAATTCTGTAAAATTCCTATGCAGCCAATGTCAGATATGAGATAAACATTCTGATCATGTGCAGGCATTGGAGAATCAGTAGGGTGGTGGAGTAGAGCTGAGTGCTGTCTGCCTGCAACAAACAAACCTGCAGTGACTTTGGATAACAACATGTGGTTGAGAAATTTTGGGCGATACAGTGGCTCAGCGGTTAGCACTGCAGCCTCACAGCACCAGGGACCCACGTTTGATTCCACCCTCGGGGGACTGTCTGTGTGGAGTTTGCACATTCTCCCCGTGTCTGCGTGGGTTTCCTCCGGGTGCTCCGGTTTCCTCCCTCAGTCCAAAGATGTGTAGGCTAGGTGGATTGGCCATGCTAAATTGCCCGTAGTGTTCAGGGGTGTGTGGGTTATAGGGGGATGGGTCTGGGTGGGATTCTTCAAGGGGCGGTGTGGACTTGTTGGGCCGAAGGGCCTGTTTCCACACTGTAGATAATCTAATCAAAAAAATGGGAGAGCACAGGACTGAAGGTAAATCCTTGAAGGGTACCAGAAGATAACTGTGCAAGAGCAGGAAAGGAAACCACTCTCAGTAATTCTCTGAATACAAGGAAATAGAGAAAAATGGATGAAGATGAGCGTAGTCCCAGCCAGCTAGGAAAGGTTCTGGAAGTGAAGGGGTTGGTCACTGTGTCAAAGGATGTCGACAGGCCAAGAAAAGTATGTTTTCCTTCAACAATTCAATTTATTACTGCCATATTTACTGAGGTATGAATAGAAGTGTTGTCTTACATGCTTTACAGGTAGATTATACGAGACAAGTGTATCAGGGTCATAGAACATAGTGCAGGATACAATGTTACAGCTGCAGAGAAGGTACAGAGAGAGAGACAGATCAACACTAACATTTAAGAGGCCTATTTAAAAGTCTGACATGGGGAAGAAACTGTTCTTGAATCTGTTCATATGTGTGTACAAACGTTTATATCTTTTTATGTGATTTGTGGCTTTGAACAGAACTTTTCAGGATGTAAACATTGAGGAAAACTTATTGGAGGGTTTGAAACATGGAACTCTGGAAAGAATTTGGAAGTAACAACGAAATCCATGGTAAAGCATATTGAATGGAAAGGAGGACAGGACTTGAGCAATTGACAATATCGGTTAACATGCAGACCATGAGGGATATAGTGGATGCTCATGTTTTTAGCAGGAGTGGATTCATACAGATGGAAGTGGGCCTCAGGGACAGTATGAGCTCAGAAAGGGAATAGGGGAGAGAGGAAACTAGAGATGAGACCAGGCTAGCGAGGAGAGGGAACATATAAGATCAGGTTGGAGTAGTTATGTGTGTGGAAAGGAAGGAAATTACAAAGGCAGCTAATTGGATGGCCTCGATTGTGGTGGCAAAAGCCCATGAAGTGCCTGTTGTGTGATGTGAGGGTGGAGGAGATAGAGGAAAGGGTTTTAAGAAGATAGTTTATGCTAAGAAGCGAAGGGGGGATTATGTCTTGATAAGATAGTTGTGGAAAGGATATTTCCTTTGCTGGGAGAATCTAGAACTGGGAGTCCCTTTAAAAATCAGCGGTCACACATCTAAAACAGTGATTAGATAGATCTTTATCTCTCTGACAGTTTTCGATCTTGGACCTGAAAAGGTGTTAGAAGCAGAGTCTTTGAATATTTTAAAGGAAAAGGCAGAAAAATTCACAGTAAGTAAGGGGACTAGAATTACAATCAGATCAGCTATGATCTTATTGAATGGCAGAATAGTCTTGGAGGTCTGAATGCTCCTGTTGCTGATTTGTACTTTTTCCCTACTCGCCAAAAGGGACTGCAGTGAATGTTCACCTAACTGATATGTGGGATGGCAGGTTTGTTGTATGAGGAGACATTGGGTTGACTGGCCCTGTACTCACTGGAGTTTAGAAGAAACATATACAACTCTGACAAGGCTGAGCTAGCTGGATACAGAGAGGTGATCCGCAGATCTCGGTGTTCTAGAACAAGAAATCACAGTCTCGGTGCTAGGCTGTTTGGAACACAGATGAAGAGAAACAGTTTCCCTCTGGGTGTGGTGAACCTGTGGAAGTCTCTCCTGCATGAGGTCATCCATTGAATCCTTTTAGGGAATCAATAGACTTCTAGATGCAATAGGCACCAAGAGTAATGGGGAGAGAACAGGCACACTGAGATTGAGGACCAACTATGGTCTCATTGAATGGCAGAGCAGGCTTGATAGGTGAAATTACATTTCTGTATATGAAAGCAGAGCTTTGAAGGTGGCAGGTCAAGTTGTTAAACAGATTTCAGAAAGAGCCAAGTGAGATTATTAGATTAGATTCCCTAGAGTGTGGAAACAGGCCCTTCAGCCCAACAAGCCCTCACCACCTCTTGAAGCATCCCACGCTGACACATCCCCCTCTAACCCACACACCCCTGAACACTACAGGCAATTTAGCGTGGCCAATCCACCTAGCCTGCACATCTTTGGACTGTGGGAGGAAATCCATGCAGACACAGGGAGCAGGTGCAAACTCCACACAGACAGTCACCCGAGGCAGGAATCGAACCCGGGTCCCTGGCGCTGTGAGGCTGCAGTGCTAACCACTGAGCCACCGTGCCGCCCTAAGTAATGTGAGTAGTGAGTAATGAAAATAATTTGTACATTACTGGTTTAACCTCAACAGATCATTGTGTCAATCCTAAACACCAGATCTTAGGAAGGACATCAAAGCCTTAGGGAAGGTGTGGAGAAGCTTCACTGGAATAGAACCAGAGGTGGGGAGAATTCAGTTGAAAGACCAGAGAAACTGGGGCTTTCACCTTGGGGTGCAAAAGGTTACAGGAAGTTTTAATCGAGCTGTTTAGATAGAGTAGATAAGGATAAACTGGTCCCAGTGGCAGGAGTGTCAATAACCATTGGACACAGATTTAAAGTCACTGCCAAATTAAAACACAGGGGGGATGAAGAGCTATTCTTCTTCTCAATGAGTTGTTGGGATTTGGAATGAGCTGCCTGAAAAGGTGGTGGACCCAGAATCAATAATAACCAGTGGATAATAAACACTTACAGGGGGAAATCTGCAGGACAATGTGGAATGAATATTTCAGGCAACCACATCCCAACCCAAGTACAATGGGCCAAATAGTATCCTGCTGTGCTGAGACAGCTTTCTCTCCAGTGATCCTAGAGTTAACTGGATATCATCAGCCTGTTTTAATCTGTTCTTACTTTCTATTCCTCAAGACCAGCATTGTCAAAGCTGGGGAACTCCGACAGCAGCTGAGAAACTTCTAGCAATGAATTTACCCCTTAACCTTCAGGACCAAAGAAGGAAATGTTATTTAGCAGAACCAGACGATCAACACAACTGCACTGAACAGAATGTTCCAAGCTCTTCATGGGGAAGTTGTTTACGGATTTTGTGATTTTGTCATGTTTTTTTTTCAAAACACACAGCTTGCACTAACACAAGTCTAAACTGGAACAGCGTGTGGCTTGACTGGGCACTTAAAGATGATGGTGATTTCCCAGCACTGGGTCATACTTGAGTCCAGCTTCACTGACTCTGGGTCACACTGGACTCCAGTTTCACTGACTCTGGGTCATACTTGAGTCCAGCTTCACTGACTCTGGGTCACACTGGACTCCAGTTTCACTGACTCTGGGTCATACTTGAGTCCAGCTTCACTGACTCTGGGTCACACTGGACTCCAGTTTCACTGACTCTGGGTCATACTTGAGTCCAGCTTCACTGACTCTGGGTCACACTGGACTCCAGTTTCACTGACTCTGGGTCACACTGGAGTCCAGTATCACCGACACTTGGTCACACTGGAATCCAGTTTCACCGACACAGGGTCACACTGGAGTCCAGTATCACTGACTCTGGGTCACACTGGAGACCAGTTTCACTGACTCTGGGTCACACTGGAGTCCAGTTTCACTGACACTGGGTCACACTCGAGCCCAGTTTCACTGATTCTGGGTCACACTGGAGCCCAGTATCACTGACTCTGGGTCAAAAGTGGAGTCCAGAATCACTAACACTGGGTCACACTGGACTCCAGTATCATGGGCTCTGAATCACACTGGGCTCCAGTTTCACTGACACTGGGTCACCCTCGAGCCCAGTATAATGAACACTGGGTCACACAGGAGTCCAGTTTCACTGACACTGGGTCACCCTGGATTCAAGTTTCACCAACACTGGGTCACACCAGAGCCGGTTTTACTGACACTGCTTCACATTGGAGTCCAGTATCACCGACACTGGGTTATACTGGAATGTATTATCACCAACTCTGGATCATCCTGGAGTCCCGTTTTACTCTCACTGGGTCTGACTGGAGTCTAGTATCACTGACACTGGGCAATAATGGAGTTCAGCATCACCGATCCCTTGAGGACACAATTTGGGGTGGGCAATGATTTGGCCTTGCTGGTGATGTTCATGAGCTATAATAGGTTATGCCCAGGAATTGAAGTGAGTCAATGCTGGGAGTGATGAAGACTAAAGGTGGTATCTGTGATAGAATGGAAGGCCGGAGAGATTAAATGAGAAAAGGTGATGGTGATAAAGCAAAAGGGGAAAGTAACGGGACACACAAAACAAGAGCCATACATTCTGATGGAACAGAGATAATGGGAACTGCAGATGCTGGAGATTCCAAGATAATAAAATGTGAGGCTGGATGAACACAGCAGGCCAAGCAGCATCTCAGGAGCACAAAAGCTGACGTTTCGGGCCTAGACCCTTCATCAGAGAGGGGGATGGGGGGAGGGAACTGGAATAAATAGGGAGAGAGGGGGAGGCGGACCGAAGATGGGGAGTAAAGAAGATAGGTGGAGAGGGTGTAGGTGGGGAGGTAGGGAGGGGATAGGTCAGTCCGGGGAAGACGGACAGGTCAAGGAGGTGGGATGAGGTTAGTAGGTAGCTGGGGGTGCGGCTTGGGGTGGGAGGAAGGGATGGGTGAGAGGAAGAACCGGTTAGGAGGCAGAGACAGGTTGGACTGGTTTTGGGATGCAGTGGGTGGGGGGGAAGAGCTGGGCTGGTTGTGTGGTGCAGTGGGGGGAGGGGATGAACTGGGCTGGTTTAGGGATGAGATTTTATACATCAAGTGTGAATGGAAAGGGTTTGGTCCATTGGAATTTTTACACCAGGCATAGCCATAAAAGATTCCATGACATTTCTCTGAAGCAGGGAGAATGAGCATCCACATTTTCCTAATTACAATCAGTTCTGAAGAAAGGTCACTGGACTTGAAACATTAACTCTGTTTTCTTGCCACAGGTGCTGAGACAGAGGATGGTGGTGGAGGACTGTTTTTTTGAACTGGAAGCCTATAACGAGTGCCGCAAGGATCAGTGATAATAAAATGTGAGGCTGGATGAACACAGCAGGCAAAGCAGCATCTCAGGAGCACAAAAGCTGACGTTTCGGGCCTAGACCCTTCATCAGAGAGGGGGATGGGGGGAGGGAACTGGAATAAATAGGGCGAGAGGCCGCAAGGATCAGTGTTGGGTCCACTTTTGTTTGTCATTTATGTAAATGATTCGAATGAGAATTTAGGAGGAATGGTTAGTAAGTTTGACACCAAGATTGATAGTATAGTCAACAGTGAAGAAGATTATCTAAGATTACAAAGGGATCTTGGTCAATGGGCTAAGGATTGACAGATGGAATTTAATTTAGGTAAATGCAAGGTATTGCACTTTGCAAAACAAACAAGGGCAGAACTTATATCATTAATGGTAAGGCCCTGATTAGAATTGTTGAACAGAGAGACCTGGGGGTTCAGGTACATAGTTCTTTGAAATTTGTGTCACGGGTAGACAAGGTGGCTAAAAAGGCAATGGCATGCCTGCCTTCAATGTCAGACCACTGAGTATAGGGATTTGGATGTCCTGTTGTGGTTACACAAGACATTGCTCAGACCTCTGTAGAGTCCTGGTCACCCTGCTATAGGAAAGACATTATTAAGTTGGAGAGGGTTCTTTCAGTAATACTCTGCATTTTATCATAGCCCATCCTCACCCCAACACCCATACACCAGTCCTTGTTACCACATGGTCTGCTATTACACACAACCCACTGCGAACCACTGACGGTCCCAGTCATAGCTATTCACTGCCCCAGCCCAATTGTTATCCGAGATAATGGGAACTGCAGATGCTGGAGAATTCCAAGATAATAAAATGTGAGGCTGGATGAACACAGCAGGCCAAGCAGCATCTCAGGAGCACAAAAGCTGACGTTTCGGGCCTAGACCCTTCATCAGAGAGCTCTCTGATGAAGGATCTAGGCCCGAAACGTCAGCTCTTGTGCTCCTGAGATGCTGCTTGGCCAATTGTTATCCCCTCTTTTGTCCAGCCAATGGCTCTTCTCTCTCTTTAGGCTGTTTGATCACCCATCATTTACTCCTTTCCCACTCCCCAACACTATCGTCTGCATAAAAACCAACATGTTCCTAGCTATCAACGGTCACTGGAGCCAAAATGTTTACACTGATTTCTCTCCACAGATGCCAAACTTTTCCATCTAAATTCATGACCAGTTGTCAACAGTAAAATGTGTGGGAAATGAATTACTGAAATCGCAGGCATTCCCCTGATTAGAACAGATTTCACAATCCCTGAAAATGTTCCTCAAAACTGTTTCATACTCAGTAACAGCTAAATTTCCCCAACTTTCTGCAGCTGTGTTGATCTGAGCCGATCTGCTGAAAGCTAAATGTTTTGCAGATGGGATTTGGAGAAAGAAAAATAGTTACATTTGAACTGCGTGCGGTTACAGTACATGAGAAGACCAACTGGCCTGAAGTGACTGCACTGAGTTTCTAAAAGAACAGTCACTGAGAGCTGTACCCTGTCACCTCACTATGTACAGCATCTTTCGCAACTTTAAGCAATTTGCAGCTAATTATGTTTGAAATACTATCACTCTTGTCACATTGATAACAATGAGACGTTTTAAAAATCACCACAAACAGCAACGTGCTAGTGACCAAATGATTTTTTTTAAGTATGTTGAAAGATAAATGAGGTCAGGACACTTAAAAGAATTTCTCTGTTCTTCTTAAAATTAATGCTTTGGAATCTTTCACCTGAGAGTGCAGATGTGTGCACCTTTAAGTTCTCATCCAAAAGACAACATGACCAACAGTGCCACACTCCCTCTGTACTGCACCGAATTGTCAACCTGGGTTTTGTGGGCAATGCTGTGGAATGAGGATTTGAACCAATGACCTCCTCTTCAAGAGATAAGAATGCATAGTCACTACTACGTATATTGCAGCAACTCATCAAGTCTCGTCAGACAGCACCTACGCAAACCACTACACATTCAGTAAAGTCAAGGAAAAAGTGCCATCCACAGCACTATCAAGTAGCACTTGCTCAATGATGCCAGTTTGGTTTTCACCAGGGCCACTCATCTCCTGGCCTCATTCCAAAGATAGGTCGAAGAGCTGAATTCCAAATATGAGGGGATATCAAGGCCACAATTGACTGACCGCAGTGTCGAGGAGCCCAAGCAAAACTGGAGCCAATGGGAATCAGGGGAAAAACTCTGCTGATTGTGGAGTCGCCTGGCACATTGGAAGATGGTCATTGTTGTTGCAGGTCAGTCATCTCAGCACCAGGACATCTCTGCAAGTGTTCCTCAGGGTAGCGTCCTCAGCCCAACCATCTTCAGCTATTTCATCAAAGACATTCCTTTCATCACAAGGTTCAGTACAATATCTAGGTTTGGGCTAACATGTGACAAGTGACTTTCATGCCTCATAAGTGCCAGGCACTAACCGTTTTCTAAGTAGAGTGAGTCAAACCATTGGCCCTTGATGTTAAAGGAACAACAATTGCTGGAATCTTCCATTAGGTTCCTAGGGTTACCATTAAACTACATTAGTCATGTAAATAGTGACTACAAGAGCAGGTCAGGGGCTAGGAATCCTGCGCAAAAATACTCACCTCCCGAATTCCTAAAATCTATGCACTGTCCGAAGTATAATGAAATACTCCTTGCCTGAAAACCCTTGACATCATCCAGAGCAGCTCCAAGGCTCCTTAAAAACCTACAAGCACTACCATCCAGAAGGACAAGGGCAGCAGGAACTTGAGAACACCACCTCCACCAAGATGGTCGCCATTCTAACATGGAAAAATATCAAAGTTCCTTCAATATCACTGGGTCAAAATCCTGGAATTCCCTTGCCAACTGCATTTATGTCTATTTGCAGCACACAGACTGCAGCGGTTTAAGAAGGCAGCTCAACAGCACTCCTTCAAGGGCAACTAGGAACAGGAAATAAACAATTGATTTGCTAACACAGAAATTACCAGAAAAGCTCAGCAGGTCTGGCATCATATCTGGAGAGAAATTAGAGTTAACATTTCGGATGCAGGGGCCCTTCCTCAGAACTGATGGTATCTAGGAAAATTGTATCACTGATAATGGGAACTGCAGATGCTGGAGAATCCAAGATAACAAAGTGTGGAGCTGGATGAACACAGCAGGCCAAGCAGCATCTCAGGAGCACAAAAGCTGACGTTTCGGGCCTAGACCCTTCATCAGAGAGGGGGATGGGGAGAGGGAACTGGAATAAATAGGGAGAGAGGGGGAGGCTGACCGGAGATGGAGAGAAAAGAAGATAGGTGGAGAGGAGAGTATAGGTGGGGACGTAGGGAGGGGATAGGTCAGTCCAGGGAAGACAGACAGGTCAAGGAGGCGGGATGAGGTTAGTAGGTAGGAAATGGAGGTGCGGCTTGAGGTGGGAAGAAGGGATGGGTGAGAGGAAGAACAGGTTAGGGAAGCAGAGACAGGCTGGGCTGAGTTTGGGATGCAGTAGGGGGACGGGACGAGTGGGCTGGTTTTGGGATGCGGGGGGGGAAGGGGAGATTTTGAAGCTTGTGTGGACATTGATACCATTGGGCTGCAGGGTTCCCAAGCGGAATATGAGTTGCTGTTCCTGCAACCTTCGGGTGGCATCATTGTGGCACTGCAGGAGACCCATGATGGACATGTTGTCTGAGGAATGGGAGGGGGAGTTAAAATGGTTCACGACTGGGAGGTGCAGTAGTTTATTGCGAACTGAGCGGAGGTGTTCTGCAAAGCGGTCACCAAGCCTCCGCTTGGTTTCCCCAATGTAGAGGAAGCCACACCGGGTACAATGGATACAATATACCACATTGGCAGATGTGCAGGTGATCATCTGCTTAATATGGAAAGTCATCTTGGGTCCTGGGATAGGGGTGAGGGAGGAGGTGTGGAAGCAAAAGTAGCACTTCCTGCGGTTGCAGTGGAAGGTGCCGGGTGTGGTGGTGTTGGAGGGCAGTGTGGAGCGGACAAGGGAGTCACGGAGTGAGTGGTCTCTCCGGAAGGCAGACAAGGGTGGGGATGGAAAAATGTCTTGGGTGGCGGGGTCGGATTGTAGATGGCAGAAGTGTCGGAGGATGATGCGTTGTGTCCAGAGGTTGGTGCAGTGGTATGTGAGAACGAGGGGGGTCCTCTTGGGACGGTTGTGGCGGGGGCGGTGTGTGAGGGATGTGTTGCAGGAAATGCGGGAGATGCGGTCAAGGGCATTCTAGACCACTGCTGGGGGAAAGTTGCGGTCCTTGAAGAACGTGGACATCTGGGATGTGCGGGAGTGGAATGCCTCATCGTGGGAGCAGATGCGGCGGAGGTGGAGGAATTGGGAATAGGGGATGGAATTTTTGCAGGAGGGTGGGTGGGACGAGGTGTATTCTAGGTAGCTGTGGGAGTCAGTGGGCTTGAAATGGACATCGGTTTCTTTGATTTGCAGAACACCTCTGCTCGGTTCGCACTAAACTACTGCACCTCCCAGGCGCGAACTATTTTAACACCACCGCCCATTCCTTAGACAACATATCCATCCTTGGCCTCCTGCAGTGCCACAATGATACCAACCAAAGGTTGCAGGAACAGCAACTCATATTCCGCTTGGGAACCCTGCAGCCCAATGGTATCAATGTGAACTTCACAAGCTTCAAAATCTCCCCTTCCCCCACTGCATCCCAAAACCAGTCCAGTTCATTCCCTCCCCCACTGCATCACAAAACCACCCCCGCTCGTCCCCTCCCCCCACTGCATCCCAAAACTTGCCCAGCCTGTCTCCGCTTCCCTAACCTGTTCTTCCTCTCACCCATCCCTTCCTCCCACCTCAAGCCACACCTCCATTTCCTACCTACTAACTTCATCCCACCTCCTTAACCTGTCCGTCTTCGCTGGACTGACCTATCCCCTCCCTACCTCCCCACCTATACTCTCAAAGAACATAGAACATAGAACATAGAACAGTACAGCACAGTACAGGCCCTTCGGCCCTTGATGTTGTGCCGACGTGTCATACCGATCTCAAGCCCATCCAACCTACACTATTCCATGTACGTCCATATGCTTATCCAATGACGCCTTAAATGTACTTAAAGTTGGCGAATCTACTACCGTTGCAGGCAAAGCGGTCCATTCCCTTACTACTCTCTGAGTAAAGAAACCACCTCTGACATCTGTCCTATATCTTTCACCCCTCAACTTAAAGCTATGCTCTCCACCTATCTTCTTTTCTCTCCATCTTCGGTCCGCCTCCCCCTCTCTCCCTATTTATTCCAGAACCCTCTCCCCATCCCCCTCTCTGATGAAGGGCCTAGGCCCGAAACGTCAGCTTTTGTGCTCCTGAGATGCTGCTTGGCCTGCTGTGTTCATCCAGCTTCACACTTTGTTATCTAGGAAAATGTTGGTTTATATGCAGCAGATAGAGTGGGGGGAGGGTGAAAGGAGTAAATGATAGGTGGAGATAACACAATGTGGAGCTGGAGGAACACAACAGGCCAGGCAGCATCAGAGGAGCAGGAAAGTTGACGTTTCAGGTTAGGATTCTTCTTCAGAAAAGCTCCACACTGTGTTATCTCCAGCTCTAGCATAGACAGTTCTTACTATCTCTGAGTGCTCGGTCGAGATTGCTTTTACTTCCTCCTCAGTAGCAAAGGGCCCGAGCATAGACTGGGCAATTGCTTTGTAGAACACCTAAGTTCTGTCCATGAAAACAACCCTGAGCTTCCAGCTGCTTGCTGCTTCTACACACCACCCTGCTCCCTGGCCAATGTCTCTGTCTCAGGCTTGCAGCAGTGTTCCAGTGTAGTTCAGCACAAACTGGAAGGACAGCAACTCATTTTCCATAAGGTAACTCACCAGCCTTCTGGGCTAAATATCGAGTTCAACAATTTTAGGGCTTGAGGTCCTTACCCTAACACCATACCCCAGGCCTAGTCTGTTATGACACACAACTTATTGTTGCCCCATAACCATCTCCATTAGTAGCTACTCATTCTCCCAGGCTGATTGTTATCTAGTCTTTTGTGTGTCAAACTGTTCTTCTCTCTCTTTAAGCTCTATCCCCAACTATAATTTAGTCCCATCACCCCATCCTGTCTTCCGTATATAAACCAACATTTCCCAGCTACCATCTGTTCTGAGGGGAGTAACTGGACCCAAAATATTAACTCTAAATTCTCCCCACAGTTGCTGGCAGATCAGCTGAATTTTAAAGCATTTCAGTTTTGATTTGGATTTCCAGCATCTGCAGTTCTTTTTGTTGTTAATTTTATTGCTAATGTTGCTCCCGTGCTGTGAAATAACCATGGCAATTACTAAATCACTGAATTTTTCCAACTGCAAAAAAAAATGGCAAGGCAGGATATTGCTTAGAAACATGGAACACTGATGTGTCCCACACATGGGGACAATAGCCCAGCAAAGTCAAATGACTCAGAAACTGTCCTACAGTGAGTCAGCATCTTCCAGAAATGCATCTCAGTCACAGACGGCACTTTGAAGAACTGTATCCCGGTATGATTCAACACTTCCAGGAAATTCCCCCAGCACTTTGACGAACCGTATCCCAGTGAGAGTCAGCCCGTTCAGGAACTGTATCTCAGTGAGAGTCAGCCCCTTCAGGAACTGTATCCCAGTGAGAGTCAGCCCCTTCAGGAACTGTATCTCAGTGAGAGTCAGCCCCATCAGGAACGGTATCCCAGTGAGAGTCAGCTCCTTCAGGAACGGTATCCCAATGAAAGTCAGCACCTTTAGGAACTGTATCCCAGTGAGAGTCAGCACCTTTAAGAACTGTATCGCAGTGACAGTCAGCACCTTCAGGAACTGTATCCAAGTGAGAGGCCGCCCATTCAGGAACAGTATCTCATTGACAGACAGCCCCATCAGGAACTGTATCCCAGTGAGAGTCAGCACCTTGCGGAACTGAATCCCAGTGAGAGGCAGGACCTGTAGGAAATGTATCCCATTGAGAGGCACCACCTTCAGGAACTGGATCACAGTCAGAGGCAGCCTCTTCAGGAACTGTATCCCAGTGAGAGGCAGCCCCATCAGGAAGTGTATCTCAGAGAGAGTCAGCCCCTTCTGGAACTATGTTCCAGTGAGAGGGAGCCCCTACAGGAACTGTATACCAGTGAGAGTCAGCACTTACTGGAACTTTATCCCAGTGAGAGGCAGCCCCTTCAGGAACTGTATCTCAGTGAGAATCAGCACCATCAGGAACTGTATCCAAATAAAAGTCAGCACCTTTACGAACTGTATCCCAGTGAGACTCAGCACCTTCAGGAACTGTATCTCAGTGAGAGTCAGCACCTTCACGAACCGTATCCAAATGAAAGTCAGCACCTTCAGGAACTGTATCCCAGTGAGAGTCAGCCCCTTCAGGAACTGTATCCCAGTGAGAGTCAGCACCTTCAGGAACTGTATCTCAGTGAGAGGCAGCCCCTTCAGGAACTGTATCCCAGTGAGAGTCAGCATCTTCAGGAACTGTATCCCCATTAAAGTCAGCACCTTTAGGAACTGTATCCCAGTGAGAATCAGCACCATGAGGAACTGTATCTCAGTGAGATGCAGCACCTTCAGGAACTGTATCTCAGTGAGAGTCAGCACCTTCACGAACCGTATCCAAATGAAAGTCAGCACCTTCAGGAACTGTATCCCAGTGAGAGTCAGCCCCTTCAGGAACTGTATCTCAGTGAGAGGCAGCACCTTCAGGAACTGTATCCCAGTGAAAGACAGTAGCTCAAGGAACTGAATCCCAGTGCGAGTCAGCATTTTCAGGAACTGTATCTCAATGAGAGTCAGCATCTTCAGGAACAGTATCCCAGTGAGAGACAGCATCTTCAGGAACTATATCCCAGTGAGAGTCAGTGCTTAAGGATCTGTATCTCAGTGAGAGTAAGCCCCTTCAGGACCTGTATCCCAGGGAGAGTCAGCACCATCAGGAACGGTATCCCACTGAGAGGCAGCCTCTTCAGGAACTGTATCCCAGAGACAGTCAGCACGTTCAGAAACTGTATCCCAGTGAGACACAGCAACTTCAGGAAAAGTATCCCAATGAAAGTCAGCCCCTTCAGGAACTGTATCCCAGTGAGAGGCAGCCCATCAGGAACTGTATTTCAGTGAGAGGCAGCCCCTTCAGGAACTGTATCCCAGTGAGAGTCAGCACCTTCAGGAACTGTATCTCAGTGAGAGGCAGCCCCTTCAGGAACTGTATCCCAGTGAGAGTCAGCATCTTCAGGAACTGTATCCCCATTAAAGTCAGCACCTTTAGGAACTGTATCCCAGTGAGAATCAGCACCATGAGGAACTGTATCTCAGTGAGATGCAGCCCCTTCAGGAACTGTATCTCAGTGAGAGTCAGCCCTTCAGGAACTGTATCCCAGTGGCAGTCAGCACCTTCAGGAACTGTATCCCAGTAAGAGGCAGCACCTTCAGCAAATGTATGCCAATGAAAGTCAGCACCTTTAGGAACTGTATCCCAGTGAGAATCAGCACCATCAGGAACTGTATCTCAGTGAGAGGCAGCCCCTTCAGGAACTGTATCTCAGTGAGAGTCAGCACCTTAAGGATCTGTTTCCCAGTGAGAGTCAGCACCCTCAGGAGCTGCATCCCAGTGAGAGTCAGCATCTTCAGGAACTGAATCCCAGTGAGAGTCAACATTTTCAGGAACTGTATCTCAGTGAGAGGCAGCATCTTCATGAACTGTATCCCAGTGAGAGACAGCATCTTCAGGAACTGTATCCCAGTGAGAGTCAGCCCCTTCAGAAACTGTATCCCAGTGAGAGTCATCACCTTCAGGAACTGAATCCCGGTGAGAGTCAGCACCTTCAGGAACTGTATCTCAGTGAGAGGCAGCCGCTTCAGGAACTGTATCTCAGTGAGAGTCAGCACCTTCAGGAACTGTATCTCAGTGAGAGTCAGCACCTTCAGGAACTGTAACCCAGTGAGCGTCAGCACTATCAGGAACTGTATCTCAATGAGAGGCAGCCCCGTCAGGAACTGTATCCCAGTGAGAGTCAGCCCCTTCTGGAACTGCATCCCAGTGAGAGGCAGACCCTTCAGGAACTGCATCTCAGTGAGAGGCAGACCCTTGAGGAACTGTAACCCAGTGAGTGGCAGACCCTGCACGAACTGTATCCCAGTGAGAGTCAGCGCCTTCTGGAAATGTATCGCAATGAAAGTCAGCCCCTTCAGGAAGTGTATCGCAGTGAGAGGCAGCCCATCAGGAACTGCATCTCTGTGAGAGGCAGCCCTTTCAGGAACTGTATCTCAGTGAGAGTCAGCACCATCAGGAACTGTATCCCCATTAAAGTCAGCACCTTTAGGAACTGTATCCCAGTGAGAATCAGCACCATGAGGAACTGTATCTCAGTGAGATGCAGCCCCTTCAGGAACTGTATCTCAGTGAGAGTCAGCCCTTCAGGAACTGTATCCCAGTGGCAGTCAGCACCTTCAGGAACTGTATCCCAGTAAGAGGCAGCACCTTCAGCAAATGTATGCCAATGAAAGTCAGCACCTTTAGGAACTGTATCCCAGTGAGAATCAGCACCATCAGGAACTGTATCTCAGTGAGAGGCAGCCCCTTCAGGAACTGTATCTCAGTGAGAGTCAGCACCTTAAGGATCTGTTTCCCAGTGAGAGTCAGCACCCTCAGGAGCTGCATCCCAGTGAGAGTCAGCATCTTCAGGAACTGAATCCCAGTGAGAGTCAACATTTTCAGGAACTGTATCTCAGTGAGAGGCAGCATCTTCATGAACTGTATCCCAGTGAGAGACAGCATCTTCAGGAACTGTATCCCAGTGAGAGTCAGCCCCTTCAGAAACTGTATCCCAGTGAGAGTCATCACCTTCAGGAACTGAATCCCGGTGAGAGTCAGCACCTTCAGGAACTGTATCTCAGTGAGAGGCAGCCGCTTCAGGAACTGTATCTCAGTGAGAGTCAGCACCTTCAGGAACTGTATCTCAGTGAGAGTCAGCACCTTCAGGAACTGTAACCCAGTGAGCGTCAGCACTATCAGGAACTGTATCTCAATGAGAGGCAGCCCCGTCAGGAACTGTATCCCAGTGAGAGTCAGCCCCTTCTGGAACTGCATCCCAGTGAGAGGCAGACCCTTCAGGAACTGCATCTCAGTGAGAGGCAGACCCTTGAGGAACTGTAACCCAGTGAGTGGCAGACCCTGCACGAACTGTATCCCAGTGAGAGTCAGCGCCTTCTGGAAATGTATCGCAATGAAAGTCAGCCCCTTCAGGAAGTGTATCGCAGTGAGAGGCAGCCCATCAGGAACTGCATCTCTGTGAGAGGCAGCCCTTTCAGGAACTGTATCTCAGTGAGAGTCAGCACCATCAGGAACTGTATCCCATTGAACGTCAGCACCTTTAGGAACTGAATCCCAGTGACAGTCAGTAACTTCAGGAACTGCATCTCAGTGAGAGGCAGCCCCTTCAGGAACGGTATCCCAGTGAGAGTCAGCATCTGTCAGGAACTGTATCTCAGTGAGATTCAGCACCTTCAGGGACTGTATCCCAGTGAGAGACAGCACCTTCAGGAACTGTATTCCAGTGAGAGTCAGCACCTTCAGGAACTGTATCCAAGCGAGAGTCAGCACCATCAGGATCTGTATCCAAGTGAGAGTCAGCACCTTCAGGAACTGTATCCCACTGAGAGGCAGCCTCTTCAGGAGCTGTATCTCAGTGAGAGTCAGCCCCTTCAGGAACTGTATCCCAGTGGCAGTCAGCACCTTCAGGAACTGTATCCCAGTAAGAGGCAGCACCTTCAGCAAATGTATGCCAATGAAAGTCAGCACCTTTAGGAACTGTATCCCAGTGAGAATTCGCCCCTTCAGGAACTGTATCCCAGTGAGAGTCAAAACCTTCAGGAACTGTATCCCACTGAGAGGCAGTCTCTTCAGGAGCTGTATCCCAGTGACAGTCAGCACCTTCAGGAGCTGCATCCCAGTGAGAGGCAGCACCTTCAGGAACTGTATCCCGATGAAAGTCAGCCGCTTCAGGAACTGTATCCCAGTGAGAGGCAGCCCATCAGGAACTGTATCTCAGTGAGAGGCAGCCCCTTCAGTAACTGTATCCCAGTCAGAGTCAGCACCTTCACGAACTGTATCCCAGTGAGAGTCAGGACCTTCAGGAACTGCATCCCAGTGAGTTTCAGCACCTTCAGGAACTGTATCCCAGTGAGGGTCAGCTCCTTCTGGAACTATATCCCAGTGAGAGGCAGCCCCTTCAGGAACTGTATCCCAGTGAGAGTCAGCACCTTCACGAACTGTATCTCAGTCAGAGTCAGGAACTTCAGGAACTGGATCCCAGTGAGTTTCAGCCCCATCAGGAACTGTGTCCCAGTGAGCGTCAGCCCCTTCTGGAACTGTATCCCAGAGAGAGGCAGCACCTTCACGAACTGTATCTCAGTCAGAGTCAGGAACTTCAGGAACTGGATCCCAGTGAGTTTCAGCCCCATCAGGAACTGTGTCCCAGTGAGCGTCAGCCCCTTCTGGAACTGTATCCCAGAGAGAGGCAGCCCCTTCAGGAACTGTATCCAAGTGAGAGTCAGCACGTTCAGGAACTGTATCTCAGTGAGAGGCACCACCTTCTGGAACTGTAGCCCAGTGAGAGGCAGACGCTTCAGGAACCGTAACCCAGTGAGAGTCAGCGCCATCAGTAACTGTATCCCAGTGAGAGGCAGCCCCTTCAGGAACTGTATCGCAGTGAGAGTCACCACCTTCTGGAACTGTATCCCAGTGAGTGGCAGCCCCTTCAGGAAGTGTATCGGAGTAAGAGGCAGCCCATCAGGAACTGCATCTCTGAGAGAGTCAGCACCTTCAGGAGCTGTATCCCAGTGAGAGGCAGCCTGTTCAGGAACTGTATCAAAATGAAACGCCGCCCTTTCAGGAACTGTATCCCAGTGAGCGTCAGCCCCTTCTGGAACTGAATCCCAGTGAGAGGCAGCCCTTCAGGAACTGTATCCCAGTGAGCGTCAGCCCCTTCTGGAGCTGTATCTCAGTGAGTGGCAGCACCTTCTGGAACTGTATCCCAGTGAGAGTCAGCAACTTCAAGAACTGTAACCCAGTCAGCGTCAGCAGCATCAGGAACTGTATCTCAGTGAGAGGAAGCCCCTTGAGGAACTGTATCCCAGTGAGAGGCAGACCCTTCAGGAACTGTATCCCAGTGAGAGTCAGCCCCTTCTGGAACTGTATCCCAGTGAGAGGCAGCACCTTCAGGAACTGTATCTCAGTGAGAGGCAGCCCCTTGAGGAACTGTATCCCAGTGAGAGTCAACACCTTCAGGAACTGTATCCCCTTGAACGTCAGCACCTTTAGGAACTGAATCCCAGTGACAGTCAGCACCTTCAGGATCTGCATCTCAGTGAGAGGCAGCCCCTTAAGGAACGGTATCCCAGTGAGAGTCAGCATCTGTCAGAAACTGTATCTCAGTGAGAGTCAGCACCTTCAGGAACTGTATCCCAGTGAGAGACATCACCTTCAGGAACTGTATCGCAGTGAGAGTCAGCACCTTCAGGAACTGTATCCCAGTGAGAGTCATCACCATCAGGATCTGTATCCCAGTGAGAGTCAGCCCCTTCAGGATCTGGATCTCAGTGAGAGGCAGCCTCTTCAGGAACTGTATTACAGAGAGACTCATCACATTCAGGAACTGTATCCCTATGAAATTCAGCACCTATCAGAACCGTATCCCACTGAGAGTCAGCACCTTCAGGAACTGTATCCCAATGAAAGTCAGCATCTTTAGGAACTGTATCCCAGTGAGAATCAACACCATCAGGAACTGTATCTCAGTGAGAGGCAGCCCCTTTCTGAACTGTATCCCAGTGAGAGGCTGCCCCTTCAGGAACTGTATCCCAGTGAGAGTCAGCACCTTCAGGATCTGTTTCCTAATGAGAGTCAGCACACTCAAGAGCTGCATCCCAGTGAGAGTCAGCATCTTCAGGAACTGTATCTCAGTGAGAGGCAGCACCTGCTGGAACTCTATCCCAGTGAGAGTCAGCACGTTCAGGAACTGTGGCCCACTGAGAGTCAGCAGCATCAGGAAGTGCATCTCAGTGAGAGGCAGCAACTTGAGGAACTGTATCCCACTGAGAGGCTGCACCTTCAGGAACTGTATCCCAGTGAGACTCAGCCCCTTATGGAACTGTAACCCGGAGAGAGGCAGCCCCTTCAGGAACTGTATCTAAGTGAGGGTTTGCACCTTCAGGAACTGTATCCCAGTGAGAGTCAGCCTCTTCAGGATCTGGATCTCAGTGAGGGTCAGCCCCTTCAGGAACTGAATCCCAGTGAGAGACAGCGCCTTCAGGAACTGTAACTCAGTGAGAGGCAGCACCTTCAGAAACTATATCCCAGTGAGAGTCTGCCCCTTATGCAACTGTATCCCAGTGAGAGTCAGCCCCTTCAGGATCTGGATCTCAGTGAGAGTCAGCCCCTTCAGGAACTGAATCCCAGTGAAAGACAGCGCCTTCAGGGTCTGCATCCCAGTGGCGGTCAGCACCTTCAGGAACTGTATCCCAGTTAGAGGCAGCACCTTCAGGAACTGTATCCCAATGAAAGTCAGCACCTTTAGGAACTGTATCCCAGTGAGAATCAACACCATCACGAACTGTATCTCAGTGAGAGGCAGCCCCTTTCTGAACTGTATCCCACTGAGAGGCAGCCCTTTCAGGAACTGTATCCCAGTGAGAGTCAGAACCTTCTGGAACTGTATCCCAATGAAAGTCAGCCCCTTCAGGAACTGTATCCCACTGAGAGGCAGCCCATCTGGAACTGCATCTCTGTGATAGGCAGCCCCTTCAGGAACTGTATCTCAGTGAGAGTCAGCACCTTCAGGATCTGTATCCCAGTGAGAGTCAGCACCCTCAGCAGCTGCATCCCAGTGAGAGTCAGCATCTTCAGGAACTGTATCCCAGTAAGAGGCAGCCCATCAGGAATTCCATCTCTGTGAGAGGCATCCACTTCAGGAACAGTATCTCAGTGAGAGTCAGCACTTCAGGATCTGTTTCCCAGTGAGAGTCAGCACCGTCAGGAGCTGCATCCCATTGAGAGTCAGCATCTTCAGGAACTGAATCCCAGTGAGAGTCAAAATACTCAGGAACTATATCTCAGGGAGTTGCAGCATTTTCAAGAACTGTATCCCAGTGAGAGACAGCATCTTCAGGAACTGTATCCCAGTGAGAGTCAGCCACTTCAGGATCTGTATCACAGTGAGAGGCAGCAACTTCACGAACTGTATCTCAGTGAAAGTCAGGACTTTCAGGTACTGCATCCCAGTGAGTTAGGCCCCCTCAGGAACTGAATCCCAGTGAGAGTCAGCCCCTTCTGGAACTGCACCCCAGTGAGAGGCAGCCCCTTATGGAACTGAAACCCAGTGAGAGGCAGCACCTTCAGAAACTGTATCCCAGTGAGAGTCAGCCCCTTATGGAACTGTAACCCAGTGAGAGTCAGCCCCTTCAGGATCTCGATCTCAGTGAGAGTCAGCCGATTCAGGAACTGAATCCCAGTGAGAGACAGCGCCTTCAGGATCTGTATCCCAGTGGCAGTCAGCACCTTCAGGAACTATATCCCAGTTAGAGGCAGCACCTTCAGGAACTGTATCCCAATGAAAGTCAGCACCTTTAGGAACTGTATCCCAGTGAGAATCAACACCATCAGGAACTGTATCTCAGTGAGAGGCAGCCGCTTGAGGAACTGTATCCCAGTGAGAGACTGCCCCTTCAGGAACTGTATCCCAGTGAGAGTCAGCACCTTCTGGAACTGTATCCCAGTGAGAGGCAGCCCCTTGTGGACCTGTATCCCAGTGAGAGTCACCACCTACAGGAACTGTATCCCAGTGAGTGGCAGCCTCTTCACGAATTGTATCCCAGTGAGAGTCAGCACCTTCTGGAACGGTATCCCAATGAAAGTCAGCCCCTTCAGGAACTGTATCCCAGTGAGAGGCAGCCCATCAGGAACTGCATCTCTGCGAGAGGCAGCCCCTTCAGGAACTGTATCTTAGTGAGAGTCAGCACCTTCAGGATCTGTATCCCGGTGAGACTTAGCACCCTCAGCAGCTCCATCCCAGTGAGAGACAGCATCTTCAGGAACTGTATCCCAGTGAGAGGCAGCCCCTTCAGGGACTGTACCCGAGTGAGAGTCAACCCCATCAGGAACTGTATCCCAGTGAATGGCAGCCCCTTCAGGAACTTTATCCCAGTGAGAGTCAGCACCTACTGGAACTCTATCCCAATGAAAGTCAGCCCCTTCAGGAACTGTATCGCGGTGAGAGGTAGCCCATCTGGAACTGCATCTCTGTGAGAGGCAGCCCCTTCAGGAACTGTATCTCAGTGAGAGTCAGCACCTTCAGGATCTGTATCCCAGTGAGACTTAGCACCCTCAGCAGCTGCATCCCAGTGAGAGTCATCACGTTCAGGAACTGTATCCCTATGAAATTCAGCACCTATTGGAACCGTATCCCAGTGAGAGTCAGCCCCTTCAGGAACTGTATCTCAGTGAGAGGCAGACCTTTCAGGAACTTTTTCCCAATGAATGTCAGCACCTTCAGGATCTGTATCTCAGTGAGAGTCAGCCCCTTCAGGAACTGTATCCAGGTGAGAGTCAGCATCTTAAGCAACTGTATCTCAGTGAGAGTCAGCATCTTCAGGAACTGCATCCCAGTGACTTTCAGCCCCTTCAGGAACTGCATCCCAGTGAGAGTCAGCGCCACCTGGAACTGAATCACAGTGAGAGGCAGCCCCTTCATGAACTGTATCCCAGTGAGACTCAGCACATTCAGGAACTGTATCTCAGTGAGAGGCAGCACCTTCAGGATCTGTATCCCAGTGAGAGTCAGCACCTTCAGGAACTGTAGCCCAGTGTGCGTCTGCACCATCAGGAACTGTACCTCAGTGAGAGGCAGCCCCTTGAGGAACTGTATCCAAGTGAGAGGCAGCCCCTTCAGGAACTGTATCCCAGTGAGAGTCAGCCCCTTCTGGAACTGTATCCCAGTGAGAGGCAGCCCATCAGGAATTGTATCTCAGTGAGAGTCACCACCTTCTGGAACTGTATCCCAGTGAGTGGCAGCCTCTTCACGAACTGTATCCCAGTGAGAGTCAGCACCTTCTGCAACTGTATCCCAATGAAAGTCAGCCCCTTCAGGAAGTGTATCGCGGTGAGAGGCAGCCCATCAGGAAATGCAACTCTGTGAGAGGCAGCCCCTTCAGGAACAGTATCCCATTGAACGTCAGCACCTTTAGGATCTGAATCCCAGTGAGAGTCAGCACCTTCAGGAACTGCATCTCAGTGAGAGGCAGCCCCTTCAGGAACTGTATCCCAGTCAGAGTCAGCATCTTCAGGAACTGTATCTCAGTGAGAGTCAGCACCTTCAGGATCTGTCTCCCAGTGAGAGACAGCACCCTCAGGAACTGTATCCCAGTGAGCGTCAGCACCTTCAGGAACTATATCCCAGTGAGAGTCATCACCATCAGGAACGGTATCCCAGTGAGAGTCAGCACCTTCAGGAACTGTACCTCAGTGAGAGGCAGCCCCTTCAGTAACTGTATCCCAGTGAGAGACAGCACCTTCAGGAACTGTTTCCCACTGAGAGTCAGCCCCTTCAGGATCTGGATCTCAGTGAGACTCAGCACCCTCAGCAGCTGCATCCCAGTGACAGTCAGCATCTTCAGGAACTGAATCCCAGTGAGAGTCAGCATCTTCAGGAACTGAATCCCAGTGAGAGTCAAAATACTCAGGAACTATATCTCAGTGAGAGGCAGCATCTTCAGGAACTGTATCCCAGTGAGAGACAGCATCTTCAGGAACTGTATCCCAGTGAGAGTCAGCCCCTTCAGGATCTGTGTCACAGTGAGCATCAGCCCCTTCACGAACTGTATCCCAGTTGGAGGCAGCACCTTCAGGAACTGCATCCCAATGAAAGTCAGCCCCTTCAGAACTGTATCCCAGTGAGCGTCAGCACCTTCACGAACTGTATCTCAGTGAGAGTCAGGAACTTCAGGAACTGGACCCCACTGAGTGTCACCCCCTTCTGGAACTGTATCCCAGTGATAGGCAGCCCCTTGAGGAACTGTATCCCAGTGAGAGTCAGCATCATCAGGAACTGTATCTCAGTGAGAGGCAGCACCTTCTGGAACTGTAGCCCAGTGAGCGTCCGCACCATCCGGAACTGTATCTCAGTGAGAGGCAGCCCCTTGTAGAACTGTATCACAGTGAGAGGCAGCCCCTTCAGGAACTGTATCCCAGTGAATGGCAGACCCTTCAGGAACTGTCGCCCAGTGAGCGTCCGCACCATCAGGAACTGTATCTCAGTGAGAGGCAGCCCCTTGTGGACCTGTATCCCAGTGAGAGGCAGCCCCATCAGGAACTGCATCCCAGTGAATGGCAGACCCTTCAGGAACTGTATCCCAGTGAGAGTCAGCACCTTCTGGAACTGTATCCCAATGAAAGTCAGCCCCTTCAGGAACTGTATCCCAGTGAGAGGCAGCCCATCAGGAACTGCATCTCTGTGAGAGGCAGCCCCTTCAGGAACTGTATCTTAGTGAGAGTCAGCACCTTCAGGTTCTGTATCCCGGTGAGACTTAGCACCCTCAGCAGCTCCATCCCAGTGAGAGTCAGTATCTTCAGGAACGGTATCCCAGTGAGAGTCAGCATCTGTCAGAAACTGTATCTCAGTGAGAGTCAGCACCTTCAGGAACTGTATCCCAGTGAGAGACATCACCTTCAGGAACTGTATCGCAGTGAGAGTCAGCACCTTCAGGAACTGTATCCCAGTGAGAGTCATCACCATCAGGATCTGTATCCCAGTGAGAGTCAGCCCCTTCAGGATCTGGATCTCAGTGAGAGGCAGCCTCTTCAGGAACTGTATTACAGAGAGACTCATCACATTCAGGAACTGTATCCCTATGAAATTCAGCACCTATCAGAACCGTATCCCACTGAGAGTCAGCACCTTCAGGAACTGTATCCCAATGAAAGTCAGCATCTTTAGGAACTGTATCCCAGTGAGAATCAACACCATCAGGAACTGTATCTCAGTGAGAGGCAGCCCCTTTCTGAACTGTATCCCAGTGAGAGGCTGCCCCTTCAGGAACTGTATCCCAGTGAGAGTCAGCACCTTCAGGATCTGTTTCCTAATGAGAGTCAGCACACTCAAGAGCTGCATCCCAGTGAGAGTCAGCATCTTCAGGAACTGTATCTCAGTGAGAGGCAGCACCTGCTGGAACTCTATCCCAGTGAGAGTCAGCACGTTCAGGAACTGTGGCCCACTGAGAGTCAGCAGCATCAGGAAGTGCATCTCAGTGAGAGGCAGCAACTTGAGGAACTGTATCCCACTGAGAGGCTGCACCTTCAGGAACTGTATCCCAGTGAGACTCAGCCCCTTATGGAACTGTAACCCGGAGAGAGGCAGCCCCTTCAGGAACTGTATCTAAGTGAGGGTTTGCACCTTCAGGAACTGTATCCCAGTGAGAGTCAGCCTCTTCAGGATCTGGATCTCAGTGAGGGTCAGCCCCTTCAGGAACTGAATCCCAGTGAGAGACAGCGCCTTCAGGAACTGTAACTCAGTGAGAGGCAGCCCCTTCAGGAACTGTATCTAAGTGAGGGTTTGCACCTTCAGGAACTGTATCCCAGTGAGGGTCAGCCCCTTCAGGAACTGTATCTTAGTGAGAGTCAGCACCTTCAGGTTCTGTATCCCGGTGAGACTTAGCACCCTCAGCAGCTCCATCTCAGTGAGAGGCAGCCCCTTAAGGAACGGTATCCCAGTGAGAGTCAGCATCTGTCAGAAACTGTATCTCAGTGAGAGTCAGCACCTTCAGGAACTGTATCCCAGTGAATGGCAGCCCCTTCAGGAACTGTATCCCAGTGAGTGTCAGCACCTTCTGGAACTCTATCCCAGTGAAAGTCACCCCCTTCAGGAACTGTATCGCGGTGAGAGGTAGGCCATCTGGAACTGCATCTCAGTGAGAGGCAGCCCCTTCAGGAACTGTATCTCAGTGAGAGTCAGCACCATCAGGATTTGTATCCCAGTGAGACTTAACACCCTCAGCAGCTGCATCCCAGTGAGAGTCATCACGTTCAGGAACTGTATCCCTATGAAATCCAGCACCTATTGGAACCGTATCCAGTGAGAGTCAGCCCCTTCAGGAACTGTATCTCAGTGAGAGGCAGACCTTTCAGGAACTTTAACCCAATGAATGTCAGCACCTTCAGGATCTGTATCTCAGTGAGAGTCAGCCCCTTCAGGAACTGTATCCAGGTGAGAGTCAGCATCTTCAGCAACTGTATCTCAGTGAGAGTCAGCATCTTCAGGAACTGCATCCCAGTGACTTTCAGCCCCTTCAGGAACTGTATCTAAGTGAGAGTCAGCACCTTCAGCAACTGTATCCCAGTGAGAGTCAGCCCCTTCAGGAGCTGCATCCCAGTGAGAGTCAGCATCTTCAGGAACTGAATCCCAGTGAGAGTCAAAACACTCAGGAACTGTATCCCAGTGACAGACAGCGCCTTCAGGAACTGTATCTCAGTGAGAGGCAGCCCCATCATGAACTGTGTCCCAGTGAGAGTCAGTACCATCAGGAACTGTATCTCAGTGAGAGTCAGCCCCTTCAGGAACTGTATCCCAGTGAGAGGCAACACCTTCAGGAACTGTATCCAAGTGAGAGGCAACACCTTCAGGAACTGTATTCCAGTGAGAGTCTGCACCTTCAGGAACTGTATCTCAGTGAGAGTCAGGGCCTTCAAGAACTGTATCCCAATGAAAGTTAGCACCTTTAGGATCTGTATCCCAGTGAGAGTCAGCACCTTCAGGAACTGTATCCCAGTGACAGACAGCACCTTCAGGAATTATATCCCAGTGAGAGTCAGCACCTTCAGGAACTGTATCCCAATGAAAGTCAGCACCTTTAGGAACTGTATCCCAGTGAGAGTCAGCACCTTCGGGAACTGTATCTCAGTGAGAGGCAGCACTTTCAGGAACCGTATCCCAATGAAAGTCAGCACCTTTAGGAAGTGTATCCCAGTGAGATTCAGCACCTTCAGGAACTGTTTCTCAGTGAGAGGCAGCCCCTTCACGACCTGTATCCCAATGAATGTCAGCACCTTCAGGATCTGTATCTCAGTGAGATTCAGCATCTTCAGGAACTGTATCCCAGTGAAAGTCAGCACCTTTAGGACCTGTATCTCAATGAGAGGCCGCTCCTTCAGGAACTGTATCCCAGTGAGAGTCAGCACCATCAGGAACTGTATCTCAGTGAGAGGCAGCCCCTTCAGGAACTGTATCTCAGTGAGAGTCAGCCACTTCAGGAACTGTATCCCAGTGAGAGGCAACACCTTCAGGAACTGTATCCAAGTGAGAGTCAGCCCTTTCAGGAACTGTATCCCAGTGAGAGGCAGCCCCTTCAGAAACTGTATCCCAGTGAGAGTCAGCCCCTTCAGGAACTGTATCCCAGTGAGAGGCAACACCTTCAGGAACTGTATCTCAGTGAGAGGCAGCCCCATCATGAACTGTGTCCCAGTGAGAGTCAGCACCTTCAGGAACTGTATCTCAGAGAGATTCAGCACCTTCAGGAAGTGTATCCCAGTGAGAGGCAGCCTGTTCAGGAACTGTATCAAAATGAAACTCAGCCCTTTCAGGAACTGTATCCCAGTGAGCGTCAGCCTCTTCTGGAGCTGTCTCCCAGTGAGAGGCAGCCTCTTCAAGAACTGTATCCCAGTGAGAGTCAGCACCTTCTGGAACTGTATCTCAGTGAGTGGCAGCACCTTCTGGAACTGCATCCCAGTGAGAGTCAGCCCCTTCTGGAACTGTACCCCAGTGAGAGGCAGCACCTTCAGGAACTGTATCTCAGTGAGAGGCAGCCCCTTGAGGAACTGTATCCCAGTGAGAGGCAGCCCCTTCAGGAACTGTATCTCAGTGAGAGGCAGCCCCATCATGAACTGTGTCCCAGTGAGAGTCAGCACCATCAGGAACTGTATCTCAGTGAGAGTCAGCCCCTTCAGGAACTGTATCCCAGTGAGAGGCAACACCTTCAGGAACTGTATCCAAGTGAGAGGCAGCCCCTTCAGAAACTGTATCCCAGTGAGAGGCAACACCTTCAGGATCTGTATCCCGGTGAGAGGCAACACCTTCAGGAACTGTATTCCAGTGAGAGTCTGCACCTTCAGGAACTGTATCTCAGTGAGAGTCAGGGCCTTCAAGAACTGTATCCCAATGAAAGTTAGCACCTTTAGGATCTGTATCCCAGTGAGAGTCAGCACCTTCAGGAACTGTATCCCAGTGACAGTCAGCACCTTCAGGAATTATATCCCAGTGAGAGTCAGCACCTTCAGGAACTGTATCCCAATGAAAGTCAGCACCTTTAGGAACTGTATCCCAGTGAGAGTCAGCACCTTCGGGAACTGTATCTCAGTGAGAGGCAGCACTTTCAGGAACCGTATCCCAATGAAAGTCAGCACCTTTAGGAAGTGTATCCCAGTGAGATTCAGCACCTTCAGGAACTGTTTCTCAGTGAGAGGCAGCCCCTTCACGACCTGTATCCCAATGAATGTCAGCACCTTCAGGATCTGTATCTCAGTGAGATTCAGCATCTTCAGGAACTGTATCCCAGTGAAAGTCAGCACCTTTAGGACCTGTATCTCAATGAGAGGCCGCTCCTTCAGGAACTGTATCCCAGTGAGAGTCAGCACCATCAGGAACTGTATCTCAGTGAGAGGCAGCCCCTTCAGGAACTGTATCTCAGTGAGAGTCAGCCACTTCAGGAACTGTATCCCAGTGAGAGGCAACACCTTCAGGAACTGTATCCAAGTGAGAGTCAGCCCTTTCAGGAACTGTATCCCAGTGAGAGGCAGCCCCTTCAGAAATTGTATCCCAGTGAGAGTCAGCACCTTCAGGATCTGTATCCCAGTGAGAGGCAACACCTTCAGGAACTGTGTCCCAGTGAGACTCTGCACCTTCAGGAACTGTATCTCAGTGAGAGTCAGGGCCTTCAAGAACTGTATCCCAATGAAAGTCAGCACCTTTAGTAACTGTATCACAGTGAGAGTCAGCACCTTCAGGATCTGGATCTCAGTGTGAGTCAGACCCTTCAGGAACTGAATCCCAGTGAGAGACAGCACCTTCAGGAACGGTATCCGAGTGAGAGTCAGCACCTTCAGGAACTGTATCTCAGTTAGAGTCATCACCTTCAGGAACTGTATCGCAGTGAGAGTCCACACCTTCACGAACTGTATCTCAGTGCGAGGCAGCCCCTTCAGAAACTGTATCTCACTGAGAGTCAGCACCTTCAGGAACTATATCCCAGTGAGAGGCAGCACCTTCAGGAGCTGTATCCCAATGAAAGTCAGCCCCTTCAGGAACTGTATCCCAGTGAGAGTCAGCCCATCAGGAACTGTATCTCAGTGAGAGGCAGCCCCTTCAGGAACTGTATATCAGTGAGAGTCAGCACCTTCAGGAACTGTATTCCAATGAAAGTCAGCACCTTTAGTAACTGTATCCCAGTAAGAATCAGCACCTTCGGGAACTGTATCTCAGTGAGAGGCAGCCCCTTCACGACCTGTATCCCAATGAATGTCAGCACCTTCAGGATCTGTATCTCAGTGAGTGTCAGCCCCTTCAGGATCTGTATCCCAGTGAGAGTCAGCATCTTCAGGAACTGTATCCCAATGAAAGTCAGCACCTTTAGGAACTGTATCTCAGTGCGAGGCAGCCCCTTCAGAAACTGTATCTCAGTGAGAGTCAGCACCTTCAGGAACTGTATCTCAGAGAGAGTCAGTATCTTCAGGAACTGTATCCCAGTGAGAGACAGCATCTTCAGGAACTGTATCCCAGTGAGAGTCAGCACCTTCAGGATCTGTATCTCAGTGAGAGTCAGCCCCTTCAGGAACTGTATCCCAATGAGAGTCGCACCTTCAGTAACTGAATCCCAGTGAGAGTCAGCACCTGCAGGAACTGTATCTCAGTGAGAGGCAGCCCCTTCAGGAACTGTATCCCAGTCAGAGTCAGGGCCTTCAAGAACTGTATCACAATGAGAGGCAGCCTCTTCAGGAACTGTATCCCAGTGACAGTCAGCACCTTCAGGAACTATATCCCAGTGAGAGTCAGCACCTTCAGGATCTGTATCCCATTGAGAGTCAGCACCTTCAGGAACTGTACCTCAGTGAGAGTCAGGGCCTTCAGGAACTGCATACCAGTGAGAGTCAGCACCTTCACGAACTGTGTCTCAGTGAGAGCCAGGACCTTCAGGAACTGGATCCCAATGAATATCAGCCCCTTCAGGAACTGTATCCCAGTGAGAGTCAGCGCCTTCAGGATCTGTATCCCAGTGAGAGTCAACACCTTTTGGATCTGTATCCCTGTGAGAGTCAGTACCTTCAGGAACTGTATCTCAGTGAGAGGCATCCCCTTCAGGAACTGTATCCCAATGAATGTCAGCACCTTTAGGATCTGTATCCCAGTGAGAGTCAGCATCTTCAGGAACTGTATCCCAGTGTGAGTCAGCCCCTTCAGGATCTGTATCTCAGTGAGCGTCAGCCCCTTCAGGAATTGTATCTCAGTGAGAGTCAGCACCTTCAGGAACTGTATCCCAGTGAGAGGCAGCCCTTTCAGGAACTGTATCTCAGTGAGAGGCAGCCTCTTCAGGAACTGTATCCCCGTGAGAGCAGCACCTTCAGGAACTGTTTCCCAATGTAAGTCAGCCCCTTCAGGAACTGTATCCCAGTGAGAGGCAGTCCATCAGGAACTGTATCTCAGTGAGAGTCAGCATCTTCAGGAACTGTATCCCAGTGTGAGTCAGCCCCTTCAGGATCTGTATCTCAGTGAGCGTCAGCCCCTTCAGGAATTGTATCCCAGTGAGAGTCAGCACCTTCAGGAACTGTATCCCAGTGAGAGGCAGCCTCTTCAGGAACTGTATCTCAGTGAGAGGCAGCCTCTTCAGGAACTGTATCCCCGTGAGAGCAGCACCTTCAGGAACTGTATCCCAATGTAAGTCAGCCCCTTCAGGAACTGTATCCCAGTGAGAGGCAGCCCATCAGGAACTGTATCTCAGTGAGAGGCAGCCCCTTCAGGAACTGTATCTCAGTGAGAGTCAGCACCTTCAGGAACTGTATCCCAATGAAAGTCAGCACCTTTAGGAACTGTATCCCAGTGAGAGTCAGCACCTTCAGGAACTGTATCTCATTGACAGGCAGCCCCTTCACGACCTGTATCCCAATGACTGTCAGTACCTTCAGGATCTGTATCTCAGTGACTGTCAGCTCCTTCAGGATCTGTATCCCAGTGAGAGTCAGCATCTTCAGGAACTGTATCCCAATGAAAGTCAGCACCTTTAGGAACTGTTTCTCAATGAGATGCTGCTCCTTCAGGAACTGTATCTCAGTGAGAGGCAGCCCCATCATGAACTGTATCCCAGTGAGAGTCACACCTTCAGGAACTGTATCTCAGTGAGAGGCAGCACCTTCAGGAACTGTATCCCAGTGAGAGGCAGCACCTTCAGGAACTGTATCTCAGTGAGAGTCAGCCTTTTCAGGAACTGTATCCCAGTGAGAGGCAGCCCCTTCAGGAACTGTATCCCAGTGAGAAGCAGCACCTTCAGGAACTATATCTCAGTGAGAGTCAGCCCTTTCAGGAACTGTATCCCAGTGAGAGGCAACACCTTCAGGAACTGCATACCAGTGAGAGTCAGCACCTTCACGAACTGTATCTCAGTGAGAGTCTGGACCTTCAGGAACTGTATCCCAATGAAAGTCAGCACCTTTAGGAACTGTATCACAGTGAGAGTCAGCACCTTCAGGAACTGTATCTCAGTGAGAGGCATCCCCTTCAGGAACTGTATCCCAATGAATGTCAGCCCCTTCAGGAACTGTATCCCAGTGAGAGTCAGCCCCTTCAGGAAATGTATCCCAGTGTGAGTCAGCCCCTTCAGGATCTGTATCTCAGTGAGAGTCAGCACCTTCAGGAACTTTATCCCATTGTGAATCAGCCCCTTCAGGATCTGTATCTCAGTGAGAGTCAGCCCCTTCAGGTACTGTATCCCAGTGAGAGTCAGCACCTTCAGGAACTGTATCTAAGTGTGAGGCAGCTCCTTCAGGAACTGTATCCCAGTGAGAGGCAGCCCCTTCAGGAACTGTATCCCAATGAGACACAGCACCTTCTGGAACTGTATACCAGTGAGAGTCATCACCTTCAGACACGTAATCTCAGTGAGCGATAGCACCTTCAGGAACTGTATCTCATGGGCCAATGATATGTTGATATAACCTGTACCATCGGATACATGTGTTTCGATTCACTTTAAAATGCTCAAGTAAGTCATCTGTATGAATGCCATGTTTATTACACTCTGGAACCTCATTAAAATCAAGGCCAAAGGCAGGCGACAAGATCCGCACATCGCTGCCTCCTTCTACATTCCTTCTGCGCACTCTAGTGGCGAAAGTGTGTACCAGCTAAAACTTACCAAGGTTCCTTTGACATCACGTACCAAACCCTAGCCTCTGCCACGCACAGGCAGTATACATAAGGGAACACCACGCCCTGCAGTGTCCCTCCGATCCACACATTATCCTGATATGGAACTGTATTGCAGTTCCTTCATTGTCACTGGGTGAAAATCCTGTAACTTTCACCCAGACAACATTGCGGTGAACCCATACCATATGGATCACATGTAGAACAGCAGCCAGATCACCAACACTTTCTCAATAGCAATATGGGATAGGTAATAAATTTTTAACCTTACCAACTATTCTCACATCGTGTAAACAACATGTTTTTTAAAAATCTATATATAATATGATATGATATAACACTCACACACATTTGACACACACATTTACAGACTAACGCATACATCTACAAACAGAAACGCACACTCACATTTGATCAGGGTGGTCGAAACAGAAACCTTCATGTCTTTTAAAAAGCATTTATACATGGCACTCGTGATGCCAAGGCAAACAGCCAAATGCTGGAAAACGGCTTTAGGATAACTCGGAGTTTGTATTTGACCAGCCTCGTGCCACAGGGATCGGTGCTGGGTCGACTATTTGTCGTCATTTATACAATGATCTGGATGTGAAACTAGGATTAACTACTTTTGCAGATGACACCAAAATAGGTGGTGGGCAGTGAAGATGATTATCTCTAAGTACAATGGGACCTTGATTAGATGGGCTAATGGCTTGGGGCGGAGCAGATGGAGATGAATTTAGATAAATGCGAAGTATTGAATTTTGGTAACGCAAACCAGGGCAGGACTTATATTGTTAACAGAGTATTGCTAAACAAAGAGACCTAGGGGTACAGGTGCATAGCTCCTTGAAAGTGGAATCACAAGTAGACAGATGTTGGAGAAGGCATTTAGCACGCCTGCCTTCATCGGTCAGAACATTGACTGTAGGAGTTGGGACATCATGTTGCACCTGTACAGGTCATTGGTGAGGCAACATTTAGAATAGTGCATGCAATTTTGGTCACCCTTCCATGGGAAGGATGTTGTTCAACTTGAAGCAGGGCAGAAAAGATCTACAAGGATGTTGCCAGCGCTGGAGGGTTTGAGCTATAGGGAGAGGCTGAATAAACTTGATTTGATCTGATCTGATTTATTGTTGTCACATGCACCTAAGTACAGTGAAAAGTTTTGTTTTGTGATTAGTATAAACAGACCAAAGCAAACGGACAACCAGATCATAGGTGCTCAGATAGACCGAGGCATACGAGGTCATCGCTGCACATGAGGTACACAAAGTGAGATCAGCGCTAGTAAGATCAACATTGCTTGAAATTACAGAGGACCAATCAGCAGTCTCTTAAGAGCTAGGAAGAACGCTGTTGGTGCGTGTGTTCAAGCTTCTGTAGCTTCTGCCTGACAGAAGAGGTTGGAGGACAGCATTAATGAGTTAGAAGGGGTCTGTGATGACATTGGTAGCCTTTATCTGCAACGAGCTGGGTTAATGGAGTCCACCGAAAGGAGGTTGGCTTCTGTGATGGTCTGGGCTTTGCACATAACCCTCTGTAGTTTTTTTTTAAAGTCCTGGACAGAGCAGTTGCCATACCAGCCTGTTATACACCTGGTGAGAATGCTTGCTATTCTGCATCTATAAAAGTTTGTGAGGGTCCTTATAGATATGTCACATTACTCAAGCCACCTGAGAAGTGGGGATATTTTCCCTGGAGCATCAGGGGCTGAGGGGTGACTGTATAGTGGGTTATAAAATCATGAGGGGCATGGATTGGGTGAATGGTCTTTTTCCTAGGGTAGGGGAGTCCAAACTAGAGTGCACAGCTTAATGTGAGGGGGGGGAAAGATTTAAAAAGGACCTGATGAGTAAGTTTTCAGAGAGGGAATGGTGCATGTATAGAATGAGCTGCCGAAAGAAGTGGTGGAGGCTGGTACAATTACAACATTTAAAAGGTATCTGGATAGGGAAATGAATAGTATCAGAGATAATGGGAACTGCAGATGCTGGAGATTCCAAGATAATAAAATGTGAGGCTGGATGAACAAAGCAGGCCAAGCAGCATCTCAGGAGCACAAAAGCTGACGTTTCGGGCCTAGACCCTTCATCAGAGAGGGGGATGGGGGGAGGGAACTGGAATAAATAGGGAGAGAGGGGGAGGCGGACCGAAGATGGAGAGTAAAGAAGATAGGTGGAGAGAGTGTAGGTGGGGAGGTAGGGAGGGGATAGGTCAGTCCAGGGAAGACGGACAGGTCAAGGAGGTGGGATGAGGTTAGTAGGTAGCTGGGGGTGCGGCTTGGGGTGGGAGGAAGGGATGGGTGAGAGGAAGAACCGGTTAGGGAGGCAGAGACAGGTTGGACTGGTTTTGGGATGCAGTGGGTGGGGGGGCAGAGCTGGGCTGGTTGTGTGGTGCAGTGGGGGGAGGGGATGAACTGGGCTGGTTTAGGGATGCAGTGGGGGAAGGGGAGATTTTGAAACTGGTGAAGTCCACATTGATGCCATATGGCTGCAGGGTTCCCAGGCGGAATATGAGTTGCTGTTCCTGCAACCTTCGGGTGGCATCATTGTGGCAGTGCAGGAGGCCCATGATGGACATGTCATCAAGAGAATGGGAGGGGGAGTGGAAATGGTTTGCGACTGGGAGGTGCAGTTGTTTGTTGCGAACTGAGCGGAGGTGTTCTGCAAAGCGGTCCCCAAGCCTCCGCTTGGTTTCCCCAATGTAGAGAAAGCCGCACCGGGTACAGTGGATGCAGTATACCACATTGGCAGATGTGCAGGTGAACCTCTGCTTAATGTGGAATGTCATCTTGGGGCCTGGGATGGGGGTGAGGGAGGAGGTGTGGGGACAAGTGTAGCATTTCCTGCGGTTGCAGGGGAAGGTGCCGGGTGTGGTGGGGTTGGAGGGCAGTGTGGAGCAAACAAGGGAGTCACGGAGAGAGTGGTCTCTCCGGAAAGCAGACAGGGGAGGGGATGGAAAAATGTCTTGGGTGGTGGGGTCGGATTGTAAATGGCGGAAGTGTCGGAGGATAATGCGTTGTATCCGGAGGTTGGTAGGGTGGTGTGTGAGAACGAGGGGGATCCTCTTGGGGCGGTTGTGGCGGGGGCGGGGTGTGAGGGATGTGTCGCGGGAAATGCGGGAGACGCGGTCAAGGGCGTTCTCGATCACCGTGGGGGGAAAGTTGCGGTCCTTAAAGAACTTGGACATCTGGGATGTGCGGGAGTGGAATGTCTTATCGTGGGAGCAGATGCGGCGGAGGCGGAGGAATTGGGAATAGGGGATGGAATTTTTGCAGGAGGGTGGGTGGGAGCAGGTGTATTCTAGGTAGCTGTGGGAGTCGGTGGGCTTGAAATGGACATCAGTTACAAGCTGGTTGCCTGATATGGAGACTGAGAGGTCCAGGAAGGTGAGGGATGTGCTGGAGATGGCCCAGGTGAACTGAAGGTTGGGGTGGAAGGTGTTGGTGAAGTGGATGAACTGTTCGAGCTCCTCTGGGGAGCAAGAGGCAGCGCCGATACAGTCATCAATGTACCGGAGGAAGAGGTGGGGTTTGGGGCCTGTGTAGGTGCGGAAGAGGGACTGTTCCATGTAACCTACAAAGAGGCAGGCATAGCTGGGGCCCATGCAGGTGCCCATGGCCACCCCCTTAGTCTGTAGGAAGTGGGAGGAGTCAAAAGAGAAGTTGTTGAGTGTGAGGACGAGTTCAGCTAGGCGGATGAGACTGTCGGTGGAGGGGGCCTGGTCGGGCCTGCGGGACAGGAAGAAGCGGAGGGTCTTGAGGCCATCTCCATGCGGAATGCAGGTGTACAGGGACTGGACGTCCATGGTGAATATGAGGTGTTGGGGGCCAGGGAATTGGAAGTCCTGGAGGAGGTGGAGGGCGTGGGTGGTGTCACGGACGTAGGTGGGGAGTTCCTGGACCAAAGGGAAGAAAATGGAGTCCAGATAGGTGGAGATGAGTTCGGTGGGGCAGGAGCAGGCTGAGACGATGGGTCGACCAGGGCAGGCAGGTTTGTGGATTTTGGGAAGGAGATAGAAACGGGCCGTGCGGGGTTGGGGAACAATGAGGTTGGAGGCTGTGGGTGGGAGGTCCCCTGAGGTGATGAGGTCATGAATGGTGTTGGAGATGATGGTTTGGTGCTCGGGTGTGGGGTCATGATCGAGGAGGCGGTAGGAGCCTAGCTGAACTCGTCCTCACACTCAACCATCCGCCTAGCTGAACTCGTCCTCACACTCAACCATCCGCCTAGCTGAACTCGTCCTCACACTCAACAACTTCCACCAACCTTCAGTTCACCTGGGCCATCTCCAGCACATCCCTCACCTTCCTGGACCTCTCAGTCTCCATCTCAGGCAATCAGCTTGTAACTGATGTCCATTTCAAGCCCACCGACTCCCACAGCTACCTAGAATACACCTCCTCCCACCCACCCTCCTGCAAAAATTCCATCCCCTATTCCCAATTCCTCCGCCTCCGCCGCATCTGCTCCCACGATAAGACATTCCACTCCCGCACATCCCAGATGTCCAAGTTCTTTAAGGACCGCAACTTTCCCCCCACGGTGATCGAGAACGCCCTTGACCGCGTCTCCCGCATTTCCCGCGACACATCCCTCACACCCCGCCCCCGCCACAACCGCCCCAAGAGGATCCCCCTCGTTCTCACACACCACCCTACCAACCTCCGGATACAACGCATTATCCTCCGACACTTCCGCCATTTACAATCCGACCCCACCACCCAAGACATTTTTCCATCCCCTCCCCTGTCTGCTTTCCGGAGAGACCACTCTCTCCGTGACTCCCTTGTTTGCTCCACACTGCCCTCCAACCCCACCACACCCGGCACCTTCCCCTGCAACCGCAGGAAATGCTACACTTGTCCCCACACCTCCTCCCTCACCCCCATCCCAGGCCCCAAGATGACATTCCACATTAAGCAGAGGTTCACCTGCACATCTGCCAATGTGGTATACTGCATCCACTGTACCCGGTGCGGCTTTCTCTACATTGGGGAAACCAAGCGGAGGCTTGGGGACCGCTTTGCAGAACACCTCCGCTCAGTTCGCAACAAACAACTGCACCTCCCAGTCGCAAACCATTTCCACTCCCCCTCCCATTCTCTTGATGACATGTCCATCATGGGCCTCCTGCACTGCCACAATGATGCCACCCGAAGGTTGCAGGAACAGCAACTCATATTCCGCCTGGGAACCCTGCAGCCATATGGTATCAATGTGGACTTCACCAGTTTCAAAATCTCCCCTTCCCCCACTGCATCCCTAAACCAGCCCAGTTCATCCCCTCCCCCCACTGCACCACACAACCAGCCCAGCTCTGCCCCCCCACCCACTGCATCCCAAAACCAGTCCAACCTGTCTCTGCCTCCCTAACCGGTTCTTCCTCTCACCCATCCCTTCCTCCCACACCAAGCCGCACCCCCAGCTACCTACTAACCTCATCCCACCTCCTTGACCTGTCCGTCTTCCCTGGACTGACCTATCCCCTCCCTACCTCCCCACCTACACTCTCTCCACCTATCTTCTTTACTCTCCATCTTCGGTCCGCCTCCCCCTCTCTCCCTATTTATTCCAGTTCCCTCCCCCCATCCCCCTCTCTGATGAAGGGTCTCGGCCCGAAACGTCAGCTTTTGTGCTCCTGAGATGCTGCTTGGCCTGCTGTGTTCATCCAGCCTCACATTTTATTATCAGGGAAATGAATAGGAAGGGTTTAGAGGGATAATGGACCAAATGTTGGCAAATGCGACTAGGTTAGATTGGGATATCTGGTCAGTGCAGGCAAGTTTGGACCAAAGGGTCTATTTCTGTGCCATATGGCTCTATGACCAGCGCAGATTTCATCGGTCTTTTTCTGTGGACATCTATGGCTATGTCTTACACAGTAACACAGACAAGTCCCTTTTTACACACAGTTACGCAGTTAGTGACACCTACATTTTTTTCCTATATTAACAGTTAGTGTTGAGCTAAGGACACTGGAGAACATGACGCGGAGGTGCCAGTGTTGGACTCGAGTGGACAAGCTCAGAAATCAAACGACACCAGGTTATAGCCCTACAGGCTTATTTGAAAACACCAGCTTTTGGAGTCTTGCTCCTGGGAGTGTCACTGGAGAAGCTTTTGGAGTAATTAAAGCTATGTCCAGCAGAGGGTGCTGCAAGATGAAGTAACACATTTCCAGCGAATTGGAACCCAGTGAATTTCAGGTGGGGGTCGGCCCTGAATATTTCACCAGCTGGAAGGGGCAAAAATTAATCGTGTCATTTACTCTACGCTTTAACCAAAACTCTTGAGAGTTTTATTTATAAACGGACATATTGAAACAATTGAGTGTGATTTCCTGCTGAGGGAGAAGAGCAAAGAAGGGACTTCACAGAGTCACAGAATTGTTACAATGCAGGGGAGGCCATTTGGCCCATCATGCTTGTTACAGCTCTCCAAATGAGCATCATGACTTAATGCCAATCTGCTGCTTCTTTGAATAATGTGTTTAAATAACTACCCAATGCCCCAGATGAACCTGCCTTACCACTTCCCGGCAGTGTGTTCTAAACTCTAACTTTCTCTCAGACCATATTTACTTGTCAATTCCCTTGTATCTATTCCCTAGTTTGATCTTTTTATGAGCAGCTACAGTTTCCCCCATCTAGCCTGTCCAGACCACATATCATTTTGAAAATCTGATTGATTGATTTATTGTTGTTGTATGTACCAAGTTACAGTGGCAAGTGCTGTGTTGTGTGCTATACAGGCAGATCATACCATACAAACTGCATCAGGTAATAGAACGGACTGCGGAGTACAGTGTTCAGCAGCAGGGAAGGTGCAGAAAGAGACCGACATTAGCATTTCAGAGGTCCGTTCAAAAGTCTGACAACAGTGGGGAAGAAGCTGTTCTTGAATCTGCTTATACATGGTTTCAAACTTTTATATCTTCTGCCTGACAGAAGAGGGTGGAACAGACTATAACCGGGGTGGAAGGGTGTCTTTGATTATGTTGGTTGCTTTCCCAAGGCAGTGGGAAGTATAGATGGAGTCAATGCATGGAAGGCAGGTTTGCATGATGGACTGGGCATTGCTCGCAACTCTCTGTAATTTCTTGTGATCTTGGGCAGAGCAGTGGCCATTCCAAACTGTGATGCATCTACATAGGATGCTTTCTATGGTGCGTCTATAAGAATTGGTAAGAGCCCTTGTGGACACACCCAGCTTCCTTAGCCTTCTGAGGAGGTAGAGATGTCGTTGTGCTTTCTTGACCATTGTGTTGACATGGATAGCCCAGGACAGATTGCTGTTGATCATCATTCCCAGTTTCTTGAAGTTGTCGACCATCTCCACCTCAGCACTATTGATACAGATGGGGCATGCCCTCCAGAACATTGAACTTAAAACAGTACAGCATAGTGCAGGCCCTTCAGCCCATGATGTTGTACTGACCTATTATCCTACTAAGATCAATCTACCCTGCATATCCTATATTTTACCATAATCCATGTGCCTATGCAAGGGTCACTTAAATGTCTCTAATGTATCTGACTCCACTATCCAGCTTGCTCCTGGATATATCTAACAAACCGGGCCCAGCAGCTTCGTGTAGGACAGAATTCCATAGGTTCACAACTCTCTGAGTGAATGAATTCTTCCTTATCTCACTTCTGAATGGCTTATCCGTTTTCATAGACTATTACCTGGATACGTTATGGGTATGTTCTGAACTTCCCCAACATCAGGAACATCCTTCCCACAACTAACGTGCCTAGCCCAACCATCATTTTATGTGTTTCTATGAGATAATCCCTCATTCTTCTGAATTCCAGCAAGTACAAGCCCAGTCAATCCATTACTTCTTCATATGTCAGCCCTGCTGTCCCAGGAATCAGTCAAGTGAGCTTTTCCTGGGCTCCATCAATAGCAAGAATGATCTTGCTCAGACTAAGAGACCAAAACTGCACGCAGTACTCAAGGTATGGCCTCACCAAGGCTTCGTGTAACTGCAGCAAAAAGCTATCAGCACACTTGTAAATGGGGTTGGGTCAGAACACAGTGTATAAGGAGTATAGTAGGGGGCTAAGTATGCAGCATTGAGGGGCACCAGTGTTGAGGATTATTGCTGGACTCTGGAGATCTGTTTGTTAGGAATTGTGGTGTTGATATGTAGGAGCCTGATGCAGAGATCCTTGCTAACCAGATGTTCCAAGGATGAGTGTAGGGCCAGGGAAATGGTGTCTGCTGTGGGCCTGTTATGCCAGTATGCAAATTGCAAAGGATCAAGACAGGTTGGTAGGCTCGAGTTGATGTGAGCCATGACTAACCTCTCGAAGCACTTCATAATTACAGAGGTCAGAGCTACCGAGCAGTAGCCATTGAGGCATGACACATGATCTTTTTCTTTGGTACCAGAATGATGGTGATCTTCTTGAAGCAGGTGAGGACTTCAGATCATAGTAAGGAAATGTTAAAGACATCAGCAAATACTCCCACCAGCTGGTCCACACAGAGTCTGTGTGTATGGCCAGGGACTTATCCGAGTCAATCACTTTCCATGGGTTCACTCTCAAGAAGGCTGATCTAACATCTGCGGTGGTAACCATGGCTACAAGTGCAACCGAGGCTGTTGGGATAGGCGGCATCATTTCATTGACCTGCAGATGACAGTAAAGTCGGTGGAGTTGTGGATAGTGACGAAGGATGTTGCAGGTTACAGAGGGACATAGATAAGCTGCAGAGCTGGGCTGAGAGGTAGCAAATGGAGTTTAATGCAGAAAAGTGTGAGGTGATTCACTTTGGAACGAGTAACAGGAATACAGAGTACTGAGCTAATGGTAAGATTCTTAGTAGTGTGGATGAGCAGAGAGGTCTCAGCGTCCATGTGCATAGACCCCTGAAAGTTGCCACCCAGGTTGATAGGGTTGTTAAGAAGGCGTACAGTGTGTTAGGTTTTATTGGTAGAGGGATTGAGTTTCGGAGACATGTGGTCATGTTGCAGCTGTACAAAACTCTGGTGCGGCCACACTTGGAGTATTGTGTACAGTTCTGTTCGCTGCATTATAGGAAGGATGGGGAAGCATTGGAAAGGGTGCAGAGCAGATTTACCAGGATGTTGCCTGGTATGGAGGGAAGGTCTTATATGGAAAGGCTGAAGGACTTGAGGCTGTTTTTGTTCAAGAGAAGAAGGTTAAGAGGTGACTTAATAGAGACATACAAGATGATCAGAGAGTTAGATAGGGTGCACAGTGAGAGCCTTTTTCCTCGGATGGTGATGGCTAGCACGAGGGGACATAGCTTTAAATTGAGGGGTGATAGATATAGGACAGATGTCAGAGGTAGGTTCTTTACTCAGAGAGTAGTAAGGGCGTGGAAAGCCCTGCCTGCAACGGTAGTAGACTTGCCACTTATAAGGGCATTTAAATGGCCATTGGATAAACATTTGGATGATAATGGAACAGTGTACGTTAGATGGGCTTCAGTTTGGTTTCACAGCTTGACGCAACATCGAGGGCTGAAGGGCCTGTACTGCGCTGTAGTTTTCAATGTTCTATGTTATGTTTGGTTTAGTTTGGGAGACTCGGTTGGCATGAACGAGCTGGACTGAAGGGCCTGTTTGTGTGTTGTACGTCCCTATGACTCTATGATGATGACACTGTCGTCCTGAATGCCTTTTTTACAGATAATAACACCTTTGAAAGCATAATTGTCCTAGGCTCCACTATGCTCCTAATGACTCAATCTATAGAAATATCTCACCTCACGTAACTACATTCACCTTAAACTGTTGTCCACACTGTTTTACTGTGGATAGGTAGGTATGGCATATAGATAGACAAGATAGACAGATTTCTAGATACTAAAGGCAGTAAGGGGCATGGAGACTTAGTGGAAGCATGGTGTTGAGATTAAGGATTAGATATGATTTGATTTGATTTAGATTTATCATCACATGTATATAAAAATACATTGAAAAGTGTTTTTCTGCATGCAAAATGCAAAGTGTCACCACACTCTGGTTCAATCTTGAACAACTGAATACCATGCAACATTTTACTGTAATAGATTTCACTTTCCCTCTTCTTCTTGCCACCATTTATTACTCCTCTATTCGCCTGCTTGACATCGGCCAGGATCTCTGCAATGGGCTCCAGGGTCTCAGTTACAATCCTACCTCCACTGTCGCTGCCACTCCCACAATTGCTGCATCCGAGCTGGTAACATGGGCCTAGTCTCACACCTGCTGCTTCCCATTCAATGCTCCCCAAGACACTGCCACCGGTCATCGATCACAAGTGTCCTGGCTCCTCCAGTGCCAACACTGAATCCCCTGCAACCTCAGCACCACAGCTGGAGCTTGCCATGGATTTGTGGGGCCACACAGGGCCCAGCTCCAACTGACTCCTCGACGGCAGAAATAGCAGAAAGACTGATCTCCCTTGGTGCTACCACCACAGTTCGCTGGTACAAACTGCTTCTGTTATCAAGTCATAGAACCCCTACAGCATGAAAGTGGGCCATTCAGCCCATCAAGTCCACAAAGACCCTCTGAAGAGCAGTCCACTTCCCTGTCACCCAGGAATCCCCATAACTGATACACATCCCTAAAAACTATGGGGCAATTTGGCACGGCCAATCCACCCAATATTTTGCACCTTCTGTAGAACTTCAGAAATACTAAGATGCTGCTTGGCTTGCTGTGTTCATCCAGTCTCCACACCTTGTTATTTCAGAAAAACACTATTGCGTTTCAGCATCCACAACGGACAACTGCTTTTTAGAAAAAATCAAGCCAAAAAAAAAAGTTAGCGCCCGAACAGGGACTTGAACCCTGGACCCTCAGATTAAAAGTCTGATGCTCTACCGACTGAGCTATCCGGGCCCTGCAGAAAACACCATTGAAACCTTTTCTGACTGGATGATCTGGAATATTGTTGCTTAACGTGATGACGCCAGTGCGTGGGGATTCCCCATCCCGCTATAATGTTACAGTCGGTGGAGGGAACTCCTTTGGAACTGGGGCTCAGCTCACACCAGACCGCTGCCGCTGAGTACTCGAATTTAGCAAGCTCATTCATCCCAATTACTTTTCGTTAAAAACTAACAATTACTGCAAGCCCAGGGAGCGGGAGGGATTTGCAATGACCGGGGTGAGTCCTCCTACAACAGTTCCTCCTGACGAAGGCTGTGAAACCGAAATAACAAGGTGCAGAGATAATGGGAACTGCAGATGCTGGAGAATCCAAGATAATAAAATGTGAGGCTGGATGAACACAGCAGGCCAAGCAGCATCTCAGGAGCACAAGAGGGTCTAGCCCCGAAACGTCAGCCTTTGTGCTCCTGAGATGCTGCTTGGCCTGCTGTGTTCATCCAGCCTCACATTTTATTAACAAGGTGCAGAGCTGGATGAACACAGCAGGCCAAGCAGCATCAGAGGGAAAGCTGCCGTTTCGGTTCTGGGCCTTTCTTCAGGGAAAAAAATTAAACCCGAAAGGTCGGCTTGCCTGATGCTGCCCGACCTGCTGTGTTCCTCCAGCTCAACTCCGTATTAACGGTGCAATATCCCGGGCGGATTCACAGACCACACAGCAAGACCTGCTGAACAAAACCTTTCGGATTCAGTGCCCGTTCTCCCAAGCTTCACGAGAAATTTTTGCGAATTTTTTTCAGTTCAAAAACTCCTCGGGGTGACTGTGAGGCGGTGTTGTTCCTCTTTGCCATAGTCCTGAAACAACTAAGTGACCATTAAAAGGTGCGAGTCTCTGGAGTTCAAAGTATCCTATTGGATGTGTTTGGAATTTCCTGACCTGAAATCATGAAAGGCCTATATAAATACAAGTCTTTCCTTCCTATTCGTTGGTCCAAAATTGTCGTCTGGTGAGAGGGATTTTAGCTATGAAGAAAAGTTGTATAGACTGGAACAGGAACTCAGGAGGCTGAGGGGCTACTTGGTAGAAGTTTATAAGATTGTTTTTTCGCAGGGTGAAGGAGTCAATTACTAGGGCCCGCAGGTTCAAGGTGCAATGGGAGAAGTTTAAAAGAGATGCGTGAGGCATGTTTTTCGGACAAAGGGTGGTGAGTGCCTGGAACGCGCTGCCAGAGGAGATGGTGGAAGCAGACACAATGCAGCATTCAGAAAACACCTGGATGAAATCATGAATAGGGAGGGAAAAGAAAAATATGAACCCTGTATGGAAGGGCAAAATGTGTCGGCGCACACTTGGAGAGTCAGAGGGCCTGTTCCTGTGCTGTATTGCTCTGAGGAAGGGTCACCGGACCAGAAACGTTAACTCTTGATTTATTTTTCACAGATGCTGCCAGACTTGCTGAGCTTTTCCAGCAACTCCTGTTTTTTTTTGTTTCTGCACTGTTCATTGTTCTTCTTCTTCTGTATTACAATATCGCTTCGAATTTTGCTGGGTCATACTCCAGTAAAATGGCAGCACAATTGGATAATAGGGTTGAGAAGGCTTACAGCATGCTTGCCTTCATCCGTTGAGGTTTAGAGTATAAAAATTGTCAAGTCATGTTGCAGCTGGATTGAACTTTAATTAGGCCACATTAGGAATATTGCGTACAGTTCTGATCACTGCAGTGCTAGAAGGATATGAGAGATAATGGGAACTGCAGATGCTAGAGAATCCAAGATAATAAAGTGTGGAGCTGGATGAACACAGCAGGCCAAGCAGCATCTCAGGAGCACAAAAGCTGACGTTTCGGGCCTAGACAGGATATGGAGGCTTTGGAGAGGGTACAGAAAAGGTTTACCAAAATGTTTGCCTGGTTTGTAGGGATTGGATTTGAGGAGAAGTTGAACAAACATGGTTTCTTTTAACTTGAATATGAGAGGCTGAGAAGCAACCTTCTGGGTCAAAGTCCTGGAATTCCCTCCCTCAGGGTATTGTGGGTCAACCCACAGTAAGTAGATTGAAGCGGTTCCAGAACATAGAACAGTACAGCACAGAACAGGCCCTTCAGCCCACAATGTTGTGCTGACCATTGATCCTCATGTATGCACTCTCAAATTTCTGTGACCATTTGCATGTCCAGCAGTCTCTTAAATGACCCCAATGACCTTGCTTCCACAACTGCTGCTGGCAACGCATTCCATGCTCTCACAACTCTCTGTGTAAATAACCCGCCTCTGACATCCCCTCTATACTTTCCTCCAACCAGCTTAAAACTATGACCCCTCGTGCTAGCCATTTCTGCCCTGGGAAATAGTCTCTGCTATCAACTCTACCTATGCCTCTCATTATCTTGTATACCTCAATTAGGTCCCCTCTCCTCCTCCTTTTCTCCAATGAAAAAAGTCCGAGCTCAGTCAACCTCTCTTCATAAGATAAGCCCTCCAGTCCAGGCAGCATCCTGGTAAACCTCCTCTGAACCCTCTCCAAAGCATCCACATCTTTCCTATAGAAGGCAGCTCAGTACCTAGCTTGCTAGCTAGATGGATAAAAAACTGGCTAGGCAACAGGAGACAGAGGGTAGTAGTAGAAGGGAGTTTCTCAAATTGGAGACCTGTGACCAGTGGTGTTCCACAGGGATCTGTGCTGGGACCACTGTTGTTTGTGGTATATGTAAATGATCTGGAGGAAGGTGTAGGTGGTCTGATCAGCAAGTTTGCTGATGACACTAAGATTAGTGGAGGAGCAGATAGTGAAGGGCACTGTCAGAGATTACAGCAGAATATAGATAGACTGGAGAGTTGGGCAGATAAATGGCAGATGGAGTTCAATCCGGGCAAATGCGAGGTGATGCATTTTGGAAAATCAAATTCAAGGGCGAACTATACAGTAAGTGGAAAAGTCCTGGGGAAAATTGATGAACAGAGAGATCTGGGCGTTCGGGTCCATTGTTCCCTGAAGGTGACAACGTAGGTCAATAGGATGGTCAAGAAGGCATATGGCATGCTTTCCTTCATCGGGCGGGGTATTGAGTACAAGAGTTTGCAGGTCATGTTGCAATTGTACAAGACTTTGGTTCGGCCACATTTGGAGTACTGTGTACAGTTCTGGTCGCCACATTACCAAAAGGATGTGGATGCTTTGGAGGGGGTGCAGAGGAGGTTCACGAAGATGTTGCCTGGTATGGACGGTGCTGACTATGAAGAGAGGTTGAATAGATTAGGATTATTTTCATTAGAAAGACAGAGATTGAGGGGGGACCTGATTGAGGTCTACAAAATCATGGGAGGTATAGACAGGGTGGACAGCAAAAAGCTTTTTCCCAGAGTGGGGCACTCAATTACTCGGGGCCATGAGTTCAAAGTGAGAGGAGGAAAGTTTAGGGGAGATATGCGTGGAAAGTCCTTTACACAGAGGGTGGTGGGCGCCTGGAACGCGTTGCCAGCGGAGGTGGTAGACGCAGACACGTTAGCGAATTTTAAGATATATTTGGACAGGTACATGGATGGGCAGGGAGCAAATGGACACAGACCGTTAGAAAATAGATGACAGGTTAGACAGAGGATCTTGATCGGCGCAGGCTTGGAGGGCCGAAGGGCCTGTTCCTGTGCTGTAGGTTTCTTTGTAGTACCACCTTCTCAAGGGCAACTAGGGACGGACAATAAATGCTGGCCCTGCCAGCGATGCCTACATCCCGCAGATGAATTTAAAAAAACCTGATGGAAGTTTACAAAATTGTGAGAGGTACAGAGGGATTGAGAGAGAACCAAATCGTGGCCAAAGGCCCTGTCCTGTGCTTTACTGTTCTGTGTTCTACGGATAGAATGGATAGTCACAGTCATTTTCCCAGGGTAGAAGTGTCAATTACTCGGGGACTTAGGTTTATGGTAAAAGGTGGAAATTTCAAACGAGATTCTAGAGGCAGGTTTTTTTCACACAGAGGGTGGTAAGCACCTGGAATACGCTGCCAGAGTGGATGGTGGAGACTTGATAGATACATGAATAGACAGGGAATACAGCGATATCATCCGTGTAAGGCAAAAGTTTAGAAAGATCATGTGTCAGTGTGGGCTTAGTGGGCCGTAGGGTTTGTTCCTGTACTATATTGCTCTTTGTTCTAAGTTAAGCTCTTTCGGTACCTTATTAGAGGCACTTTGTTAATGCACACTGATATTTATGTTGTTTCTGGAAAGGTTTTGAGACACCCTAAAATGGTGAAAGGTACAACAGAAACGCAAGTTGTTTCTCTTTAACAATAGCAATTTTTCTGCATTCGGAGTTCTGAGGAATATGATTCACACTCCGTTTGCCTGGCATCCGTGGCTTCACTGCCAATTTAACACCAGAATTGAGTCAGGTTCCACTTTGAAAGGAGCTTCCTGCCACTGATGCTTCAACAGTTCATCACATTGAATTAGTGTCGTCATGTTCGGAATTCTTTTGCTAGTGAAAACAGTTTCTCTGTCCAAACCCCAGCTGGCATCTACAGTTTTAAACAGAAGGACAAAAATAAAGTCACCAGGTCAATGAAAACCTAGAATGGCAACTTATCAAAAATTGAATCAAATTGTCATTACCAAAAGTGATGTCAAATCCGGGTGCCATGGAATCCTGAAGGTCCCTAACGGCCCTTTGTTGTGCTGGTGGACTTCACATGCTGCCTTCTCCATGGACACTCAAGCATGGACATAACCTTGGAAGAGGGTCAGACTGTCCGGTATTATCACCCTGACCACGGCCTGCTGCCTGGACTTGTTGCTGGCCAGACCCTTGGTAAGATCCAGAAGCAAATGCACGAGTTGGTCTCCTGACCTGCGTATTTCCCCCTCCGTAGGTGGAGTTTACAAATCAGGAACACAAGGTAAAGTACAAAAAAAATTAAAAGCAACCTCTTTAAAAAAAAATTAAACCTGGGTTGCAAATGTAAATTTTCAATATAAACATGAGAAAACAGTTTGCTATAGACTACAAACAAACACACGTGAGCTGACACCCTGTGAATCCACTCAGCTGTTTACTGCGCGGGACTCCTTCACGCAACACTCCCCCATTTCTGAAGAAGGATCCGGCCCAAAATGTCAACTTTCCTGCTCCTCTGATGCTGCCTGGCCTGCTGTGTTCCTCCAGCTGTGAAGGATGCAATGGGGAGGCAATGGCCTAGTGGTATTATTGCTGGACTGTTAATCCAGAGACCCAGATAAGGTCCCAGGAACCGTGGTTCGAATCCCGCTGTGGCAGATGGTGGAATTTGAATTCAACAAAATATCTGGAATTAGGAATCTAATGAGGACCGTCAATTGTTGGAAAGACCCATCTGGTTCACTAATGGCCTTTAGGGAAGGAAACTGCTGTCCTTACCTGGTCTGGCCTACATGTGACTCCAGACTCACAGCAATGTGATTAACTCTGAACTGCCATCTAGGCAATTAGGGATGAGCAATCAATGCTGCCTGGCCAGCAACACCCTCATCCCATTAATGAATAAAAAGAGACCTCCACAGTGTGTTAACTCTCCACCCAGTAACCCTTATGGATTAAGAAGGGCAGCTTTTGAAGGCCTTCCGCTGGGGATCTCCACTGCCTGAAAGTAGAACACTATACCAAGGGGTGTCCAGGCAGCGGACAAAAGGTAAGGCCCATACAGGAATCTTCTCCATGCCAATTTGAAGGGCACAGACGGAACTTCCTCAAACTGTAGGGCCAGCTTTGGCATCCTGGGGCAATGTAAAATCCTGGAAAGAAGTTAATCTGAAGTTTACTGCATGCCTGAGCCACTTTGATTCCCTGTGCATGGTTGGGGCTGAGAACTGCAGTCAGGGTTGCTTTGGCTGTGTACTTGGACATTGAGTAATGGTCAAATAATTAAATACACCAGTGAAAGATAGGAGGAACTGCCAATGCTGGAGTCTGAGATAGCAAGGTGTGGAGCTGGATGAACACAGCAGCCAGGCAGCATCAGAGGAGCAGGAAAGCTGACATTTTGGGCCTCGACCTTCCTTCAGAAATACACCAGTGTTGCCCAGTCCACTCATCCGTCATCCAACACATTCTGGGTCTAATCAGCCCAGCATTGCAAGCTCCCTCTTCCACCAGCTACCTAAAACCTCCCTAATGGAGATCCCCATTCTTGGGCAGTGGTTCCCTTCCAACAACCATCATCCACAGTGGAGAAAAGGATGTTCCCCACATATTGATGGATTTCCCAGAAAAAGATCCAAGGGCCTTTCCACTCTATTAACAACAACTGCACACCAGCTAAATAATTTGTTGGTTTAAATCTGATCCTGTGTAGCTTTTTTTTTAAACATGAAAGAATTTGATCGTTCTTTAGCATGTTGTATGCACAGTTTTGCAACCCTCTCCACTGAAGCTGTAAATGCAAGTAACTGTGATGTACATGAGCAATCAATTCAATTGAAAAAAAAGCCATGGAATTCATAGATATCATGGAATCCCTCAAGTTTTGAAACAGGCCCTCAGCCCAACAAGTCCACACCACCCCATCCTTCCCAGACCCATTCCCCTAGAACATAGAACATAGAACAATACAGCGCAGAACAGGCCCTTCGGCCCTCGATGTTGCGCCGACCTGTGAACTAATCTATGCCCCTCCCCCTACACTATCCCATTGTTATCCATATGCTTATCCAAGGACTGTTTAAATGCCCCTATATTGAAGTATACCTTGTTGCTAAAAGGTAGAGAACCATTGGTACATGTAAGGACAAGTCTGATGTAATTTTGAGGTTGAGGATCAAACAGTTCATTCACATTTGCAAATCCATCACAGTCATTCTGCACAAAAGCAATTACTTTGTAATTCCTGTGGAATTGTCTGTCTGAGGAAATTATTGAGGCCAAACATTGAAAACTTTCAAGAAAGTTGTAAATACAGTTCTTAGGACTAAAGGGAACAAAGGTTATGGGAAGAAAGCGGGAACAGGGGACTGAGTTAAATGATCAGCCACGGTCATATTGAATGGAGTAGCAGACTTGAAGGGCCAAATAGCCTATGCCTGCTCCTACATTGTATGTTTCTATGTTGGCAAAATACACACCATTCTTAGTAAGGGTTGCAAATTCATACCTGTGAAATCAGTTGCCTTGCATGCACAACCTTGATGGAGAGCAAGCTACAAAAATTGCAAATACTTGTGCAGCAGCAGTGGGCTGTTTATGATATGATATAGCCTCAAGGCTCAAGATATTCCTAAGTGTGGGGGCTGCCAAAGAAATGCAAATAATCACTCATTGCATCCAGTTTGTCCAATGACCGGTCTCACACAATATGAATGGACTAAATGGAACAAAAACAGAAGCTGCTAGAAAAGCTCAGCAGCTCTGTCAGCATCTGCGAAGAGAAGAAATCAGAGTTAACATTTCAGGTCCAGAGTTCTGCGGAAGGGTCACCAGACCTGTTATATTAACTCTGATTTTTCCTTCACAGATGCTGCCAGACCTGCTGAGCTTTTCCAGCAACTACTATTTTTCATCCTGATTTACATCATCCGCAGTTCTTTTGGTTTTTATGAATGGACTAAATGATGGGGTGGATTACGATGGCCAATTCTTAATGAGTTTACCACATTCATGGTGAAGAATGCCTTTACCTTCAGAGGGAGAGATACAAACTGCACAATGATAGCAAAGTGTGAGGCTGGATGAACACAGCAGACCAAGCAGCATCTTAGGAGCACAAAAACTGACGTTTCGAGCCTCGGCCCTTCATCAGAAGAGGGGGATAGGGAGAGGGTTCTGAAATAAATAGGAAGAGAGGGGGAGGCGGATCGAAGATGGTTAGAGGAGAAGATAGGTGGAGAGGAGACAGACAAGTTAAAGAGGCGGGGATGGAGCCAGTAAAGGTGAGTGTAGGTGGGGAGGTGGGGAGGGTAGGTCAGCCTGGAGAGGATGGACAGGTCAAGGGGGCGGGATGACGTTAGTAGGTAGGAAATGGGGGTGTGGCTTGAGGTGGGAGAGGGGATGGGTGAGAGGAAGAACAGGTTACGGAGGCAGGGACAAGCTGGACTGGTTTTGGGATGCAGTGGGGGGAGGGGAGATTTCGAAGCTCATGGGTAGTGTGAAGCAGACAAGAGAGTCACGGAGAGAGTGGTCCCTCCAGAAAGCACATAAGGGTGGGGACGGAAAAATGTCTTTGGTGATGGGGTCAGATTGCAGATGGCAGAAATGTCAGAGGATGATGCGTTGGATCCAGAGTTTGGTGTGGTGGTATGTGAGGACGAGGGGAATTCTGTTTTGGTTATTATTGCGGATAGGGGGTGTGAAGGATGAGTTGCGGGAAATGCGGGAGACGGCATTTTCAATCACTGTGGAGGGGAAGTTGCAGTTTTTGAAAAAAGAGGATATCTGGGATGTTCAGGAGTGGAATGCCTCATCTCGGGAGCAGATGCGGCAGAAGCGAAGGAATTGGGAATAGGGGATGGCCTTTTTGCAGGAAGTTGGGTGAGAGGAGGAATATTCCAGGTAGTTGTGGGAGTCGGTAGGCTTAAAATGGATATTGGTTTCCAGGTGGATGCCAAAAATGGAGACAGAAAGGTCCAGGAAGGAGAGAGAGGTATCAGAGATGGTCCAGGTAAACTTAAGGTTGGGGTGGAAGGTGTCAGTGAAGTGGATGAACTGTTTGAACTCCTCGTGAGAACACGAGGTGGTGCCAAAACAGTCATCAGTGTGACGGAGGAAGAGATAGGGAATAGGATCAGTGTAGCTTTGGAAGAAGGATTGTTCCACACATCCTATAAAGAGGCAGGCATAGCTTGGGCCCATGCAGAGTATTGTGCTCAATTCTGGTTGCCTCATTACAGGAAGGATGTGGAAGCTTTAGAGAGGGTGCAGAGGAGATTTACCAGGATGCTGCCTCGACAGGAGGGCAGGTCTTATGAGGAAAGGTTGAGGGAACTAGGCTTTTATAATTGGAGCGAAGAAGGACTAGAGGTGTACAAGGTGATGAGAGACATAGGTAGAGCGGATTATCAGAGACTTTTTTTCCCAGGGCGAAAATGACTATCATGAGGGGTCATAATTTTAAGGTGATTGGAAGATGGTATAGGGGATTGTCAGAGGTAAGTTCTTTACACAGACAATGGTGGATGTGTGCAATGCGCTGCTGGCAGTGGTAGTGGAGTGAGATACTTAAGACGCTTTTAAGCGACTCTTGGATAGGCATATGGGGGATAGTAAAATATAGGTTGACACAACATTGTGGGCTGAAGGTCCTGTACTGTGCTGTACCGTTCTACATTCTAAGGCCACACCAACAAGTATCCCACTCCGACCCATCATCCTACCCTGCGTTTCACGTTGCTAATCCCTGAATGTTGTGGGTAATTTAGAATTGCCAATCCACCTAACTTGCACATTTTTGGACTGTGGGAGGAAATGGGAGCACCCAGCAGAAACCCACAAAGACCCAGGGAGAACATGCAAACTCCACATCATCAGTCACCCAAAGCTAGAATCAAATCCAGTTCTCTGGCACTGTGAGGCAGCAGTGCTAACCACTCAGCCACCAAATGGTAGGGGATTTTAACTTTCCAGACATAAACCAGGACTTCCATACTGTTGTATCAGAGATAATAGGAACTGCAGATGCTGGAGAATCCGAGATGACAAGGTGTGGAGCTGGATGAACACAGCAGGCCCAGCAGCATCTTAGGAGCAGGAAAGCTGATGTTTCGGGCCTAGACCCTTGAAGGGGCTAGGCCCGAAACGCCAGCTTTCCTGCTCCTAAGATGCTGCTTGGCCTGCTGTGTTCATCCAGCTCTACACTTCGTCTCTTCTATATTGTTTAAGGGCTTGGATGGAGAGTGATTTGTTAAGTGTGCACAAAAATTTTTTCTTACTCATTACGTGGATGAATTAGAGAAGGAACAAAACATGACTTCCGCTTGGGAAATAAGGCAGGGCAAGTGATGAACTGTGAGTGGGGGAGCACATTGGAGCCAGTGACCATTATGCTATTAGTCTTAACATCGCTATAGGAAAGAATAGACCTGATCTAAAAATTAAAGTTCTAAATTGGATTAAGACCAATTTTGACAGTTTTATTTGATCGGGAAAGGCTATTCACAGGAAAAAGTAGGTTTGGAAAGTGGGAGACCTTAAAAAATGAGATAACGAGAGTCCAGAGACAGTATGTTCCTGTAGGGTAACGGGCAAGGCTGGTGGGTGTAGGGAATGCCAAATGACCAGTGAAATTGAGGTTTTGGTCAAGAAAAAGGAGGTATATGGCTGGTATAGACAGCTGGGATTGAGTGAATCGCTCAAGGTGCATTAGGACATGAGGAGTATAATCAAGAAGGAAATCAGGAATGCAAAAAGAGGACATGAAATAGCTTTGGCAAATAGGGTTATGGTGAATAGAGAAACTGTGAAGAGAATAGGGCCTCTTAAAGATCAACAGGACCATCTATGTATGGAACCACAGGAGATGGGTGAGACATTAAACGAGTACTTTGTGTCACTATTTACTGTGGAGAAGGATATGGAAGCTAAAGAATATGGATAAATAAACAGTGATATCTGGAAAAGTAATCATATTACTGAGGCAGAGGTGCTGACCATCTTAAAACACATAAAGGTGGAAAAGTCCCTGGGACCTGATCAGGTCTATCCCAGACCTTTGTGGGAAGCAAGGGAAGTAATTACTGGGCCCCTTGCTGAGATATTTATATCATCAAAAGCCACAGGTGGCATACCGGAAGACTGGAGGGTGGCTAATGTAGTGCCACTATTTAAGAAAGGTGGTAAGGAAAAGTCAAGGAACTATGTACTAGTGAGTCTGGCATCAATGGTGGGCGAGATGTTGGAGGAGATTCTGAGGGACAGGATTTACATGTATTTGGAAAGGCAAGGACTGATTATGGATAGTCAACATGAATTTGGGAGTGGGAAATCATGTCTTACTAATCAATTGAGTTTTTTGAAGAAGTGTTAAAGAAGATTGATAAAGGTAGAGTGTTAGGTGTTGTTCGTACAAACTTCAGCAGGAGGCCGACAAGGTTCCTCATGGTAGAGTAGTTAGCAAGGTTCAGTCAGATGGACAACAAAAACAGAAATTGCTGCAGAAACTCAGCAGGTCTGGCAACATCTGTGGAGTGAAATCAGAATTAACGTTTTGGGCCCAGTGGCCCTTCCTCCGAATAATCACTGGGCCTGAAATGTTAACTGTAATTTTTCCTAACAGATGCAGCCAGACCATCTGAGCTTTTTCAACAATTTCTGGTTTTGTTTCTGATTTCCAGCAATCATAGTTCTTTCGGTTTTTATCTTGATCACATGGAATCCAGGGAGAGCTAGCCGTTTGGGTGCAAAATTGGCTTGAAGATAAGGGACAGAGGGTGGTAGTGAGGGTTGTTTTTTGGACTGGAGGTCTGTGACTAGTGGTGTGCTGCAAGGATCAGTTCTGGGTCCACTACTTTTTATCGTTTACATAAATGGTTTGGATATAAATATCGGAGAAATAGTTAGTAAGTTTGCAGATGACACCAAAATTGGTTGTGTATTGGATACAGAAAAATGTTATATCAGAGTAGAACGGGACTTTGATCATATGGGCCAATGGGCCAAGGAGTGGCAGATTGCGTTTAGTATAGGTAAATGTGAGGTGTTGCAATTTCATAAGGCTAATCAGAGCCAGACTTATACACTTAATGATAGAGTATTGGGAGTGTTGCTGAAAAAAGGGACTTCGGGGTGTGGGTTCATCGATCTTTGAAGGTGTAGGCATAGGTAGAAAGAATAGTGAAGAAGGTGTTATACTTGCCTTTATTGGTCACTGCACTGGGTATATGAGTTGGGATGTCACATTGCAGCTGTACAGGATATTGTTGAAGTCGCTTCTAGAATAATGCATTCAATTCTGGTCTCCCTACTATAGGGAGGATGTTGTTAAGCTTGCAATGGTTCAGAAAAGGTTTACAGGGATGTTGCTGGGGCTTTTTTTTTCATTCATTCACAGGATGAGATCGTCACTGGCGAGGCAGCATTTATTGCCCTTCCCTAGTTGCCCAAAAGGTAGTTACTGTGTCAACCACAGTGCTGTGGGTCTGGAGAGTCACATGTAGGCCAGACCAGGTAAGGATGGCAGTTTCCTTCCCTAAGGGACATTAGTGAACCAGATGGGTTTTTTTTTCAACAACTGACAATGGGTTCACAATCATCATCAGATGATTAATTACAGATATTTATTGAATTCAAATTCCACCATCTGCCATGGCAGCATTCAAACTCAGCTCCCCAGAACATTATCTGGATCTCTGAATTAGCAGTTCAGTGATAATACCTCAAGGCCATCGCCTCCACTGTTGGTATTGAGCTACAGTGACAGGCTGAATAGGCTCGACCTACTTTCCATGGAGTGTCAGAGGCTGAGGGGTGATCTTACAGAGGTTTGTAAAATCATAAGGGCAATGAATAGGGTTTCCCCATGGTAGGGGAGTCCAAAATTAGAGGGGTAAAAAGAACTGCCAATGCTGGAGTCAGAGATAACACAACATAGAGCTAGAGGAACACAGTCGGCCAGGCAGTATCAGAAGAGCAGGAAGGTTGACATTTTGGGTTGGGACCCCTCTTCAGAAATGGGGGAGCACCGATTTGTAGAACACCTTTGGTCTGTTCATGACAAATGACAACTTCTAGTTGCAAGCCATTTCAACTCCCCTCCCACTCCCTGGGTGACATGTCCATCCTGGGCCTCCTCCAATGTCACAGTGATGCCACCCGGAAACTGGAGGAGCAGCACCTCATATTCCGCCTTGGTAGCCCACAGCCCAATGGCCTGAATGTGGATTTTAATAGTTTTAAAAGCTCCCCAACCCCAGCCTCATCCCTTGTCCAATCCTCTCTCACACCCCCTGACACAACCTGTCCATCTTCACTCCCACCTATCCTCTCCTTCCAAATCACTAACCAATCCCCACCACTACCTACCCGCGCTCACCTATCACCATCCCACCTACCTTCCCTAGCCTCATCCCTCCTCTATTTATTTCTGAGCTCCCTTCCCCCTCTCCCATTTCTGAAGGAGGGTCCTGACCTGAAACGCTGACTTTCCTGCTCCTCTAGCTCTACACTGTGTCATCCAAAACTAGAGGGCATGGGTTTAAGGTGAGATGGGAAAGGATCTAAGGGGCAACTTTTTCACACAGACAGTGGGGCAAGCATGGAATGAGCTGCCAGAGAAAGTGGTGGAGGCTAGTACGATTAAAACATTTAAAAGGCATCTGGTCAGGCAGATGAATCCAAAGGGTTTGGAGGGGTGTGGCAAAATGCTAGCAAATTGGACTAAACCAATTAGGATATCTAGTAGGTGTAGACGAGTTGGATCAAAGGGTCTATTTCCATGTTGTGTGACTCTATGAGCTTGTCACAGGTGGGTCTCTGCAGATTCGGCTCAAGCCGACAGTCACATCAAGACATGGAGGTTTTGGTCTGGGGTGGACAGGGTCAAAAATCATGGCACCAGGTTATAGTCGACCTCAGTTTTGAGGAAGGGTCACTGGACCTAAAACATTAATTCAGATCTTTCCTTCACAGATGCTGCCAGACCTGCTGTGCTTTCCCAGCAATTTCTGTTTTTGTTATAGTCCAACAGGTTTTATTTGAAATCACAAACTTTCAAAGCAGCACCTGAAGAAGGAGCAATGCTGAAAAAGCTTGTGATTTCAAATAAATATGCTGCCCTATAACTTGGCACCCTGACATGTTTGACTTTGTCCAATGTTAGTGATAGTGTGCTTGGATATGTACCTGCGCACTAAGAGGCGGGCACCGGCCCACTGCATGACAGAGCACCTGCGTACAAAGTGCGAGGCCCAGTGATATGCATGCGCACCTAGACGGCCGGCCACCAGGCTAAAGCAACCCTACCACCAAAGACATTTTTCCATCCCCACCCTTGTCTGCCTTCCAGAGAGACCACTATCTCCAGGAGTCCCTTGTCCACTCCACACTCCCCTCCAACCCCACCACACCCGGCACCTTCCCCTGCAACCACAGGAAGTGCTACACTTGCCCCCACACCTCCTCCCTCACTCCATCCCAGGCCCCAAGATGACTTTCCACGTCAAACAGATATTCACCTGCACATCTGCCAATGTGGTATACTGCATCCGCTGTACCCATTGTGGCTTCCTCTACATTGGGGAAACCAAGCGGAGGCTTGGGGACTGCTTTGCAGAACACCTCCGCTCGGTTCGCAATAAACAACTGCACCTCCCAGTCGCAAACCATTTCCACTCCCGCTCCCATTCCTTAGATGACACGTCCATCCTTGGCCTCCTGCACTGCCACCATGATGCCACCCGAAGGTTGCAGGAACAGCAACTCATATTCCGCTTGGGAACCCTGCAGCCTAATGGTATCAATGTGGGCTTCACCAGCTTCAAAATCTCCCCTTCCACCCCCCACTGCATCCCAAAACCAGTCCAACCTGTCTCTGCCTCCCTAACCGGTTCTTCCTCTCACCCATCCCTTCCTCCCACACCAAGCCGCACCTCCATCTACCTACTAACCTCATCCCACCTCCTTGACCTGTCCGTCTTCCCTGGACTGACCTATCCCCTCCCTACCTCCCCACCTACACCCTCTCCACCTATCTTCTTTACTCTCCATCTTCGGTGCGCCTCCCCCTCTCTCCCTATTTATTCCAGTTCCCTCACCCCGTACCCCTCTCTGATGAAGGGTCTAGGCCCGAAACGTCAGCTTTTGTGCTCCTGAGATGCTGCTGGGCCTGCTGTGTTCATCCAGCTCCACACTTTGTTGCGCGCTATAGCGCCTGCGCTCAAGGTGCCGGGCCCGGGCACACGCCTGCGCATTGGGTGGCACCGCGCGAGACACCGCAGGTGCGGTCGGCGGTTGGGTTTGTTTTCCCTCCGGTGGTGAGTCCTGTTTGAATTCCCTCCTTATTTGATCTGACCGCCTGCTTTTGGCCTTCGATACTGCTCTCCGTGGAAAAGCACTCTCGGTTTAAAACTTAATCAGGTTCATTCACCGGTCTTTAACTGCTTCCCGAACCACTTTTCATTTTCCGGCTTATTCCGCCCCGCCCTTCCCCCACCCCCCACAGGGTGTCCGCTAGTTCATAATTACCTGAAAGAGGGGCATTAGTAATGGAGGAGGGTGGTAACCGGGGCATTAGTAATGGATGAGGGTGGTAACCGGGGCATTAGTAATGGAGGAGGGTGGTAACCGGGGCATTAGTAATGGAGGAGGGTGGGAACTGGGGCATTAGTAATGGAGGAGGGTGGTAACCCGGGGATTAGTAATGGGGGAGGGCGGTAACTGGGGCATTAGTAATGGAGGAGGGTGGTAACTGGGGGATTAGTAATGGAGGAGGGTGGTAACTGGGGCACTAGTAATGGAGGAGGGTGGTAACTGGGGCACTAGTAATGGAGGAGGGTGGTAACCGGGGCATTAGTAATGGAGGAGGGTGGTAACCGGGGCATTAGTAATGGAGGAGGGTGGTAACCGGGGCATTAGTAATGGAGGAGGGTGGTAACCGGGGCATTAGTAATGGAGGAGGGTGGTAACTGGGGGATTAGTAATGGAGGAGGGTGGTAACTGGGGGATTAGTAATGGAGGAGGGTGGTAACTGGGGCATTAGTAATGGAGGAGGGTGGTAACTGGGGCATTAGTAATGGAGGAGGGTGGTAACCCGGGCATTAGTAATGGAGGAGGGTGGTAACTGGGGCATTAGTAATGGAGGAGGGTGGTAACTGGGGCATTAGTAATGGAGGAGGGCGGTAACTGGGGCATTAGTAATGGAGGAGGGTGGTAACCGGGGCATTAGTAATGGAGGAGGGTGGTAACCGGGGCATTAGTAATGGAGGAGGGTGGTAACTGGGGGATTAGTAATGGAGGAGGGTGGTAACTGGGGGATTAGTAATGGAGGAGGGTGGTAACTGGGGCACTAGTAATGGAGGAGGGTGGTAACCGGGGCATTAGTAATGGAGGAGGGTGGTAACCGGGGCATTAGTAATGGAGGAGGGTGGTAACCGGGGCATTAGTAATGGAGGAGGGTGGTAACCGGGGCATTAGTAATGGAGGAGGGTGGTAACCGGGGCATTAGTAATGGAGGAGGGTGGTAACTGGGGGATTAGTAATGGAGGAGGGTGGTAACTGGGGGATTAGTAATGGAGGAGGGTGGTAACTGGGGCATTAGTAATGGAGGAGGGTGGTAACTGGGGCATTAGTAATGGAGGAGGGTGGTAACCCGGGCATTAGTAATGGAGGAGGGTGGTAACTGGGGCATTAGTAATGGAGGAGGGTGGTAACTGGGGCATTAGTAATGGAGGAGGGCGGTAACTGGGGCATTAGTAATGGAGGAGGGTGGTAACCGGGGCATTAGTAATGGAGGAGGGTGGTAACCGGGGCATTAGTAATGGAGGAGGGTGGTAACCGGGGCATTAGTAATGGAGGAGGGTGGTAACTGGGGGATTAGTAATGGAGGAGGGTGGTAACTGGGGGATTAGTAATGGAGGAGGGTGGTAACTGGGGCATTAGTAATGGAGGAGGGTGGTAACTGGGGCATTAGTAATGGAGGAGGGCGTGGTAACCCGGGGATTAGTAATGGAGGAGGGTGGTAACTGGGGCATTAGTAATGGAGGAGGGTGGTAACTGGGGCATTAGTAATGGAGGAGGGCGGTAACTGGGGCATTAGTAATGGAGGAGGGTGGTAACTGGGGCATTAGTAATGGAGGAGGGTGGTAACCCGGGGATTAGTAATGGAGGAGGGTGGTAACCGGGGCATTAGTAATGGGGGCGGGCGGTAACCGGGGCATTAGTAATGGGGGAGGGCGGTAACTGGGGCATTAGTAATGGAGGAGGGCGGTAACCGGGGCATTAGTAATGGAGGAGGGCGGTAACCGGGGCATTAGTAATGGAGGAGGGCGGTAACCGGGGCATTAGTAATGGAGGAGGGCGGTAACCGGGGCATTAGTAATGGAGGAGGGCGGTAACTGGGGCATTAGTAATGGAGGAGGGCGGTAACTGGGGCATTAGTAATGGAGGAGGGCGGTAACCGGGGCATTAGTAATGGAGGAGGGCGGTAACCGGGGCATTAGTAATGGAGGAGGGCGGTAACCGGGGCATTAGTAATGGAGGAGGGCGGTAACCGGGGCATTAGTAATGGAGGAGGGTGGTAACTGGGGCATTAGTAATGGATGAGGGTGGTAACTGGGGCATTAGTAATGGGGGAGGGTGGTAACTGGGGCATTAGTAATGGATGAGGGTGGTAACTGGGGCATTAGTAATGGAGGACGGTGGTAACTGGGGGATTAGTAATGGAGGAGGGTGGTAACTGGGGCATTAGTAATGGAGGAGGGTGGTAACCGGGGGCATTAGTAATGGAGGAGGGTGGTAACCGGGGCATTAGTAATGGAGGAGGGTGGTAACCGGGGCATTAGTAATGGAGGAGGGTGGTAACTGGGGCATTAGTAATGGAGGAGGGCGGTAACTGGGGCATTAGTAATGGAGGAGGGCGGTAACCGGGGGATTAGTAATGGAGGAGGGTGGTAACCGGGGCATTAGTAATGGAGGAGGGTGGTAACTGGGGCATTAGTAATGGATGAGGGTGGTAACCGGGGGATTAGTAATGGAGGGGTTGGTCACTAAGGCATTAGTAATGGAGGGGGTGGTAACTGGGGCATAAGTAATGGAGGAAGGGCCATTGGGTCATTAGTAATGGAAGGGTTTCATTGGGCCAGTAATGGGACCACTGTGACATTAGTGCTGGGGTATTGCTTAGTCATTGGGAAGGAGAGTTCACTGTGACAAGGGGGTCTTGGGAAAGGGAGGGGTGAGTAGAGTATAGGGAAATGGAGGCGATTGGGGGAGTCAGGTATTGGAAAGGGGGTCACTGAGTTGGGTACTAGGTAAAAGAAGGGTGTGAACGTTTTGTGGGCATTCGGAAACTGGGGTCATTGGGGAGTAGAGTATTGGAAATGTAGATTCACTAGATAATTGGATATTGGGAAAGGAAGAATCAATGGGGGAATGGTGTATTGAGAAAACTGGGTCAATGGGGTGCACCGTATTGGGCAAGGGATTTGAGAAGGGTCCTTGAGGGGAGTTCCAGGATTTTAATAAGAAACAGTGAAGGAACAGTGATATGTTTCCAAGTCAGGATGATCTGTGGCTTGGAGGGAAACTTGCAGGTGATGGTATTCCTGTGTATCTCCTGCCCTTATCCTTCTAGGTGGAAATGGCTGTGTGTTGGGAAGGTGCTGTCTAAGGATCTTTAGTGAATTTCTGCAGTGCATCTTATAAGATGATATTAACTGCAGCTACTGAATGTCGATGGAAGAAGATATGATGATACAACTGTAAAATCAAGGTATGCCTTGCAAGAACTGTGACAAACACTATACAAACAGGCAGAAAACTAGCCACCAGGATATATGAACATCAACTAGCCACAAAAAGACATGACCCACTATCACTAGTATCCTTACATACAGATGAGGAAGGACACCACTTTGATTGGGACAACACATCCATCCTAGGACAAGCCAGAGACACGCACGAGAATTCCTAGAAGCATGGCATTCCAACCGGAACACCATCAACAAACACATTGATTTGGAGCCCATCTGCCACCCTCGAAGAAAAAGAACAGGAAATGACATCGCCAACTCAAGGAAACCTAAACAGATAAATAGAAAGCGGGACAAACACCAGTGTAAGATAATAAAATGTGAGGCTGGATGAACACAGCAGGCCAAGCAGCATCTCAGGAGCACAAAAGCTGACGTTTCGGGCCTAGACCCTTCATCAGAGAGCATAACACCAGTGCTTCACCGGAGGCTCACTGTTGATGTTACCTAGAATGGTGACTGATTATCTGGGAATGAACCTTCCAGCTCAGTGAACCAGCTTACATCCGGAACAAAATAAAGACCCACTCTTTTGTGGACCGAGAGGAAAAGAGCGTGACTGTATTGGAGCTGGAAGGAAGACGTTGGGTTGGCTGTGCATCCTTGCAACCGGTGGATCTTAATGCTGGCTTTGGCCTAACGCTGGTTCAGGGGAGCAGCCAACCTGCAACAATGGCTGCGGCGAGTGCTTGTGCCCCAGGTCAGGGGCTCCGGAACACCATCCGCGTTTCCGTGAAGAAGGTGGATGAAGGTGCACCTGTGGACCGCACCTTCTTCGTGAAGATGGTCCTGTTGGACTGTTGTGGGTTCACTGCTGAGGACATTTACTGCCTGCAGGATTTCCCTGGAGGAGGTTTTTACGATGTAACCTTCAGGACTGCCAAGCTTTGCGAGCGCTTCCTGGAGGTTTTCAAGGAGAAAGGAGGTGAGGGCACCCTCTCTGTACTGACCGCTGTCCCGCTGTTCGTGATGCCGGTGCAGAGGAGCCGTATGGTGACATACACACGTACAACCCACATGTGCCAGCAGTTGATGTCCTGACCTTCCTCGGAAGGTACGTGAAGGTGGAAGGGGACCTAACCAACATCATGGACCCCTTCGGGATCTGGACCAGTAAGAGGCAGGTCAGGGTGACGCTGAGGACGGGCACGGATGGGAACGTCATACACCCACCGTCCAGCTTCGCGATCAGCAGGAGCAAGGGCTACCTGACCTACGCAGGGCAACCTAAAGTCTGCCATGCCTGTGGTAGGTCAGGAGACGTGGCGGCCGACTGCAAAGCAACCATTTGCAGGGAGGAGGGACACCTTGCAAAGGATTGCCCAAAAGAAAAAAGCTGCAACCTTTGCGCGGAAGCGGGCCACCTCTATAGGGCATGCCCGCAGCGGCGGACCACCTATGCCCAGGTCGCCGGCAGGGGCAAAGCGGGGCCAGCCCCCCCCCCCGGAGGAGAGGAAGGCACCAGGCCCCTGCAAGGGTCCCCCTAATGTGCAGGAGGGCCAGGTCATGCAGGAGGCCCCAGCCCCACAGGACCGACCCGAGGCCAGCAAAGCGCCCCTGCAGGCTCTGCTCACCCCCCCAACAACTCGGAGTGGATGAAGGAGGCAACAGGTGACCCAGGGGAGTGGACGACGGTCCGGAAAGCGAGGAGGAAGGCACGCCGGCGGGTCCCGGCACCACAACCATCAGGCGGGAAGAGGCAGCTGCAGGGGGGCTATAAGAGCTCCTCCGACGAGGGAGGTTTGGAGGAGGCCCGCCCAAAGCAGAAGCTAAAGATCTCAAGGGAGAAGGAAAGCAGCACCCTGATTCCAGGTGATGGGAGGCGTCCTGAGGCTCCGTCCGACACCCAGCCACGCGCCACTGGGGCCCTGGAGGCCCCCCCCCACCCCCGGGAACCTTCAGGCAGGAAGCAGGAAACAGCGTGTCCCCAGCCTCACCCAGAGCCAGACTCTCCTGCCTCCGTACCCCCGACGTGGGGATGCCACCCGGAAGGCAGCACAGACAGTTTCCTGAGCCCGGAGACCATCCAGCAGTTAGCCCGGGCAATGGGCATGAAGGGACAAATGGAGGGGCTGGACCTTGGACTCAGGGAGGGTACTGCGGTCACTGCCCAAAATGGAGGTACGAGTTGCGAGCATTAATGTGCGCAGCGTCAAGTCCACCGCAAGATGTGTGTCCACGTTGGCCTACCTGACGACCATCAAGGCAGACCTCCTGTTTCTGCAGGAGTGCGGGATACCGCATCTCAGCAGGTACGGGAAATGGTCGGGCGCCTGGACCTGTGGGCCTTCGATCTGGTCGGGGGGTAACGACTGTCTCTCCTGGGGCCTGGCTATTCTGCTGCGGGGGCGCAACTTCACCATCTCTCAAGTTCAGGAGGTGGTGGGGGGCGCCTCCTAGTGGCTGATGTCACCTACAGGAACGCTCCCCTGAGGCTGATCAACGTGTACGCCCCAGCAGTATGGAGTGAGCGGTTGGCCGTCCTGCAGCGGCTTCCACCCCTGCTGGCTACGTCCAGGCCGGTCATCCTAGGCAGAGACTTCAACTGGGTCATCGATGCAGATGGAAGATCCGGCATGGGGACAGCGGGTGGGGGGAGTCACTGGACGTCATGTCCAGATTCCTGATGGGCACGGTGAAGGACGCCAAGCTGCTCGACGTCTTCAGCACCCCTGCAGATGGAGTGCAGCAGAGATACATCTGGTCACGGCCAGGCGGGTCTATCCGCTCAAGGATAGACTTCCTGTCTGTGTCACGGGCATTCTCGGTCAGGTCCACCGGCATCGAGCCAGTGTTCTTCTCTGACCACTGCCTCCTGCTGGACGACCAGCAGGCCGGCAAGGGGACGTGGAAGCTCAACATGACTCTGTTGACCACAGAGAACGTCGAGGAGCTTAAGAGGGAGTACGCTGGTTGGAGAACCGTGAAACCCCTCTTTGAGTCTCCGGGCGACTGGTGGGAGACGGTGAAGGAGAACATCAAGAGGTTCTTTGTCCTCAAGGGTGTTCGGAAGGCGAGAGAGAGGCGGGGAAGGCTGTCGCGACTCCAGAAAAGGGTGCAGAACCTGCTCTGTCTGCAGTTGAGGGGGGTCGATGTCACGGAGGACCTCCACGAGGTGAGGGGCCAGCAAGCCTTGCTCTTCGCCGCAGAGGCCTCCAGGATAATCTTCCAGTCCAGGGTCCGCTCCTTGGAGCAGGACGAGACGTGCTCGCGTTTCTTCTTTCAGAAGGTGCACAAAGAGAGCTCTGTGCTTAGCCAGCCGAAGGAGGACGACGGCTCGGTGACGTCGTCTCGGCCCGACATTTTGAGGATCAGCAGATCCTTCTATGCCGGACTGTATGACACGAAGCCCACGGACAGCACGGTTTCCGAGTCATTCCTGTTGTCTATCATGGAGGTCTTAGACGATGGCACGAGGGAGTGGCTGGACCAGTCGATATCCCTGGACGAGCTGACCAGAGCCCTCAAGTCCTTGGAGAGGAATAAGACTCCCGGGAGCGACGGCTTACCGGTCGAGCTGTATTCCGCTCTGTGGGACCTGGTCGGCCAGGACCTGCTGGAGGTGTACGATAGTGCGCTTCGGGCAGGGGAAATGTGCAAGTCCATGAGGAAGGGCATCATCACCCTCATTTACAAGAGGAAGGGGGAGAGGGAAGAAATTAAGAATTGGCGTTCCATTTCACTATTGAACGTGGACTACAAAATCCTGGCCAAGGTCATAGCCAAACGGGTCAGGTCTGTCCTGGAGTCGGTGATTCACCTTCACCAAACCTGTGCTGTGCCGGGCAGGAAGATCGCTGAGAGCCTCGCGCTCATCAGGGATACGATCGCCTACGTGCAGGACAGGCAGGTGGACACCTGCCTTGTCAGCCTGGACCAGGAGAAGGCCTTCTACAGGGTTTTTCAAGCTTACATGAGGGATGTCCTCTCCAAATTGGGGTTCGGGGAGGGCATCCGCACTTGGATCCAGCTGCTCTACACAAACATGGTTAGCGCAGTCTCGATCAACGGGTGGGAATCGGACAGTTTTCCCGTCAGATCTGGAGTCAGGCAGGGCTGCCCGCTCTCTCCTGCCTTGGTCGTGTGCTGTGTGGAGCCCTTTGCCGCATCCATCAGGAAGAACGTGAGCCTGAAGGGCGTGACTAACCCAGGCAGTGGAGGCCTTCAGGTCAAGACCTCCCTGTACATGGACGATGTTGCCGTCTTCTGCACCGATCGTCGGTCGGTGAGTAGGCTGTTGGACATCTGCAGCCAGTTTGAACTGGCCTCGGGTGCCAAAGTCAATAGGGGTAAGAGCGAGGCCATGTTCTTCGGAAACTGGGACGACCGCTCCTTCACCCCCTTCACCGTCAGGACAGACTACCTGAAGGTGCTGGGCGTTTGGTTCGGTGGAGCTGGGGCATGCACTAAGACTTGGGAGGAGCGTATCACCAAACTGAAGCAGAAGCTGGGCAGGTGGACACTCCGGTCCGTCTCCATCGCGGGTAAGAACCTGGTTGTCAGGTGCGAGGGGTTTTCGGTACTATTGTATGTGGCGCAGGCATGGCCTATTCCCTGGACCTGCGCCGCTGCGGTCACCCGGCCATCTTCCACTTCATTTGGGGGTCGAGGATGGACCAGGTCCCCAGGGACACCATGTACAAAGACCTGGAAAATGGGGGAAAGGGCATACCGAACGCCACCCTCACCCTGATGGCTACCTTTGTGTGCGGCTGCATCAAGCTGTGCGTAAATCCTCAGTACGCAAACACCAAGTGTCACTACTTACTGAGGTTCTACCTGTCCCCAGTGTTGCGAAGGATGGGCCTGGCCTCATTGCCGCGGAACACTCCCAAGTAGTTGGACCGTCCCGTACCACCGGTCCTTCGTGGAGAAATTTTTGAAGGGAAACACCTTTTACCACAAGGCCGTCAGGCAGTGGTCAGCATGTAGTATCCTCGAGACCCTTCGGGAGAATGATCCCGTCATGTGGTTCCCCACACAGACTGCCAAAGTCATTTGGCAGAATGCCTCTTCGCCAGAACTTTCAAACAAGCACAAGGACATTGCTTGGCTGGCGGTGAGAGCGGCTCTGCCAGTGAGATCCTTTATGCATGTCCGGAATCTCTGCACCACCGCACGCTGCTCTCGAGGCGGCTGCGGGGGGGACGAGACTGTCGATCACCTCCTTCTGGAGTGTGCCTATGCGCAGGAAGTCTGGAGGGGGATGCAGTGGTATTTGTCGAGGTTTGTCCCGAGCAGCTCCATGACAGGGGACTCCGTGCTCTATGGGCTGTTTCCCGGGACACACACCGAGACCAACATCAACTGCGCCTGGAGGACCATCAGTGAAAGACACTCTTTGGTCTGCCCGCAACTTGCTGGTCTGCTAGCCTAAAGAACTGACCCCGACCGAGTGTTGCAGACTGGCGCACTCCAAGGTCCAAGACTACGTGCTGAGGGACGCGCTAAAGCTTGGGGCAGCTGCCGCCAAGGCACGGTGGGGAAAGACCACTGTATGAAACTCATCGTCCAGAATAGAAAAAAGGGCCCTATCTGGTAACTGGGCCCAGCTGGCGCCTTCCCCAACTGGTCAGGGGGCCAACGGGGACTGTGCGGAGAGACGACTGTCGGGGTATTTTCTTTGCTTTGTTTTTTCTCCTTCTTCGTTTTGTTTTTTCGTTTAGTTGGTGTATGTACCCCCTGGGTAACCTGGAGTGGCTTGCATGACTGGGTAGGTGTATAAATGTTTTGTTTTTTGCACATTCTATGAATAAAGTATATTTTTTCAAATAAAAAAAAGTGACGAAACGTCTGAAAACGAACCTTCCAGCTCAGTGAGCAAACTCACATCCAGAACCTCAACCTGAGCTACAAATCTTGTCAAAACTTGCTGAAGGAAAGAAAATTTAGGAAATGCCACTGGGGAGAATTGAGAGTTGGAATGCTGTGTGGGAGGAGGGGGTGGAATTAGACACCAAGTTGGCTAGGGGTCTGACGTTAGCGACAACAGAAAGTTAATAAAAATCAGGAAAGGCAGCCCAGGACAGAAAAGCAGACGCTGGAAGGAAGGGAGAATGACAGGGGCCAATTATCATGGGCTTTCAATTATGAAGGATGAATTGAGAGCAAACGAGCAAACTGCTTTGTCCTGGATTATACCAAGCTTCTTAACTATTTTACATTGTCTAAAACAAGTTATTCAAGTAGTCAGCTACAAAGCAAATAAATATATTTTACTGTTTTCTTTGACAATATGCATAATTGCACTTCGCATTATTTTAAAATGTTTTGTATTTTTCAGGAGCCTGGTCTGTGCCCAATCAAGTATGTCAAATTAACTTTCTGCTTCTGCAGATAGGCGTTTAAGTTTAATCAGACTCTTTGGATACGATGCACTATACTGGATCAGAAGGCAGGACTTAAAAACTGTTGTGTCTTATTGCTGATCGTTGAAGATCTCAGGTGATTACACTCTTGGGTAGATAAGATCACCCACCTGTACCCTCTGGTGATTTTAAAGTCAGAGTGTAATACAGCATGGAAACAGGCCCTTCGGCCCAAACTGGTTCGTGCTGACTATGGTGCCCACTCAGCAATTTCTAATTGCCTGCATTTGGTCCATATCCCCCTCTAAACACTTTCCATCCATGTACCTACCCAAATATTTTTAAAACGTTTTTGTGCTTGTCTCAACCACTTTCTCTGGCAACCCATTCTAAATATGCACCACTGTCTCTGTGAAGAAGTTGCCCCTCACGTCCTTCTGAAATCTGCCCCCTCTCACCTTCAATCTATACACTCTAGTTTTCCATTTGGTGGTTGGAAATAAAATGTAGTCTATCTGTATAGAACCTGTGAAATGTGACCTGGTATATCTTGAAAATATGAAACTGAAATAAACAGCACATAAATCAATTGCAACCATTTAGGATACATTAAGTGTTTTGCCACTGTTCAGAACTCGCAAAGAGTTGAGTAATAGTATAGAACATGTGAAGGCAATAGCTATCAGTTATGATGAACAGTTAAGCACCTTTTTAAAAGAAGAGGACTTTCCAAAATAGTTTCGTGTTTTTCATTTCAATCAACAGCCTGTAGTAGTCATTAACCACTTGAATTTTCCTGTGCCTTTGGAAAGAGGACCACTGGATACATGTCATTAAGCAGAACACAGGTGTCTTTCAGCAATTCATTTGGGTTGTAGTGACAGTGTAACTTGCTCACCCAGTTAATTGACTGGGCACAAATGGTCAGTAAAAAATATACTTTGAATGGAATAAAGTAGGCAGCAACTCTGTGGTATTGACAGCAGATCAGTAATCTACATGGAGTCAAATCCCAAATGGTGAGATTTTGGATCAAATTTAAAAGTCTGGAATTTGCACACCGTTGAACTCAATGGTCCTGACCCTGCATAATCTTGGTTAAGCAACAGTTATAATCCTGCTACATTTCCATCACTGAATACCCACTGTCATCATCCTGGGGATTATGATTGACCAGAAACTAAATTGGTCTAGCCATTGTTAATATTATGGTTGCAAGTGCAGATAATAGGAATCCTGCAGCAAGTAACTCATCTTGTCTCAAAATCTGTGCATCATGTACAAGACATAAGTCAGGACTGTGATGGCACTCTTTCAACAGCATGTTCCAAACCCATGATCTCTACGACAAGGCAGCATATACAGTGGGGCACCAGCACCTGATTTTTTTCTCCTCCAAGCCACTCACTATCCTGGTGTAGAACAATATTGTCATTCCTTCAGTGATGCTGGATCAAAGTCCTGCAACACTTCCCCAGGCAGCATTGTGGGTTAATGGTTCCCAATCTTTTCAATAACATGATACACTTCAATGACACAAATATTTCCATGGCACTTCCACTTTTTTCTACTTGAATTGATTGCTCACAATGTCACATTTACTGCAGTTACAGCCTTCCTGGAAAGGTTGCAACATTAATGCGTATAACAAGGATCAAATGCATTAATATTTCAAATCCACTGGGGAAAAGAAAATGCATTGTTGCAGTGAAGATACTAATTTGATCACAGATATTTTGTGGGTCTTTGTTAGTTTGTATTAAATGCAATGAGGTTAATGTGCCACCTTGCTCACTCACAATTATTAATTCAATAGGGGGATACCAGTTAATGGCCGAATCAGATCAAAGACGATATCCAGTCACAGGATTCATTCTTGTTGGATTTCCAGAACATCAAGATTTACAGTCACGCTTGTTGTCCCTGTTTCTTACAGTATATGTATTAATAGTTCTTGGGAATATTTCTATGTTGTACATGGTTACAACAGACAAGCGGTTGCATGTACCAATGTATTTTCTTGTTGCTAATTTGGCAGCAATGGATGTGGTGTTAACAAGTTCAGTCATTCCTCAGATGTTAGTGAAGCTTGTATTCAACATTAAAGTTATTCTGTGGAGTAACTGTTTCATCCAAATGTATTTCTTCCACAGTATATCGGCAGCGAAGACATTGCTGCTCACTGTGATGGCTTATGATCGTTCAGTTGCAATATGCAACCCCCAACATTATTTGTCCCTCAGAAGAGATGCTTTTTTTGTCAAATTGGCGGGTCTTACCTGGGTACTAGGAATGGCTTCTTTCTTGCCTCCAATAGTTTTAACTTCTATTTTTCCATTTTGTGGTCCAAATGAAGTTTACAATTCTTTTTGTGAGTTGCTGTCAGTAATGAGCCTAATTTGCGCAGATACAATCTCTGTTAAATTTATCAATTTAATTTTAAATGCGGTATTTGTCATTTTAAGTTTTCTTACTATTCTCTGGTTTTATATTAAAATATGTAAATTGGTAAAAGTTGCCTCCTCAGAACAGAGAAAGGTTTTAGCCACCTGTATAGGCCATCTGTTGGTCCTTAGCTTATTTTTCCCCTCCATGGTCCTTTATTCTGCGTTATTCTATGTGAGTCACAGCCTCCCAATTATTCATATAGCCTTTGCTCTTGTGTATGTTACTTTAAGCCCTTTATTGAGTCCAATTATTTATATTCTAGCAGCCAAGGAAATAAGAGATAAGGTTGCTAAATTCATCAGAGTACAAAAGGTATTTCCTAATGTTGGAAGCACTGTTGCTGTTGAGAGCCATTGAACTGAATTGAAGAATCATTGACGTCGTGATCATACTTGCCGTATGTTTTTCATCTTTGTTCATCGCAGCTGAAATAACAGCTTTATTTTCTGTTAGTATCAAATTGAGCCAGCATGATTTGGAACAGCGTGGGTTCTGAGGAAGGGTCATCGGACCCAAAACGTTAACGCTGTTTTCTCCTCCACAGATGCTGCCAGACTCTCTGAGCTTTTCCAGCAGCTTTGCTTTTGTTCATGGTTTGGAACAAGATAGTTGAATATTGGGAAATAAAATTCACAATTTTGCATTGATCGTACAAGAAATAGCTTATTTCCATTGAGCCTTTGTTAATCTTAGTATGGCACAGAGCACTTTACAGCCAATTAACTACTTTCAAAGGGTGGTAGCCAACTTGTGCACAGTAGATCACCTAAAACACTAATGTGATCATGACTAAGTAACCCATTTTAATAACCATTGTTTAAAAGCTTCATCAGTGACCTTTATAAGCCTGAGTGTGTGCAGTTATTCAGCAAGGAAGCCTATTTTTTTATTTTGTACAGATCTAATTTAGTTTATAGTTTAATTGGCAATAAAACTGAAATGTACAGATTAAATTCTATAATTGCCCCCCAATTTCAAGCAGGATATTAACAAGGCCTCCAGTGAAAGAGACACTAATTAAGATCTAGCTGAAATTGAGATCAAATTACGTGAGTTAGCTTGGACTCATACAGTACTTAGCTGACTTAGCACAAGTAGTATTTACAATAAAATGCCGGAGTTAAGTAACTCGGAATGAAACGAAAGGAACAAGGTGTTCAGAGACATTAGGAACTGCAGATGCTGGAGAATCCGAGATAACAAAGTGTAGAGCTGGATGAACACAGCAGGCCAAGCAGCATCTTAGGAGCAGAAAAGCTGACGTTTTGGGCATAGAAAGGGTGTAGGCCCGAAACGTCAGCTTTTCTGCTCCTAAGATGCTGCTTGGCCTGCTGTGTTGAACAAGGTGTTCTGTTGCTTCTGTATTTCCTAAACATTTCAACAATAGGAATTAATTCGCACTGTGCTACAGGAGAAAAAGCTGGTGATTTGATGTGAATATGGTAAGTGACTAAAGTCTGTGCTACTCCTAAGATTCAGCATAGTATGCAACTGCTGGTAAATTTAAAACATATAAAATAGAGGTTGCTGGAAAAGATTTAGCAGGTCCGGCAGCATCTCTGAAGAAAAACTCAGAGTCTTCCAACCTTCTCTTCCTACCTTGACTCAGTCTTCTCTGTCCTGGTCCAATTCCTGCCCATGTATACGCATGCTTCCTCTGACGTTTTATGCCAGTTTCACAACTTCCGGTTTGCAGATTCCAGCTTCCTCGATCATCAACGTGCAATCCCTCTACACAAGGGTCTTGGGGCTCTCCACTTCTTCCTGGAGCAAAGATGTGAACCGTCCCCACCCACCACCACCCTCCTCCACTTGGCCGAGGCCATGCTCACCCTCAACAACTCTTTTAACTCCTCTCATTTTCTTCATGTCGGAAGGGTTGCCATGAGTATCTGCATGGGCCCTAGTTATTGCCTGTCTCTTCATGGGGTGTATGGAACATGCCTTGTTCCGTTCCTATTCTGGCTCCCACCCACAACTCTTTCCGATATATCAATGATATCATTGGTGCTGCTTCCCTTGTCCGAAATTGGAAAAGGTAATCAATTTCACTTCCAATTTCCAGCCTGCCCTCACTTTCACCTGGTCTATCTCTGACTACTCGCTTCCCTTCTCAACTCGGTTCCATTTCTGGGGATAGTCTGACCACTACTACCCCTATAAACCCACTGACTCACACAGCAACCTGGATTATCCATCCTTTCAACCGGCTTCCTGTAAAGACTCCATCCCAGTGTCTCAGTTCCTCTGTTTCTGTTGAATACATTCAGATGAGGCCAACTTCCAACAAAGGAACTCTGAAATGTCCACTTTCTTCTTCAAACAAGGATTCTCCAGCACTGTTGTCAACAGGACCCTTAACCAGGTCCAACCCATCTCCCGCTTTTCTACTCTCACTCCTCTTCTTTCCCGCAACAGCAGTAGGGTCCCTGATGCTGTGAGGCAGCAGTGCTAACCACTGAGCCACCGTGCCACCGAATTCCTAACTGTTAATTCCACGTTTTTATTGAATTCACATTTCATCAACTACCCTGGCGGGATTCATACCTGGGTCTCTGGATTAACAGTCCAGTGATAATACCACTAAGTATTGCCTAAGTATGATGCTAGGCATTAAAGTAAAATACAGAGTCTCAAAAGTCATAATCTCCACATTTAACTTCAGCTATGTACAAATTGAAATAGGGCAAAACAGACTAGAGAGAAATGTATGGGTCAAATACTAGCATGAGAGAAGTGGGTTCCAAGTCCTGGGTCACTGCCACCACAATGAGAGAAGTTGAATCTATACTCTTGGGATGATCTCCACCTGAACTGTGCTGGGACTGCTGTCTTGCCAACTGAATAAGGAACATGGAGACGATTTTAATCTAAATTGGGTGGGCAAGGGGTCAAATTTGGAGAGGTGTGGTAAATCAAAGAATAGAGTCAAAGCCAAAGAGAAATGTACTAATATGTAAAATAATAAACAGAATAGATAGTCTGAATTCAAGTAAGAGTAGAATTTAAAAAACAGTATAAAGATAAGACCCTTTTTCTGAATGCATGTACGATTCAAAACAAAACAAATGATCTGGCCCTATGCATTGATATATGTCACACTTTGAGCCAAATAGACAATCCTGCATTGGTGTCAGAACCATTACTTGCATATCAGGTCCAGTTCTATGCATTTGTTGATGGAGGTCCAGTTGGAATGCTAAGCATCCAGGTATACCTAGTCATGAGATAATGGGAACTGCAGATGCTGGAGATTCCAAGATAATAAAATGTGAGGCTGGATGAACACAGCAGGCCAAGCAGCATCTCAGGAGCACAAAAGCTGACGTTTCGGGCCTAGACCCTTCATCAGAGAGGGGGATGGGGGGAGGGAACTGGAATAAATAGGGAGAGAGGGGGAGGCGGACCGAAGATGGAGAGTAAAGAAGATAGGTGGAGAGGGTGTAGGTGGGGAGGCAGGGAGGGGATAGGTCAGTCCAGGGAAGACGGACAGGTCAAGGAGGTGGGATGAGGTTAGTAGGTAGCTGGGGGTGCGGCTTGGGGTGGGAGGAAGGGATGGGTGAGAGGAAGAACCGGTTAGGGAGGCAGAGACAGGTTGGACTGGTTTTGGGATGCAGTGGGTGGGGGGGAAGAGCTGGGCTGGTTGTGTGGTGCAGTGGGGGGAGGGGATGAACTGGGCTGGTTTAGGGATGCAGTGGGGGAAGGGGAGATTTTGAAACTGGTGAAGTCCACATTGATACCATATGGCTGCAGGGTTCCCAGGCGGAATATGAGTTGCTGTTCCTGCAACCTTCGGGTGGCATCATTGTGGCAGTGCAGGAGGCCCATGATGGACATGTCATCAAGAGAATGGGAGGGGGAGTGGAAATGGTTTGCGACTGGGAGGTGCAGTTGTTTGTTGCGAACTGAGCGGAGGTGTTCTGCAAAGCGGTCCCCAAGCCTCCGCTTGGTTTCCCCAATGTAGAGAAAGCCGCACCGGGTACAGTGGATGCAGTATACCACATTGGCAGATGTGCAGGTGAACCTCTGCTTAATGTGGAATGTCATCTTGGGGCCTGGGATGGGGGTGAGGGAGGAGGTGTGGGGACAGGTGTAGCATTTCCTGCGGTTGCAGGGGAAGGTGCCGGGTGTGGTGGGGTTGGAGGGCAGTGTGGAGCGAACAAGGGAGTCACGGAGAGAGTGGTCTCTCCGGAAAGCAGACAGGGGTGGGGATGGAAAAATGTCTTGGGTGGTGGGGTCGGATTGTAAATGGCGGAAGTGTCGGAGGATAATGCGTTGTATCCGGAGGTTGGTAGGGTGGTGTGTGAGAACGAGGGGGATCCTCTTGGGGCGGTTGTGGCGGGGGCGGGGTGTGAGGGATGTGTCGCGGGAAATGCGGGAGACGCGGTCAAGGGCGTTCTCAATCACCGTGGGGGGGAAGTTGCGGTCCTTAAAGAACTTGGACATCTGGGATGTGCGGGAGTGGAATGTCTTATCGTGGGAGCAGATGCGGCGGAGGCGGAGGAATTGGGAATAGGGGATGGAATTTTTGCAGGAGGGTGGGTTGGTCCAGGAAGTCCCCACCTATGTCCGTGACACCACCCACGCCCTCCACCTCCTCCAGGACTTCCAATTCCCTGGCCCCCAACACCTCATATTCACCATGGACGTCCAGTCCCTGTACACCTGCATTCCGCATGGAGATGGCCTCAAGACCCTCCGCTTCTTCCTGTCCCGCAGGCCCCCTCCACCGACACTCTCATCCGCCTAGCGGAACTCGTCCTCACACTCAACAACTTCTCTTTTGACTCCTCCCACTTCCTACAGACTAAGGGGGTGGCCATGGGCACCCGCATGGGCCCCAGCTATGCCTGCCTCTTTGTAGGTTACGTGGAACAGTCCATCTTCCGCACCTACACAGGCCCCAAACCCCACCTCTTCCTCCGGTACATTGATGACTGTATCGGCGCAACCTCTTGCTCCCCAGAGGAGCTCGAACAGTTCATCCACTTCACCAACACCTTCCACCCCAACCTTCAGTTCACCTGGGCCATCTCCAGCACATCCCTCACCTTCCTGGACCTCTCAGTCTCCATCTCAGGCAACCAGCTTGTAACTGATGTCCATTTCAAGCCCACCGACTCCCACAGCTACCTAGAATACACCTCCTCCCACCCACCCTCCTGCAAAAATTCCATCCCCTATTCCCAATTCCTCCGCCTCCGCCGCATCTGCTCCCACGATAAGACATTCCACTCCCGCACATCCCAGATGTCCAAGTTCTTTAAGGACCGCAACTTCCCCCCCACGGTGATTGAGAACGCCCTTGACCGCGTCTCCCGCATTTCCCGCGACACATCCCTCACACCCCGCCCCCGCCACAACCGCCCCAAGAGGATCCCCCTCGTTCTCACACACCACCCTACCAACCTCCGGATACAACGCATTATCCTCCGACACTTCCGCCATTTACAATCCGACCCCACCACCCAAGACATTTTTCCATCCCCACCCCTGTCTGCTTTCCGGAGAGACCACTCTCTCCGTGACTCCCTTGTTCGCTCCACACTGCCCTCCAACCCCACCACACCCGGCACCTTCCCCTGCAACCGCAGGAAATGCTACACTTGTCCCCACACCTCCTCCCTCACCCCCATCCCAGGCCCCAAGATGACATTCCACATTAAGCAGAGGTTCACCTGCACATCTGCCAATGTGGTATACTGCATCCACTGTACCCGGTGCGGCTTTCTCTACATTGGGGAAACCAAACGGAGGCTTGGGGACCGCTTTGCAGAACACCTCCGCTCAGTTCGCAACAAACAACTGCACCTCCCAGTCGCAAACCATTTCCACTCCCCCTCCCATTCTCTTGATGACATGTCCATCATGGGCCTCCTGCACTGCCACAATGATGCCACCCGAAGGTTGCAGGAACAGCAACTCATATTCCGCCTGGGAACCCTGCAGCCATATGGTATCAATGTGGACTTCACCAGTTTCAAAATCTCCCCTTCCCCCACTGCATCCCTAAACCAGCCCAGTTCATCCCCTCCCCCCACTGCACCACACAACCAGCCCAGCTCTTCCCCCCCACCCACTGCATCCCAAAACCAGTCCAACCTGTCTCTGCCTCCCTAACCGGTTCTTCCTCTCACCCATCCCTTCCTCCCACCCCAAGCCGCACCCCCAGCTACCTACTAACCTCATCCCACCTCCTTGACCTGTCCGTCTTCCCTGGACTGACCTATCCCCTCCCTGCCTCCCCACCTACACCCTCTCCACCTATCTTCTTTACTCTCCATCTTCGGTCCGCCTCCCCCTCTCTCCCTATTTATTCCAGTTCCCTCCCCCCATCCCCCTCTCTGATGAAGGGTCTAGGCCCGAAACGTCAGCTTTTGTGCTCCTGAGATGCTGCTTGGCCTGCTGTGTTCATCCAGCCTCACATTTTAATACCTAGTCATGCCTCTGCTTGGCTCATGGTATTGCGAATATGTTGTTCCAGTTGAATTTGTGTCTTTCTTTGGCCATGAGCAGAGAGATCTCGGTGTCCATGTACACAGATCCTTGAAAGTTGCCACCCAGGTTGACAGGCCTGTTAAGAAGGCATACAGTGTTTTAGCTTTTATTAATAGAGGGATCGAGTTCCGGAACCAAGAGGTTATGGTTAAGCTGTACAAAACTCTGGTGCGGCTGCACTTGGAGTATTGTGTACAGTTCTGGTCACCACATTATAAGAAGGATGTGGAAGCCTTGGAAAGGGTGCAGAGGAGATTTCCTAGGATGTTGCCTGGTATGGAGGGAACGTCTTACAAAGAAAGGCTGAGGGACTTGAGGCTGTTTTCATTAGAGAGAAGAAGGTTGCGAGGTGACTTAATTGAAACACATAAAATAATCAGAGGGTTAGAAAGGGTGGATAGGGAGAGCGTTTTTCCTAGGATGGTGACGGCGAGCACGAGGGGACATAGCTTTAAATTGAGGGGTGAAAGATATAGGACAGATGTCAGAGATAGTTTCTTTACCCAGAGAGTAGTAAGGGAATGGAACGCTTTGCCTGCGACGGTAGTCGATTCGCCAACTATAGGTACATTTAAGTCGTCATTGGATAAGCATATGGACGTACATGGAATAATGTAGGTTAGATGGGCTTGAGATCGGTATGACAGGTCGGCACAACATCGAGGGCCGAAGGGTCTGTATTGTGCTGTAATGTTCTATGTTCTATGTGTATTGAAACCGGTGAGAATTCGTCAAGTCTCTTTGTGAGATGTGCCAGGAAATTCCAACTGGAACTCCGTCAACAAACACAATGAACTGGACCCAGTATACAAACCACTGAAACACAGAACTGGAAGTGATGCAAACCACCCCAGCAAACTGAGGGATATAAATTACAAGCAGGACAGAATACCAACGCTTCACCAGAGGTGCACTGACAATGTTACCTAGAAGGGCGACAATCCATTTGCAATCAAACACTGGCTAGGCGAGCATGTCTACAACCTCATCCACAACCCGAGCTACAAATTTTCTCAAAAACTTTGAACTTCGATATGTGTCCATAGCCACCCAACATTCACGTAGCACATTATATTGATGACATCTTGATCTGAGGACCAACAGAAACCATGGTGGCGGAAGCTCTAGCTGCACTGATACAACATGTATGATACAGAGGCTGGGAAGTGAACCTGAAAGAGATACAGTGACCAGCACAATAAGTACGATTTTTAGGCATTCAGAGCCATTCCCTAAATAGGGAAGAATAAAATACAGGAAGTTGCTGCTCCAACTAACAGGACTGAGGTGCAGAAATTTATAGGTCTGCTTGGATAGTGACGTATACATATACCTCACTCGACCTTGTTACTAAAACCTTCATATACAAAGAGCAAAGAAAATTATAGCCCAGGGACAGCCCCAACGGCCCTCCAAGCCTGCGCCAATCCAGATCCTCTATCTAAACTTGTTGCCTATTTTCCAAGGATCTGTATCCATCTGCTCCCTGCCCATTCATGTATCTGTCCAGATATATCTTAAATGACGCTGTCGTGTCTGCCTGTACCAACTCTGCTGACAACACGTTCCAGGCACCCACGACCCTCTGTGTAACGAACTTTCTGCGCATATCTCCCTTTAACTTTTCCCCTCTCATCTTGAAATCATGACCTCTAGTAATTGAGCCCCCCACTCTGGGAAAAAGCTTCTTGATATCCACTCTCAATATCCCTCATGGTTTTGTAGGCCTCAATCAGGTCCCCCCTCAACCTCCATCTTTCTAATATAAATAATCCTAATCTTCTCAACTTCTGTTCACAGCTAGCACCCTCCATGCCAGGCAACATCCCAGTGAACCTCCTCTGCACCCTCTCCAAAGCATCCACATCCTTTTGGTAATATGGCGACCAGAACTGTACGCAGTATTCCAAATGTGGTCGAACCAAAGTCCTTTACAATTGTAACATGATCAGCCAACTCTTGTACTCAATACCCCGTCCGATGAATGAAAGCATGCTATATGCCTTCTTGACCACTCTATTCACCTGCATTGCCACCTTCACAGTACAATGGACCTGAACACCCAGATCTCTCAGTGCATCAATTTTGCCCAGGGCTTTCCCATTTACCGTATAGTTCACTCTTGAATTGGATCTTCCAAAATGCATCACCTCGCATTTGCCTGGATTGAACTACATCTGCTATTCTCCGCCCAACTCTCCAATCTAACTATATTCTGCTGTATTCTCCGACAGTTGCCTTCATTATCTGCTAGTCCATCAATCTTAGTGTCATCTGCAAACTTACTAATCAGACCATTGATACCTTCCTCCAGATCATTTATGTACATGACAAACAACAGTGGTCCCAACATGGATCCATGTGAAACACACGGTCACAGTTCTCCATTTTGAGAAACTCCCTTTGACAACAACTCTCTTTCTCCTGTTGCCCAGCCAGTTCTCTATCCATCTAGCTAATACACCCTGGACACCATGTGACTTCACCTTCTCCATCAGCCAACCTGGGGGATCCTTTATCAAACGCCTTACTGAAGTCCATGTACATGACATCTACAGCCCTTCCCTCATCTTTCAATTTTGTCACTTCCTCAAAGAATTCTATCAAGTTGGTAAGACATGACTTTCCCTGCACAAAACCATGCTGCCTTTCGCTAATAAGCCCATTTTCTTCCAAATATAAATAGATCCTAACCCTCAGAAATTTCTCCAGCAGCTTCCCCACCACTGACATCAGGCTCACTGGTCTATAATTACCTGGATTATCCTTGTTACCCTTCTTAAACAAGGGGACAACATTAGCAATTCTCCAGTCTTCGGGACCTCACCCATGCTCAAGGATGCTGCAGATATCTGTTAAGGCCTCAGCTATTTCCTCTCTCACTTCCCTCAGTAACCTGGGATAGACCCCATCCAGACCTGGGAACTTGACCACCCTAATGCCTTTTAGAATACCCAACACTTCTCCCCTCCTTATGCTGAGTTGACATGGAGTAATCACACATTTATCCCTAATCTCAACTTCCGTCATGTTCTATCCCTAACCTCTGTTGTTACTCGACAGAAAGCTCAGTTTGAATGAGGCAATAAACAACAGAAAGCCTTTTTGGCCACTGAGGAGGCCTTGCCACTAGCTGTTGCCCCCAGACCCTTGGATATCAGTCGTACAAGATGTAGCCACATGGAGCTTATGACAGAGACAAAAGAGGAAAACAATACCTTTGGACTTCTGGTGCAGAAAACTGACTGAAGCAGCTACACATTACACACCCTTGAAAAGCAACTTCTGGCCTGCCACTGGGCCCTAGTAGAAACTGAAGGACAGACGGGCAAGGACAAAGTTCTCCTCAGACCTGAATTACCATTTCTGACATGGGCATTATCTGATGTTATGAGCCACAAGGCTGGGAGAGTCTAACAAAGTTCCATTGTAATATTGAAATGGTACATAGCTGATCGAGCCAAGAAGAGAAAGGAAAGAGTTGCCAAACTCCATGAACACATAGCTGAATACCCACCGGACGGACAAGCTCCCAGTCCCAACTGGACCGTACCTGCATCTCCCATTCAATGGGGGGTTCCTTTTGAACCCTGAAGATATTCATCACTGTGCTTGGTTCACTAATGGATCAGCCACCTGGAAGAATGGCCAAAGTCGGTAGCGAGCAGCCGTGTTTAATTCCTCCCACACAGGTTACTATCCATAGTGCAGGATAGTGGGACTTAGCAGCTGTGGTCCTAGTGCTGGAAGAAGAGAGTCAGTTTCTGCACATTTATACTGACTCATGGGCAGTGGCCAATGGAATGTCTGTATGGATGCTGAATAGGCAATCACACGACTGAAAGATTACTGGAAATCCCCTGTGGGGAACAGAACTATGGAAATAAATATAGGCAAAGGCATTGTGTATTATGTTGATGCCCATGTGAAGGATGGCTCGTAATCTGCTGATCATAACAATATCATGGATGGAATAGTAAAAACCAGAATGGTTGAAAGTACATCTGAAGAGTACCACACTGGAAAATGAGTTCATGGAAAGTCAGGACACTAAGGATGTCACGGCACAGTGCAGTGGGCAAGAGATCGAGGTTTGCATTTACTCACCAACATGGTGAAAGAAGACATCGGCAAGTGTGAGATATGTCAAAAGGTAAAGCTTGCCTTACTGCCAAGAAAGCTAATGGCACAAATCAAGCGAGGAGGGTCGGCCAGCTCAAACCTGGCAGATTGATAATGTTGGCCCATTGCCGTTACAACAATGATATCAACATCTGTTAACCGTGGTGGACATTTACTTTGGGCTAATGCTAGCTTTCCTGACAACCAAAGCGAATCAGAGCAACACTGTTAAGGGTCTAGAACAGTTGATATCCTACTATGGTGAACCATCAGAAATACAGTCAGACAATGGCTCACACTTTGCAGGCCAGCAGGTACAGCAATGGGATACACTGGATGTTTCACATTCCCTATTACCTTCAAGCAGTGGGCCTTGTAGAACGAATGAATGGGTTATTAAAACAGCAAATTAAATTATTGACCCCTAATCATACATTACAAGGATGTTTCAAAGTGCTGCCACATGCATTGTCTAATCTGAGCAATTGGCCTCTGAATTGAGGGACACCCATGAGTAGACTGTCCCAACGGGGTGGCCAGTTACATCCTCCCAATGCACCTACATCTGACAAACTTTGTACAGGAGGAAATATGTGGTTACACAACCAACAAGACTTGCCTAAGCCGAGTGAGGTACTTGCCCGTGGACAATGTGATACCAATCAATATCGATAGTGGGGCAGAAAGCACCACAGCACATAGTCAGAGGGAAATTAACAAAAAGAGAGTGAAGTGTCAATGATTATAAACTGATAAGGTATGATTTCTTTGCTGAGCCATGTGAATTTATGGATGCTGCTGTGGATGATTCATCAGTTGGCAGCTGCTTAACCTAATCTAATGAAAAAGGCCACTGCATCATTAATTTTATGATACACCCCATTTGTTGTTTTATTCATATTGATGATAGTTATTTTCATTGCAGTTTTAATTGTTTGGTTTAGATTACATACTCTTATACATCCTCATGTGGCTGTTGCTGATTTGCATCTGCATTTGCAATTGTAACGTGCATTGTCAAATATCAACGGGGTGGAACGTATAGGATGGGCTGAAGGGCTAAAAGTTAATGATGATATTCAACAGCTGCATGAGAAAATAGATTGTATAGGATTGGAAAATAGGCTGGAAATTGACCTTGAGTGAGTCCTGTGAACATTCCTTTACAAGCCGAAGATGACACCTGCACTTGTTTTCCAATCCTATGTTTTCTGTACCAGCCAGCAGTTTTGTCTTTCTGTATCTGCTTTCTTTGTGCTGGCTGTTTATCACACTGTACAAGAGGGAGTTTCGTTCTCGGCTGCTGCTACTGGACTTCACCTCAGCTCAGAATTGTGAGCAATGCCAGGTACGAACCTAAGCCTTGAGACCAGCCAATGATTGAGGGATCCCCAAAGGCAGAGGCATGTGAGACTTGTTTCTTTTTTTTCTCTTCCATTTATTATTACCACTACAACTATTTATTATTACCATTGTAATCATTGTTCTTCCTAAATAAACATTCGTATTTAAGCAAATTGTTGTTGTCAAGCCTTCTCTTAATTATATTTAACTGAATCTGAAAAGAACTGCTTGGATACAAGCTGTGGTCCAAGACAGGGGTGTAGTTAGTAAAGCTCATGAGAACTATCTCTCAGAACATTTAATCTTTATATCCACCTGTGAAAATTACTTTGCTTAACTCTTACAAATTCCATGTTGATTTGCCTGGGCTGTTCCCTTAAATTTCAAAACTTTTACATACATGCTTCAGAGAACTAACTCATACGCACCCAATTTAGCTTTTTTTAGAACAGTGTCATAATCCTTAGGAAAGCCCTCTTACAAACTCTCTCTTGAATTTTGAATGAGCCCAAATGCTGAGACAGACTTTCACGTATTTTTTGCCTTCTTTTCCCTGGCAGGAATTCCATTTCTAACTTATTTGGCAATTTAATCTGGCTTTTATGATCTCTTATACATTTGTCAGGGGTGTCTCTCTCACCTGTAGCAAGGTTTTCATAGTTTCTAAAATTTTATTTTCGATAGTACAAACCTCGTGTTTCCTTTTATTCTTGTATACACTTAACAACTTCACACCCAATCTTACACTATTTTTGTCCAGAGCTCGTCATAGCTCCCAAACATTGGCACGACTCACTGGGTAGTGCGCTGAAAATCAAGTCCCACTGTTCCCAGAGTTGTCACAGATGTGGAAAAATTTAGTGGAACAATCCAAAGTCTCTATTTTGCCTGATTGATGAACTCATGTTAAAAGAAAACACCAGGTTTCTGTAAAAAACAAGAAAATAGCCTTTTTTTTTAAACAAACAAGTTGCCTTTAACCAAAGCCACACATTACTTCTTTTTAAGAAGGGTGACAGAGGAAAGCCAGGGAATTATGGACTGGTTAGCCTGATATCTGCAGTGGGGAAACTGTTGGAGTGTATAATCAAAGATGGGGTAACTGAACACCTCAAATTTTCAGTTCATCAGGGAGACCCAGCTTTGATTCACAACAAGTAGGCGATGCTTAACAAACCTCACAGAGTTTTTGGAAGAGATGACTAAGGTAGTGGACAGGGCAATACCTATGAATGTTGCTCATACAAACTTGTTAACCAAGTTTGAAGATCACGGAATAGAAGGCATGGCTGTGAAATTGCTTGAGTGTTAGGTGACAAAAAGTAGGGATAACTGATAGGGATTTAATTTGGCAAGATGTGACCAGTGGTTCATGTGAAATGGCGTTAGGACCTCAATTATTCACATTATTTATTAACCACTTGGATAATGGCATAGGTAGTCATATATCCAAACTTTTTAACGACATAAAGTTAGATGGTAACTGCTTTTTGTCATTTATATAAATGATTTGGATGTGAACGTAAGAGGTATTATTAGTAAGTTTACAGATGACACCAAAATGGGAGGTGCAGTGGGCAGTAAAGAAGGTTAGCTCAGAGCACAATGAGATCTTGATCAGATGGGCCAATGGACCAAGGAGTGGCAGATGGAGTTTAATTTAGATAAATGTGAGGTGATACATTTCGGAAAGGCAAATCAGGGCAGGACTTATCCAATTAATTTTAAGGACCTGGGACTGTTACTGAACAAACAGACCTTGGAGTGCAGGTTCATAGTTCCTTGAAAGTGGAGTCACAGAAAGACAGGACACTGATGTCCATTTCAAGCCCACCAACTCCCACAGCTACCTAGAATACACCTCCTCCCACCCACCATCCTTCAAAAATTCCATCCCCTATTCCCAATTCCTCCGCCTCCGCCGCATCTGCTCCCACGATGAGGCATTCCACTCCCGCACATCCCAGATGTCCAAGTTCTTCAAGGACCGCAACTTTCCCTCCACAGTGGTCGAGAACACCCTTGACCGTGTCTCCCGCATTTCCCGCAACACATCCCTCACACCCCGCCCCCGCCACAACCGCCCAAAGAGACCACTCTCTCCGTGACTCCCTTGTTCGCTCCACACTGCCCTCCAACCCCACCACACCCGGCACCTTCCCCTGCAACCGCAGGAAATGCTACACTTGCCCCCACACCTCCTCCCTCACCCCTATCCCAGGCCCCAAGATGACTTTCCACATTAAGCAGAGGTTCACCTGCACATCTGCCAATGTGGTATACTGCATCCACTGTACCCAGTGTGGCTTCCTCTACATTGGGGAAACCCAAGCGGAGGTTTGGGGACCGCTTTGCAGAACACCTCTGCTCGGTTTGCAATAAACAACTGCATCTCCCAGTCGCGAACCATTTCAACTCCCCCTCCCATTCTTTAGATGACATGTCCATCATGGGCCTCCTGCAGTGCCACAATGATGCCACCCGAAGGTTGCAGGAACAGCAACTCATATTCCGCTTGGGAACCCTGCAGCCCAATGATATCAATGTGGACTTCTCCAGCTTCAAAATCTCCCCCTTCCCCACCGCATCCCAAAATCAGCCCAGTTCATCCCCTCCCCCCACTGCATCCCAAAACCAGCCCAGCCTGTCTCTGCCTCAGTAACCTGTTCTTCCCCTCACCCATCCCTTCCTCCCACCCCATTTCCTACCTCCTAACCTCATCCCACCTCCTTGACCTGTCCGTCTTCCCTGGACTGACCTATCCCCTCCCTACCTCCCCACCTATACTCTCCTCTCTACCTATCTTCTTTTCTCTCCATCTTCGGTCTGCCTCCCCCTCTCTCCCTATTTATTCCAGAACCCTCTCCCCATCCCCCTCTCTGATGAAGGGTCTAGGCCCGAAACGTCAGCTTTTGTGCTCCTGAGATGCTGCTGGGCCTTCTGTGTTCATCCAGCCCCACACTTTATTATAATGAAGAAGGAGTTTGGTATGAGTGCCTTTATTGGTCAGTGCATTGAGTATTGGAGTTGGGAGATCATGCTACGGCTGTGCAGGACATTGGTTAGGCCACTTTTGGAGTATTGCAGGTAATTCTGATCTTCCTCCTATATGAAGGATATTGTGAAACTAGAAAGGATTCAGAAAAGATTCACCAGGATGTTGCCAGGGTTGGAGGGTTTGAGCTATAGGAAGAGGCTGAATAGGCTGGGGGTATTTTCCTTGGAGCATCGGAGGCTGAGAGGTGACCTTATAGACCTTTATAAAATCATGAGGGCTATGGATTGGGTAAATAAGCAAGGTCTTTTCCCGGGAGTGGGGGATGCCAAAACTAGAGGGCATTGGTTTAAGGTGAGAAGGGAAAGATTTAAAAGTGATCTAAGAGGCAACCTTTTCACACATAGGATGGTGCATGTGTGGAATGAGCTGCCAGAGGAAATGGTGTAAGTTGGTACGATTATAGCATTTGAAAGGCATCTGGATGGGTATTTGGAAAGGAAGGGTTTAGGGGGATATGGGACAAATGCTGGCAAATGGGACTAGGTTTATATATGATATCTGATCAGCATGGACGAGCTAGACCAAAGAGTCTGTTTCTATGTTGTATTTTCCATGACTCTATGACTCTAAGAGGATCTTGATAGACTAAGTAAATGGGCAAAACTGTGGCAGGTGGAGCTTAGGCGTTTAATACAAACAAGTGTACAGTTATCCATTTGGGCCCAAAAAGGGATAGATCAGGGTATTTTCTAGATGACATGCAGTTAAATATCTTGGATGTCCAAAGAGACTTTGGGGTTCAGGCGTATAACACTTTAAAATACCATGAAGAGGTACAGAAAATAATCAAGAAAGTGAATGGAACTCTCGACCTTTATATCTAGAGAATTATAGTACAAGGATCCAGAAATTAATCTGCAGTTATACAAATCCCGGGTTAGACCCCATTTGGAGTACTGAGGGCAGATCTGGGCACCATACCATAAGAAGGATGTACAGACCCTGGAGGAGTACAATGTAGATTTACAAGAATGATACCTGGACTTCAGGAATTAAATTATGAGGAAAAATTATACAAACCACGCCTGCTTCCTCTAGAATTTAGAAGGATAAGGAGTGATCTAGTCAAAATCTTCAATATATTAAGAGGAAAAAAAGAGTTGGTAGACTATTTCTACTAGATATAATAAAATGTGAGGCTGGATGAACACAGCAGGCCCAGCAGCATCTCAGGAGCACAAAAGCTGACGTTTCGGGCCTAGACCATTCATCAGAGAGGGGGATGGGGTGAGGGTTCTGGAATAAATAGGGAGAGAGGGGGAGGTGGGCCGAAGATGGAGAGACAAGAGAGTTGCAGTGGGAGAGAGATTCCCTGAGGTTGGTCCAGAGGGAGGAGGGTAACTTCTTCAGGTTAGGCATCCCTGGAAGAGGCTTCGCAGTGAGGTTAAAATTGTATCAGTGATAATGGGAACTTCTACTGGTTGGGGATTTCTTTTTAATATAAACACTATAGTGTGGAAACAGGCCCTTCAACCCAACACATGCCTTGGAGCATCTCACCCAGACCCATCTCCCTATAACCCACCCAATCTACACGTCCCTGAACACTACAGGCAATTGAGCATGGCCAATCTACCTAGGCTGTACATCTTTGGACTGTGGGAGGAAGCTGGAGCACCTGGAGAAAACCGACACAAATACAGGGAGAACACGGGGAGACCCTAGAACTAGGAGGCATAGTCTAACAATTAGGACCAGACTGTTCATAAATCATAGAATCCCTACTGTGTGGAAGCAGGCCATTTGGCCCATCATGTCCATGCCAACCTTCTAAAGAGCATCACACCCAGAACCCGACACTATCCCTGCAATTACCATAGCAAAACACCTAACCTGCACATCTTTGGACTGTGTGAGGAAACTGGAGCACCTGGAAGAATCCCATGCAGACATGGGGTCAATGTGCAAACTCAACGCAGACAGTCACCTGAGGGTGGGTTCAGACACGGGTCCTAGGTGCTGTGAGGCAGCAGTGTTGACCACTGAGCCACTGTTTTCAGGGCAGATGTTAGGTAACATTTCTGACCCAGGGTGGTATATGTTAGGAACACTCTTCCACACATGGCAATGGATGTTCAATTAGTCGTTAAGTTTATATCTGAGATAGATAAATTTTTGTGAAACAAAGTATTTGGAAATAGGGGCCAAATAAAGGTATATGGGATTAAGCCACAGATCAGCCATGATTTCATTGAATGGCGGAACAGACTCAAGGGACTGATTGTCCTACCCCTGTTCCTATGCAAGTGGGAAATATAAATTGCTAACTAAATCTAAAACTCACTTTACATTTGCCCTATTCACAAAGACAGGCAAGGCATGAATACTAAGGATGTGAAAACAGAAACAAGATCAGGGAAACACAGTTCGGTAGCACCAGTCTGAACCACAGGATTCGATGGGTTGCTTTCTTGCTTTCAATTCCTTTTTATACTTTTGCTTTTAACACACAGTTGTTTGGATACTGATACTCTCTTTCATTCACTGGTTGAGAATGTCTCAACAAAGGAGAAGGATTTTTTTGTGTTGCTTTCTCTTAGTGGGCTAGGCTATTCTTTGTTGCACTAGCCCACAGGGATCGGCTCTGGGTCCACTTTCCTTTGTCGTTTATATAAATGATTGTGGATGAGAATATAGACAGCATGATAAGTAAGTTTGCGAATGACAGCAAAGTTGGTGGCATAGAAGACAGTGAAGAAGGTTTTCTAAGATTTCAAAGGGATCTTGATCAAATGGGTCAATGGGCTGAAAAACGGCAGATGGGGTTCAATCTGGATAAATATGAGATATTGCATTTTGGCACAACAAACAAGGGTATGGCTTATACAATTAATGGTAAGGCCTTGGGTAATGTCATAGAACAGAGGGATCTATGGGTGCAGGTACATAATTCTTTGAAGTTTGCATCACAAATAGAACAGGATGGTTAAAAAGGCATTTAGTATGCTTGCCTTCATTGCTCAGTACTTTGAGTACAGGAGTTGGGTCGTTTTGTTGTGGTTGTATGGGACATTGGTGAGGCTTCCTCTGGAATACTGTGTCCAATTCTGGCTGCCCACTTATAGGAAGGATATTAACAAGCTGGGGAGGGTTCAGAGAGATTTACCAGGATGTTGCTGGATAGGGAAGGTTTGAGTTAGGAGAAAAGGTTGGATAGGCTAGGACCTTTTTCACTGGAGCGTAGGAGGTTGAGAGGTGACCTTATAGAAGTTTATAAAATAGAGGAGTATAGATAGAGTTGATGGTAGGTTATCTTTTCCCCAAGGTGGGGAGTTTCAAGAACAGGGGACACATTTTTAACATGAGAAGAAGGAGATTTTAAAAGAACATAAGGGGCAAATTTTTTACACAAAGGGTGGTTCGCATGTGGAATGAACTTCCCGAGGAAGTGGTGGATGAGGGTATAATTACAATGTTTAAAAAACATTTGGATGGATACATGCATAGGAAAGGTTTATAAGGATACGGGCCAGGATGAGGTAAGTGGGACTAGTTTAGTTTGGGATTATGTTCAGCATGGATGCTTGGACCAAAGGGTCTGTTTCCGTGCTGTATGACTCTACGACTCTATAAACCAGAGTCACCTGGTCAGACACCAATCAGAATGTCGATGCCAAGCAGCTCACAATTGATCAGCTCCATGATGAGAGCTTTTTGCTTTCAGTTTCAGGGGAAACCAGCATTGCGTACAGCTCACGTGATTTTATTAAAACTACAACCATATCTGCACAGTTTAAAAACCGAAAGAACTGTGGATTCTGTAAATCAGGAACATCAACAAAGTTACCTCAAAAGCTCAGCAGTTCTAGCAGCATCTTTGAAGGAAGAAACGGAGTTAGCACAGACTTTGCATAGTCTCTTTGGTCTATGATGTGAAGGTGCCAGTGTTGGACTGGGGTGGAGAAAATCACATGTCTCATGACATCAGGTTAAAGTCTAACAAGTTTATTTGAAATCACAAGCTTTTGGAGCGCTGCTCCTTCATTAGGTGAAGTGACAAGTGACCTCACTTGACAAAGGAGCAGTGCTACAAAAGCTTGTGATTTCAAATAAATTTGTTAGAATTTAACCTGGTGTCATGAGATTTATGTCTTTGCCTTATAGCAGTATTGTCCTTCTTTTTCAAGTTTACAGTCAACAAATATAGGAAATAAAAATGTGGTCTTAACACTACATATTAATTCACAGAGCCTTATCTTTGTAGACAGAAAGAACGTGCACCACGCTTGTTTTAATTCAAGAAAATAGATGATAATCATTTGCTTGTTCATTTTTCAGGATAATGTTCTGATAATCAGAGTCAACTTGGGGTTAAAATTTAAACAAAGTTTGGCTGTTAAATGTCAATTACTACTGACAAGCATGTTCTCCTGTCAACGCCTCTACCAATCAGGATCCATTCACCAGTCATTTAGCATTATTTTCTCATGCAGTACAAATGTTGATTGTCCCCTAGTATTTGTATTTTTTCAAAATGTCCAGACGGGTGCACAATGTCTTTTATCAGCAATACCTTCAGTAATTTACACTGAGCTGAACATAAGGGTCCTCTGTTCTACTACCATTTGCTGCACTGGGCTGCTCCAAGCTCACATCCCTGGATTTCAGCAGGCAGTAGGGGGAGGAGCACATGTCTTTGTGTGATTGTCAAAGTGAAGTCAAGACAGATTGCCTGAATGCTGGATGTCAAGTTGAAGTTAGGTGTAGGGTGTCACGCCTAAACCTGAATGATACCACAACCTGATATGTGGTCAACATGCAAATGAGAAGTTAACGGTGGTTGCTTGGACACATTCTGAGCACCTTATCCATACTGATGATATGTTAATGTTTGACACATGCAGCATCATAATTGTTACACAATTGAAGCTAGTTAGGTTGATAATCAGAAAAATAATAGTATATATTCTACAGAATAAGGCAGTATATTGTATATTTCAGTGTAAACCATTTATAAAATCACAACCAGAGTTTCTTTAAACATTTTTGACTATTGTGGAATCTATGACAAAACATTGTATAAATAACAGTGAATGTTTTTTGGAGAACTCTGTTACTTCTCTGGTCTATTGTCATTCAAGCGATTCTTAATTTAATACATGACATGTGCGTTGAAGCGAATCATTGCACAAAACTTAGAACTTTGACTATTTCAATTAAGTGTAATTTATCAATTCGAGAATCATAGAACTATACGGTGCACAGTGAGGTGTCAGCTCTTTCAAAATGCTGACCAAATAGGATCATTACCACTCCTTTCCCTACATCCCTGCTCTGCTTTGTTTCAAGTATTTATCCAGCTTCCTTTCTTAAGACCATAAGATAGAGGGGCAGCATTAGGCCAATCAGTCCATTTAGTCTGTTCTGCCGTTTGATCATGGCTGATATGTTTCTCAACCCCAATCTCCCCCCTTCGCCTTGTAACCCTTGGACCCCTTACTAAATCTGTCTTAAATACAATCAATGACTTGGCCTCCACAGCCTTCTGCAGCAAAGAGTTCCATAAATTCACCACCCTCTGGCTAAAGAAATTCCTCTTCATCTAAGTTCTAAAGGGTCATCCCTTCATCTGAAGTTGTGCCCTCGAGTCCTAGTCTCTCCAACCAGTGAAAACATCTTCCCCATGTCCACTCTATTTGGGTCTCTCAGTATTCTGTAAGTTTCAATCAGATCTCCCCTCATCTTTCTAAACTCTATCAAGTACAGACCCTGAGTCCTCACCTCTCCTAATATGTCAAGTCCTTCAACCTCGGGATCATTCCTGTGCACCTCCTCTGGACACCTCCAATGCCAGCATAGCTTTCCTTCGATGCCAGGCCCAAAATTATTCACAGTATTCTTAATGTGATCTGACCAGCCTTTTACTGATTCACAGTACATTTCTGCCGTTGCATTCAAGCCTTCTTGAAATGGAGGCTAACATTGTATTTGGCTTCCTAACTGCCAACTTAAGAATTAGAAAAAGAAGAATTAGGTTTTATTGAGAACTGCATTATTGAATCTGCATGTTAAGTTTTAAAGAATCCTGACATCAAACTTCCAATTTGTGCTTTAGATTTCTGAACCCTTTCCCCATTTAGAAAATAGTCTACATCTCCATTCTAAAGTGCATAACCTCACTTTCCTATATTTGCCACCTCTTTGCCCAATCTGTTAGGCTGTCCAAGTCCTTCAGCAGTCTCCCACTTCTTCAACACAACCTGACCCTCCATCTATCTTTATGCCATTTGCAAAATTATCAACAATGCCCTCATGTCTTTTGAATCGTAGATTCAGTGTGGAAATGGGCCATTAGCCCAACAAGTGCACACTGCCCCTCCAAAGAGCATCCCCCCCAGACCTATTCCCCTGCACCTGCATTCCCCATGTCTAACCCACCTAACCTAAGCATCCCTGGGCACTACGGGCAATTTAGCGTAGCCAATCCACCTATCTTGCACATCTTTGGACTGTGGGGAGGAAATCGGAGCACCCAGAGGAAATCTACCGCAGACATGGGGAGAATGTGCAAACTCCACACAGACAGTCGTCTGATGCTGGAATCAAACCCGGGTCCCTGGCGCTGTGAGGCTGCAGTGCTAATCACTGAGTCATCGTGCTGCCCAAACTGTCTTTGTCCAGACATTAAAGTATAATGTGAATAGTTGTGGTCCAGATATGGTGCCCTGCAGAACTCCACTAGTCACTGGCTACCATCTTGAAAAAAACTCCTCTATCCCTACTCTCTCCCTTCTGCCAGTCAGCCAATCCTCTGTACAAGTCAGTACCTTGCCCCTGACACCATGGGAACTTATCTTATTTAGCAGCCGCCTGGGTGGCACCTTGTCAAAAGCATTCTGAAAATCCAAACAGATCTTGTCTACTGGCTCTCCTTCGACTAACTTGCTCATTAACTCCTCAAAGAATTCTAACAGATTTGTCAAGCATGACCTCCCACTGTTAAAGCTGTGCTGACTCTGGAATTTCATACTTAACAACCGAATCTGGTATCTTACCCATGACTGAGGTCAGGCTAACTGGCCTATAGTTTCCTGTCTTCTGCCTCCTTCCCTTCTTAAACAGGGGTGTTACATTTGCCATTTTCCAGTCCCCTGGCACCCTCCCTGACTCCAGTGATGCCTGAAAGATCACCATCAATGCTTCTATAACCTCCGTACCTGTCTTCTTCCGAACGCTGGGGTGTGGCCATCCAGTCCAGGTGATTTATCCACCTTCAGACCGGTCAGCTTCCCCAGCACCTTCTCCATGGTGTTGGCCACTACACTCACCTCTGCCAACAACTCTCTTGAAGTTCTGGTATGCTGCTGGTGTCTTCCACTATGAAAATTGATCTAATGTACCTATTCAATTCCTCTGCCATTATTTTGTCCCCCGTTACTACTTGTCTAGCCTTGTCCGCACTTGCCTCTCTTGAACCTTCTATACTATCTATAATTTTCTTTTACATTACTAGCTAGCGTACTCTTGTATTTCATCTTCTCTCTCCTAATATGCTTTATTCATTTATCCTCTGTGGGTTTTAAACGGCTTCCCAATCGTATGGTGTTCCATTAATCTTTACCACATTTGCTTTTATGCTGTCCCTGACTTCCCTTAGAATCACAGAATCCCCTACAATGTGGAAGCAGGCCATTTGGCCCAGCAAGTCCACACCGACTCTCTGAAGAGCATCCCACCCAGACCCATCCCCTACCCCATTTCTGTAACCCTGCATTTCCCATGACTAATCCAGCTAGCCTTCACATCCCTGGAAACCATGGAGCAATTTAGACCGAAAGAACTGCAGATGCTGTAACTCAGGAACAAAAACAGAAGTTGCTGGAAATGCTCAGCAGGTTTGGCAGCATATGAGAAGAAAAAATCAGAGTTAACTTTTCAGGTCCAATTCTGAGAAAGGGCTCCAGATCAGAAACATTAACTCTGATTTTTAGAAAATGTAATTATACCCACTTCATGAAATTCCTCCTCGGAACATTCATTCCACACGCAAACCACCCACTGTGCAAAAAATTTACCCTTCATCTCTTTTTAAAATGTCTCTCCTCTCACCTTAAAAATGGGTCCCCTAGTCTTGAAATCCCCCATTCTAGGAAAAAGACATCTACCATTAACTCTATCTATACCCCTCCTTATTTTGTAAACTTCTTTAAGGTCATCGCTCAACCTTCTACATTCCAGTGAAACAAGTCCCAGCCTATCCAGCCTTTCTTTATAACTCAAACCTTCCATACCTGACAACACCCTGGTAAATCTCTTCTGAATCCTCTCCATCTTGATAATACCCTTCCTAAAACTGGGCAACCAGGACTGAACATAGTATTTCAGAAAAGATCTCACCAGTGTCCTGTACAACCTCAACATGACTTCCCAACTCCTACACTTAAAGCATTGAGCAATGAAGGCAAAAGGCCTTTTTAGCCACCTGTCTATATGTGATGCAAACTTCAAAGAATTATGTACCTGCCCCCCAGTTCCTTCTGTTCAATAACACTACCCAAGGCCCCACCATTAATTACATAAGCCCTACCCTTGTTTGTCGTACCAAAATGCGATACCTCACATTTATCCAGACTGAACTCCTTCTGTCATTTTTCAGCCAATTGACCCATTTGATCAAGATCCCTTTGAAATGTTAGAAAACCTTCCTCACTGTCTACAATGCCACCAACCTTGGCGTCATCTGCAAACTTACTAACCATGCCTTCTATACTCTCATCCAAATAATTTATATAAATGACAAACAAAAGCAGACCCACAACTAATCCATGTGGAACACCTCTGGTGTCAGTCTCCAATCCAAAAAGCAAGCTTCCACCATTCTCTATTTTCTGCCATTAAGCCAATTAAGTATCCAATTGGCAAGCTCACCCTCAATCCTATGTGAGCTAATTTTACTAAATAATCTACCATTCAGAACTTCGTCAACGGCTTTACTAAAATCCAAATAAACAACGTCTGCTCTGCCCTCAATCTTTTTGGTAACTTCCTCAAAAAACTCAACCAAGTTTGTGAATAATGATTTTCATCACATAAAATCATGCTGACTACCCACAATCAATTTTTGCCTCTTAAATGTCCATAAATCTTATCTCCTATAATCACCTCCAACAATTTACCCATAACTGAAGTCAGACTCATAGGTCAATAGTTCCCAGTGTCTCCTAACAATCTTTCTTAAATAAAGGTACAACATTAGCCACCCTCCAGTCATCAGGTACCTCGCCCATAGTTATTGACAATGCAAATATTTCTGCAAGGTGTCTCACAATTTCCTCCCTTACTTCCCACAATGTTCTGGGATACATTAGATCAGGTTCCGGAGATTTTTCCACTTTTATTCAAAATGTAATTCCATGATATCTGATTCCAGCTTCTGCCTCTCAAAGTGCAAAGTGAATTCAATCATATTATGGTCACTGTCCCCGAGAGATTCCTTCACCTTCAGCTCCCTGATCACGTCTGCCTCATTACACATCACCAAATCCTGAAGTGCCTTCTGGGCTCTACTGCAAGCTGGTCCAAAAAAAACCATCCCACAGACATACCACGTATTCCTTTCCTTGAGATCCGCTACCAATCTGATTTTTCCAGTCCGCCCGCAAATTGCAGTACCCTTCATGACTGTTGTAATCATGCCTTTCTTAAATGCCTTTTGTGTTTCCTTGGTTATTTTCTTCCCTACCTCCTGACTACTGCTACGAGGCCTGTATACAATCAGGGTCTTTTTTCCCCTGTGATTCCTCAACCCTACCAACACATATTCTATGCATTTTGACTCTATATCACATTTTGCTTTCAATTTCATTTCATTTCTTACTGGAAGCCAATCTGTCCCCCTGCCATCTGCCTGTCCTTTCAACAGGACATGAATCTTTGGATATTTAGCTCTCAGCCCTGATCCCCTTACTGCCACCTTTGAGAATAGATTCAGGAAGCATATCGCAGGGGGAGTCAGAAATTCTGATCACCCGCAAAGCTGTTAATGTTAGGGGTCAATTGAAATCTTTAATACTGAGTTTTGTTAGATACGATTATCAAGGGATGTAAGACAAAGCTGGATAAACAGAGTTTTGGTACAGACCAGTCATAATCGAACTAAGTGGCAGATCAGGCTTATGAGAATGTTTTTAATTCCTTCACCGGGTGAGGGTGTTACTGGCTAGGCCAGCATTTATTGCCCAGAGAGCAGTTCAGAGTCAACCACATTGCTGTGGGTCTGGAGTCACATGTAGGTCAGACCACGTAAGGATGGCAGTTTCCTTCCCTAAAGGACATTAGTGAACCAGATGGGTTTTTCTGACAATCAGCAATGGATTCATGGTCATTATTAGACTCTTAATTCCATTTATTTATTGACTTCAAATTCCACGATCTGCTGTGGTAGAATTCAAACCCAGAACATTACCTGGGTCTCTGGATTAACAGTCCAACGATAATGCCACTAGGCCATTGCCTCCCCTCAAATCGTCTGCTCCAGTTTTGAACATTAGGAAAGGTATGCTTTCAGTACAGGAAGGAGGGAGAATTTGTAGGATTATTTTTTATTCACTTGTGGGATGTAGGCTTCACTGGCTAGGCCAGCATCTATTGCCTAGCCTGCAGTCAGCCACATTACTAGGGGTCGGGAGTCATATGTATTTCAGATCAGGGTATGAATGACTGGTTCCCTTCCCTGAACACAGTTTTGAACCAGAGGAGACTTTACAACAATTGACAATAGTTACATGGTCACCATTAGACTAGCTTTTAATGCTAAAGTTTTATTGAATTCAAATTTTACTATCTGGCATGATGGGATTGAAACCCATTTCCCCATTAGCCTAGGGTTCTCAGTAACTAGCCCAGTGAGATTGCTGCTCCATCACTGCCTTCCCACCAAATGGGGTATTTGGAACTGAGAAGAAAGTTTGGAACAGCAACAATCGTTGCTGGAACCAGTAGCATATATAGACAAGATAGACATTGGTAACAAAGCTGAGAAGTAATCATCTATTACCATCCTGCTTTTATTTATGGCTGGTCCAGTGAGGCAGGGTGATGCAGGCATCGCTGCAAATACGGGAGCAAGTCTTACGTCTTATGTCTTTAAGTGTTGCTGAAAGAAAAATATTAAGCACCAAAAAGGCAACTTAGCTCATTAGGGGAGCTACTGTATTGGTTATTGCAGCACAACCACCCTAACAAGTACAAAGTGCAGTACCATGTAATAACATTGACATTGTAAACTGTCCAATGCATATTGCTGATATAAACTGACTATATATTTAAAACAAAGTTCATATCACTGGTGACTTGTAATTGCAATCAAAGTCTCAGATGAGAATTATTTCCTATTACGGTGACGCTATCCATGCTCAGGGTATCCACGATAACTGGGGGAGTAGTCATCGTCCTGGCAGGAGATTCCCAGTGTTTCTTGAAGCTGCATCTCCTCCTGCCTCAGCTGCATGGAGTCCACCAGCTCATAAATGGTCGCCAGCGACCAGACGGGTGTCAAGTACCAGGAGTTGATGGTGCCGTCTTTACCGATGAGGAACAGCATAAAGTGCTCCTCACTGATCTGGAAGTGTTCACGAAGGCCTTTCGCCACCATTGAGGAAAGCTCCTCTGTATCCACTTCAGCTCTTCCTATATTCAGCAAATTAAAGTACACATTTCAACAAACAAAGCTGTTGCTACTCTCATCACTCGCGCAAAGCTGCTTACCCTCCTGCTTCAAGGTGACTGATTCAAGAAAGGACTGCTGAACAAACTCAACTTCAGAGCTTGAGCTCACGGCCTCAGCTCACACTCCTTTCCAGCAGTAAAACAGTCCTACATTGTTGGAGGTGCTATCTTTCTGGTTTGTTTGTTAAGACAGGAGTGTGATGGAATACTCCCCACTTGCCCGGATGGGTGCAGCCCCAACAACACTCAAGCAGTTTGACATTATCCAGGACAAAGCAGCCCACTTGAATGGCTCTACATCCACAAGCGTCCACTCCCTCCACCACCGATGCTTAGTAGCAGCAGTGTGTACTATTTACAAGATGCACTGCAGAAATTCACCAAAACCACTTCAACAGCACCTTTCAATGACTGCAACCATCTAGAAGGACAAGGGTAGCAGACCCCGTCTGCAGGTTCCCCTCCAATACACTGACATCCTGACTTTGCCATCCCTTCAGTGTCGCTGGGTCAAAATCCTGGAACTCCCTCCCTAAGGGCATTGTGGATCTACCTATAGCACATGATAGCAGCGGTTCAAGAAGGCAGCTCATCACCACCTTCTCAAGGGGCAACTAGGAATGGGTCATAAATGCTGGCCCAGTCAGTGACCCCAATGTCCCATGGGTGAATTAAAAAAGTTGTAATCCAAAATGAGCAATCTGAATTTAGCATATGAACTAATATGTGATGGAACAAATGCTCTTACCATTCAATGGAAACACTTCCATAGACCCTGAAACATCTTCACCTGATCCCACCAACTTCAATAGGGTAAAGTGGCGAATTCCTGATCAAATACACAACATTTAATAAATTTTACTCTTACTTTCATTTCTAAGAAGATATCTGTAAGATTGACATAATTTTGACTTAGGACTGAGTGCTTACAGTCGGTCAAAAGAAAAGAAAAAATAAAAAAATGTATTTTGTACAAATCTAATGTTATTTGAGTTGGCAATTTAAAAAAATCTAAAGTCTGGGGTTGCCAGTCTTAAGCTGGGTTTTTATTGAGACCTCCAAAGGAAGAGAAGCTGGGTTGATTTAAGGAGCTCAAAACAGTTCCTCATTCGGTGTGTCAGCTAGACCTCCTGCATTAGAGCAAATAAAACTATCCAACTTTACTGGCCCAGACTTGATAGGCTGAAGGGCCTTTTTCTATGTTATGCACATTCTGACTTTGGAGTGACTAACAACAGAATGCCGGATTTTGCCGATTAAGGAAGAGAGAGAAAGGAAAAGAGGTGCACTATGGTTTTTGTTTTGTTTATAAGAACTTTCAGCCTCTGAGTATTGATTGTTCCTCTAGTACAGGAGAAAAAGTCAGTTATTGTTCAGTATCCGATCAGTAAGTGATTAAAGTTTATTCTATTTCTATGTTTCAACATAGTGTAGCAACTGGCAGTAAGGTTAATAAAATATTTTTTTTAAAAAAGAACTAAGTATATTAATGGAAATATTAATTTGAACACATTAAGGATAGCAGGACAAGTGATACGTCCAACTGCAGCTTGTGGGAGTTCCTCGATGCCAGTTTGTTCCAGAGTAAACACTCTGACAACAAATGTAAAGTCGAAATAGTTTGGGATCAGAGTTTATGATCTGGTCGCTGAACAAAAGTCAATTTGACACATCAGGGTTGGGGGAACGTTACCTTGATTCTTTGTACTACATGGTACTCAGACTTCTTAGAGGGTCTGATTTGGTCAATGCTCAGATACAGGTGACAGAATGAGTCAGGTAAGGGGAAAGAGAGCAGGAGCTTCAAGCTTTGCAATTCCCCAGCATACATGAGGTTCATTCAGCTTGTGTGGATGAGCTAGCTGACCACAGCACAATGGTACAGGAAGCTATCCAGGAGGTGGAACTACAAAGGAATGTAGAGGTTATAGAATCATACAGCACAGAACGAGGCCCTTCGGCCCACCATGTCTATACCAACCCACAAACATCGAACTACACTAATCCCATTTAGCCACACTTGGTCCATAGCCAACTATGCCTTGGCTTTTTAAGTGCTCATCTAGACGTCTTTTACATGTTGTGAAAGTATCTATGTCCACTACCCTCTCAGGTAGCACATTCCATATATAGCTACCGTCCGGGAGAAGAAAATTCCTTCTCATATCTCCTCTAAATCACTTGCTCCGAAGCTTAAACATGTATGCAATGGGAAAGAGATTCTCACAATCTACCCTGTCTCTGCCTCTCATAATTTCCTATCCCTCAATCAGATTCCCTCTCAGCCTCCTCTGCTCCAAGGAAAACAAAGCCATCCTATCCATAGCTAAGACTTTCCATACCAGACAACATCCTGGTGAATATTCTCTGCATCCTCACTAAGGCAATCAAGTTCTTCCAATTGTGTGGAGACCAGAACTGCACACAGTATTCCACCTGCGGCTTATCCAATGTTTTATGAAGTTGTAGCAAGGCTTTCTTGCTGCTTTGTTCTGCACCTAATGCAGGCAAGCATTCTGTATGCCTTCTTCACCACCCTGTCAATTTGCACTGACACCTTCGGGGATCTATGGACTTGTTCACCAACTTCCCTTTGTTCCTCAGTGCTCACTAGGGACCTACCATTCTTTGTGTGTGTCCTCCCGTTCCCTTCCCTGTCAGATCTCCGAAAATGCATCACCTTGCACATGTTGGGATTAAACTCTACCTGCCATTTCTCTGCCCAATTTCTCACCTGATCAATATCAAACTGTAACCTGAGACCATCCCCCACAGTATCAACAACACCTCCAATTTCCACGTCATATGCAAGCTTACTAACTATATCTTCTGCATTCAAACCCAAGTTGTTAATGTACATAACAAACAGTGAGGTTCCTGCACCAAACCCTGTGGTACACCATTGGTCACAGGCTTCTGGTTACAAAACAACCCTCCACCATCACTCTTTACCACATGTTTGTGAACTAATCGGGATCCAGTTTGCCAACTCGCATTCAATCCCATCAGCTCCTACCTACTAGACCAGCCTTCCGTCTTGGGCCTTGTCAAAGGCCTTCCTGAAGTCCATGAAAACTACATCAGCTGCACTACCCTCATCAATACACTGGTAGTAGTCAAGAGTACAATGACAGGGGTTAACACTGTTCTCTGCAGCCAAAGCTGAGAATGCAGACGCATTATTAAAAAATAAAGCAAAGCACTAGGATAAGTTCAAGGTAATCTAGCAGAGTCCGCACGGTTTGTGAGAACAAAATCACTTTTGAACAAATTAAAGTTCTTAAAAAGGAGTAGGTGAGGACTTTATGACGGGTGGTAAGTGTCACTGAGGGGAGCGGGTGGGGGCCCCGTGGCAGTGTCACTGAGGGGAGCGGGTGGGGGCCCCGTGGCAGTGTCACTGAGGGGAGCGGGTGGGGGCCCCGTGACAGTGTCACTGAGGGGAGCGGGTGGGGGCCCCGTGACAGTGTCACTGAGGGGAGCGGGTGGGGGCCCCGTGACAGTGTCACTGAGGGGAGCGGGTGGGGGCCCCGTGACAGTGTCACTGAGGGGAGCGGGTGGGGGCCCCGTGACAGTGTCACTGAGGGGAGCGGGTGGGGGCCCCGTGACAGTGTCACTGAGGGGAGCGGGTGGGGGCCCCGTGACAGTGTCACTGAGGGGAGCGGGTGGGGGCCCCGTGACAGTGTCACTGAGGGGAGCGGGTGGGGGCCCCGTGACAGTGTCACTGAGGGGAGCGGGTGGGGGCCCCGTGACAGTGTCACTGAGGGGAGCGGGTGGGGGCCCCGTGACAGTGTCACTGAGGGGAGCGGGTGGGGGCCCCGTGACAGTGTCACTGAGGGGAGCGGGTGGGGGCCCCGTGACAGTGTCACTGAGGGGAGCGGGTGGGGGCCCCGTGGCAGTGTCACTGAGGGGAGCGGGTGGGGGCCCCGTGGCAGTGTCACTGAGGGGAGCGGGTGGGGACCCCGTGGCAGTGTCACTGAGGGGAGCGGGTGGGGACCCCGTGGCAGTGTCACTGAGGGGAGCGGGTGGGGACCCCGTGGCAGTGTCACTGAGGGGAGCGGGTGGGGACCCCGTGGCAGTGTCACTGAGGGGAGCGGGTGGGGACCCCGTGGCAGTGTCACTGAGGGGAGCGGGTGGGGACCCTGTGGCAGTGTCACTGAGGGGAGCGGGTGGGGACCCCATGGCAGTGTCACTGAGGGGAGCGGGTGGGGACCCCATGGCAGTGTCACTGAGGGGAGCGGGAGAGGTCCCTGTGATGGGCCGTCAGTGTCACTGAGAGGAGTGGATGAGTTGAGGCTGCCAAGCATGGGGCAAGGTGAGGGCTCTACTATCTACCTCATATTCTTTAGGGTAGAGGCAGTGAGAAGTGAGCAAGTTAAGGGTAAATTTATATAAGGTAGCACCGCCCAGAAGAATGATCCTCATGTGCAATGTGGCCAGTCAGGCACACTGCCTGTGTCCAAATGACAATGTGAGCTGCACGTTTACCCACAGAAACATAGAAAACACAGACTCTAGGAGAAGGCGGCCATTTGGCCCTTAAAGCCTGCGCCACTATTCATTCTGATCATATCCGATCACCAACTCAAGAGTCTGTTGCTGCTTTTCTCCACTATCCTTTGATCCCTTTAGCCCCAGGTGCTGTATCCTTAATATCATACAGTGTTTTGGCCTCAGCTGCTTTCTGTGATAGTGAGTTCCTCGCCACTTACCAGGTGAAGACATTTCTCCTCATTTCAGTCCGAAGTGATTTACCCTGCATCTTTTTACTGGGACCCCAACATCAGGAAACTGCATTTACCCTCTCTTAAAGAACAAAGAAACCTACAGCTCAGGAACAGGCCCTTCGCCCCCTCCAAGCCTGCGCCGATCAAGATCCTCTGTCTAACCTGTCATCCATTTTCTAAGGGTCCGTTTCCATTTGATCCCTGCCCATCCATGTACCTGTCCAGATACATCTTAAAAGACACTATCGTGTCTGCGTCTACCACCTCCGCTGGCAACACGTTCCAGGCACCCACCACCCTCTGTGTAAAGAACTTTCCATGTATATCTCCCTTAAACTTTCCTCCTCTCACTTTGAACTCATGACCCCTAGTTATTGAGTCCCCGACTCTGGGAAAAAGCTCCTTGCGATTCACCCTGTCTATCCCCCTCATGATTTTGTAGACCTCAATCAGGTCCCCCCTCAATCTCTGTCTTTCTAATGAAAATAATCCTAATCTACTCAACCTCTCTTCATAGTTAGCGCCCTCCATACCAGGCAACATCCTGGTGAACCTCCCCTGCACCCTCTCCAAAGCATCCACATCCGTTTGGGAATGTGGCGACCAGAACTGTACACAGTACTCCAAATGTGGCCGAACCAAAATCCTACACAACTGCAACATGACCTGCCAACTTTTGTACTCAATACCCCGTCCCATGAAGGAAAGCATGCCATATGCCGCCTTGACCACCCCCTATTGACCTGTGTTGTCACCTTCAGGGAACAATGGACCTGAACAGCCAGATCTCGCTGTTCATCAATTTTCCCTAGGACTTTTCCATTTACCGTATAGTTCGCCCTTGAATTTGATCTTCCAAAATGAATCACCTCGCATTTGTCCGGATTGAACTCCATCTGCCATTTATCTGCCCAACTCTCCAGTCTATCTATATTCTGCTGTAATCTCTGACAGTCCCCTTCACTATCTACTACTCCACCAATCTTAGTGTCATCTGCAAACTTGCTGATCAGACCACCTCCACCTTCCACCAAATCATTTACCGGAAGATTGGAGGGAGGCAAATGTTTACTGGAAGATTGGAGGGAGGCAAATGTTGTTCCTCTTTTCAAGAAAGGGAATAGGGAAATCCCTGGAAATTACAGACCAGTCAGTCTTACGTCTGTGGTCAGCAAGGTTTTGGAAAGAATTCTGAGGGATAGGATTTATGACTTTTGGAAAAGCATAGCGTGATTAAAGGGAGTCAGGATGGCTTTGTGAGGGGTAGGTCATGCCTTACAAATCTTATTGAGTTCTTTGAGGAAGTCACGAGACAGGTTGACAAGGGTCAAGCGGTGGATGTGGTGTACATGGACTTCAGCAAGGCATTTGATAAGGTTCCCCATGACAGGCTCATTCATAAAGTCAGGAGGTATGGGATACAGGGTGATTTGGCTGTCTGGATTCAGAATTGGTTGGCTGACAGGAGGCAGTGTGTTTGTAGATGGTAAGTATTCTGCCTGGAGGTCAGTGAGTGGTGTCCCCACAGGGCTCTGTTCTTGGGCCTCTGCTCTTCGTAGTTTTTATAAATGACTTGGATGAGGAGGTTGAGGGGTGGGTTAGTATGTTTGCTGATGACACAAAGGTTGGAGGTGCCGTTGATAGTATCGAAGGCTATTGCTGGCTTCAGCAAGACATTGACAGTATGCAGAGGTGGGCTGAGAAACGGCAGATGGAGTTCCACCTGGATAAATGTGAAGTGATGCATTTTGGAAGGTCGAACTTAAATGCTGAATATAGGATTAAAGGCAGGATTCTCGGCAGTGTGGAGGAACAGCGGGATCTTGGTGTTCAAGTGCATAGCTCCCTCAAAGTTGCCACCCAGGTGGATAAGGTTGTTAGGAAAGCATATGGTGTTTTGGCTTTCATTAACAGGGGGATCGAGTTTAAGAGCCGCAAGGTTATGCTGCAGCTCTACAAAACCCTGGTGAGACCACACTTGGAATATTGTGTCCAGTTCTGGTCGCCCTATTATGGGAAAGATGTGGAGGCTTTGGAGAGGGTGCAAAGGAGGTTTACGAGGATGCTGCCTGGACTTGAGGGCTTGTCTTACGAGGAGAGGTTGACTGAGCTCGGACTTTTCTCTCTGGAGAGAAGGAGGAAGAGAGGTGACCTGATCGAGGTGTACAAGGTAATGAGAGGCTTGGATAGAGTCGATAGCCAGAGGCTTTTCCCCAGGGCAGGGTTGACTGCCACGAGGGGTCATAGTTTTAAGGTGTTAGGAGGAAGGTATAGAGGAGACATCAGAGGGAGGTTCTTCACCCAGAGAGTTGTGAGCGCATGGAATAGTTTGCCAGTGGTAGTCGTGGAAGCGGAGCCATTAGTGACATTTAAACGACTGCTGGACATGCACATGGACAGCAGTGAATTGAGGGGAATGTAGGTTAGGTTATTTTATTTTTGGATTAGGATTAATCCGCGGCACAACATCTTGGGCCGAAGGGCCTGTACTGTGCTGTACTTTTCTATGTTCTATGTTCTAAATCACAAACAACAGTGGTCCCAGCACAGATCCATGAGAAACTCCCTTCTACTACTACTCTCTGTCTCCTGTTGCCCAGCCAGTTTTTTATCCATCTCATTAGCACACCCTGGACTTCACTTTCTCCATCAGCCTGCCATGGGGAACCTTATCAAATGCCTTAATGAAGTCCATGTATATTACATCTACAGCCTTTCCCTCATCAATCAACTTTGTCACGTCCTCAAAGAATTCTATTAAGTTGCTTAGACATGACCTTCCCAGCACAAAACCATGCTGCCTATCACTGATAAGCCCATTTTCTTCCAAGTGGGAATAGATCCTACCCCTCAGCGTCTTCTCCAGTAGCTTCCCTCCCACTGATGTCAGGTTCACCTGCCGATAATTACCTGGATTATCCTTGCTACCCTTCTTAAACAAGGGACAACATTAGCAAGTCTCCAGTCCTCCGGGACCTCACCCGTGTCCAAGGATGCTGCAAAGATATCTGTTAGGGCCCCGGCTATTTCCTCTCTTGCTTCCCTCAGAACCTGGGATAGATCCCATCTGGACCTGGGGACTTATCCACCTTAATGTCTTTTAGGATACCTAACACTTCCTCCTTCCTAATGTCAACTTGACCTAGACTAAGCAAACATCTATCCCTAACCTCAACATCCATCATGTCCCTCTCCTTGGTGAATACCGATGCAAAGTACTCGTTAAGAATGTCACCCGTTTTCTCTGACTCAGCACATAACTTTCCTTCTTTCTCCTTAAGTGGGCCAATTCTTTCTCTAGTTACCCTCTTGCCCTTTATATATGAATAAAAGGCTTTGGGATTTTCCTTAACCATGGTCGCCAGCAATATCTCATGTCCTCTCTTAGCCCTCTTAATGCCTCGTTTCAGATTCGCTCCACATTCCCGATATTCTTGCAAAGCTTCGTCTGTCTTCAGTCGCCTAGACCTCATGTATGCTTCCGTTTTCCTCTTGGCTAGTCTCACAATTTCACCTGTCATCCATGGTTTCCTAATCTTGCCTTTTCTATTCCTCATTTTCACAGGAACATGTCTCTCCTGCACGCTGATCAACCTCTCCTTAAAAGCCTCCCACATATCAAATGTGGATTTACCTTCAAACAGTTTCTCCCAATCTACATTCCTCAGATCCTGCTGAATCTTGGTATACTTGGCCTTCCCCCAGTTTAGAACTCTTCCTTTAGGACCACTCCCATCCTTGTCCATGAATATTTTAAAACTTACGGAATTGTGGTCACTATTTCCAAAGTAGTCCCCTACTGTAATATCAACCACCTGGCCGGGTTCAGTCCCCAACGCCAGGTCCAGTATGGCCCCTTCCCGAGCTGGACTACATACATACTGCTCTAGAAAACCCTCCTGGACACACCTTACAAATTCTGCTCCATCTTGACCCTTAACACTAAGTGAATCCCAGTCAATGTCGGGAAAATTAAAATCTCCCATCACCACCACCCTGTTGCTCCTACACCTTTCCATTTTCTGTTCACATATTTGTACCTCTATCTCACGCTCACTGTTGGGAGGCCTGTAGTACAGCCCCAGCATTGTTACTGCGTCCTTCCTATTTCTGAGTTCTACCCATATTGCCTCACTGCTTGAGTCCTCCGTGGGGCCCTCCTTCAGTACAACTGTGATATCGTCTTTGGCCATTACTGCAACTCCTCCACCCCTTTTACCTCCCTCTCTATCCCGCCTGAAGCACCGATATCCTGGGACAACTAGTTGCCAGACATGCCTTTCCCTCAACCAAGTCTCAGTAATAGCAATAACATCATACCTCCAGGTACCGATCCAAGCCCTAAGCTTGTCCTGTTAGTATTTTATAGGTCTCTCTGAGCTCCCCCTCATTCTTCCAAAATCCACCAAACACAATCCTCGCTGAATAAATCATTCCTCGTACATTAGTTCCACTTTCCCAGAATGGTAAATATTTAGAACATAGAGAACATAGAACAGTACAGCACAGAACAGGCCCTTCAGCCCACAATGTTGTGCCGACCATTGATCCTCATGTATGCACCCTCAAATTTCTGTGACCATATACATGTCCAGCAGTCTCTTAAATGACCCCAATGACCTTGCTTCCACAACTGCTGCTGGCAACGCATTCCATGCTCTCACAACTCTCTGCGTAAAGAACCTGCCTCTGACATCCCCTCTATACTTTCCACCAACCAGCTTAAAACTATGACCCCTCGTGCTAGCCATTTCTGCCCTGGGAAATAGTCTCTGGCTATCAACTCTATCTATGCCTCTCATTATCTTGTATACCTCAATTAGGTCCCCTCTCCTCCTCCTTTTCTCCAATGAAAAGAGACCGAGCTCAGTCAACCTCTCTTCATAAGATAAGCCCTCCAGTCCAGGCAGCATCCTGGTAAACCTCCTCTGAACCCTCTCCAAAGCATCCACATCTTTCCTATAATAGGGCGCCCAGAACTGGACGCAGTATTCCAAGTGCGGTCTAACCAAAGTTTTATAGAGCTGCAACAAGATCTCACGACTCTTAAACTCAATCCCCCTGTTAATGAAAGCCAAAACACCATATGCTTTCTTACTGCACACACATTCTCTCTCTCTCTCTCACACACACACACTCTCTCTCTCACACACTCTCTCTCTCTCACTATCTCTCTCTCACATACACACACACACACACACTCTCTCTCTCACACACACACACACTCTCTCACACATACACATACACACACACACTCTCTCTCTCTCTCTCACACACACACACACACACACACACACACACAAAAACACACAATTTATAGATAGGCAGTCTCAATATGGCATTCTACTTTAGAAATAAAACCAGTCTGACTCCAAAGCAAAACACAAACAGATACTAATTAAGGCCTCACGCCTAACATGCACTGTCTGACCTAAAATGTCATCTCTTCTTTACACTGATAAAACCTTTAGTTTTCTCAGGACAGTGACTTGTAAGGAATTCGGGGATTTACATACACATATTAATCCATTAAAACCTTCTAGCTGATTAAAGATTTAACAGCATCTCAGGTTTGTTTAATACATTCTGATCTGTGGTGTGACCTTTTGATCTCTAACTTATAAATTCTGTGTATGAAACTGCATCTCACCAACGCCTAAAGAAGGAGCAGAGCTCTGAGAGCTTGTGTTTTCAAATAAACTTGTTGGACTGTAGCCTGGTGCTGTCCGATTTCTGATCTTGTCCACCCCAGTCCAACACTGACACCTCCACATCATCATTGCACTATAGCAAGAACATCCTTCCTCAGATAAGACCAAGCGATAACACAGTGTGGAGCTGGAGGAACACAGCAGGCCAGGCAGCATCAGGGGAGCAGAAATTTTCCTGCTCCTCTGATGCTGCTTGGCCTGCTGTGTTCCTCCAGCTCTACACTGTGTTATCTCTGATTCCAGCATCTGCAGTTCTTACTATCTCTCAGCTAAGACCAAACTACCTACAATATTTCAGATGTGGTCCAGGCCCTGTATAATTGCAGGAAGACATTCCTACTCCTGTACTTGAATCCTTTCACTGTGAAGACCAACATGCTGTTTAACTTCTTCACCACCTGCTGCACCTGCACGCTTACTCTCAGCAACCGGTGTACAAGGACACTGAGATCTCACTCCCCTCTCTCAATTTATAGCCATTCAGATAATAAACTGCCTTCCCGAATTTTGCTACCAAAGTGGATAACTTCTCATCTATCTGCATCTGCCATGTATTTTCCCACTCACTCAACTTGTCCAAATCATACTGAAGTATCTCAGCATCCTCCTCACAGCTCACTGTCCCACCCAGCTTTGTGTCATACGCAATGGTGGGGATATTACATTTAGTTTTCTCACTTAAATCACTAACATATAATGTGAATAACTGAAATTCGAGCACTGATCCCAGCAGTACCCCACTAACACTGGCTGCCGTGCAGAAAATGACCCATTTACTCCTACTTTTTGTTTCCTGTCTGCCAAACAGCTTTCTGTCCATCTCGTGGATGTGCAGTGTCTAAATCCTCTAACACTCCCATGAACTGGCACATAATCTCTTTGAGAGAAAATAAACAAAATGGGTGCCCTCTCTGCCACTGGGCTACAAAGTGAAAGGAGGTGGAGGGCATAATGCTGAAATAACTTACCCAGATTGCAGGCCTGGCCATGTAACGCTATGAGCTGTTGTTGAAATGCCCATTCTTCTTCAGAAGGAGAGGAAATTATTAACATTCTCCGTTTCCACAGCAACCTAAGAATCACATTGTCAATGTGAATTGCACATACCCCATCAATAGATATTTTTCTTTCAAATTACATTGGAGTAGTGGAACATTGGAGTAGTTATACAAGTTCCAGCACTTCTAGAATTGCTAGGCATGGTTTTCAGTCTAGATCATGTTGTATAATTCCAACAGATTGATAGTTTGAATGTGAGTCAGCCAGGCTGTGACTTGGTTTGGAACAAAACATACAAACAAATGGATTCCATGTTAATACACACAGTGAAGCAGCTGGCTTTACATTCTTTTCTTTCCTTAGGGCATTGAGCCCTTGTTAATGTACAATTAGTGGATCTCACATACCTCGGCGGGGTTTGGCTGGACAGCTGCAGAGTAACACCAATAGCGCAGGTTCAATTCCTTTACTGTTTAAGGTCACCATGAAGGTTCTACATTCTCAACCTCGTCCCTTGCCTGAGGTATAGTGACCCTCAAATTAAACTCATGACCAGTTGTCTCTCTCTAATGAGAGAGCAACCCCTTTGGAAAATGGCAGCGTTACTTTAACTTCTGTCTTTTTATGTATTTGGAGCAGTGAGCACTGGAATCTAAGGAGCATGATAACTACACTTGATCATTAACGTACAGACTATTGCAGTGATACAGACAATATAAGCATTAGGATTAAAAATCCTTGAAAACACAGCCTTAACCCATTAAGGCTTCAAGGTGAGTTGCCATGTTAGTACATCACCCTTACACTTCTGGCTTCAGTGCCACATCCAGGTCACATTTAAAGCATTCAAATTCATTACTGACAGTGGCAACTGGTTTGAATGTGTTATAAATAAGTAATACATGGGATATATGGAGAAGCTGATGTGGTATTTACTGGGTTAGTAACTAACACGACAAGGCTAAGGTTCTGGAGAAGGTTTCAAATTCTTTCACAGCAACTGGTGAAATCCAAATTCAATTAATAATAACATGCAATTGACTGTGGTACTTGGTAATAGGTGACCATGATGACTAGCATCAATTTATTTTTTCTAAAAGCCCACCTGGTTCATTAATATCCTTTCAGGAGGGAAATCTCCCTTCCTTACCTGGTCTGGCCGACAAGTGATTCCAGACCAAGCAATGTGTGTGACTCTTACCTCTCAAATGCCTGAGCCACGTGCTCAGTTCAACGGTAATTAGGAATGAGCAACAAATAACACCATAAGATGTAGGAGCAGAAGAAGGCCATCCAGCCCATTGAATCTGTTCCACCTTTCAATGAAATCATGGCTGGTCTGATAATCCTCCATTTTTCTAGCTTTTTTCCCAGAATCCTTGATTCACCTACCAATTAAAAGTGTCTATCCCAGCCTTAAATATATTTACCGATCCAGACTCCACAGCCCTCTGTGGTAAGGAATTCCTTAGGTTCACTACCCTCTGACAGAAAACAAAAATCCTCCTCATTTCTATCTTAAGTGGTCAACCCCTTATTCTGAGATGATACCTTCTGGTCCTAGCCTCTCTCACAAGGGGAAACAATTCCACAGCATGTATCCCGTTAAACCCCCTAAGAATCTCATATATTTCAATATGTTCTCCTCTCTTTCTTCTAAATTCCAATGAATACTAGCCCAGTCTGCTCAAAATCTCCTCAAAAGGAAAATCTCTCCATACCCAGAATCAACCTGGTGAACTTTATCTGGACCACCCTCAATGCAAGTATTTCTTTCTTTAGCTAAGAAAGGGCCAAAATTGTTCACAGTATTCCAGTTGTGGGCTGACTACTGCCTTGTGCAGTTTTAGCAAAATCTCCCTAATTTTATATTCCATTCCATTTGAAATTAAGGTCAGTGGTCCACTTGCCGTCCCCATTACCCACTCAACTTGGAGTGGGTAAGAGTGTACATGGGGTTGTGGGAGGGGTGGAGGGGGATTAAATGGGTGCGTAGGGTCAGTGATGGGAGGAGAGTGTACACAGGCCTGTGGGAGGGGGGTTAAATGGGTGGGTAGGGTCAGTGGTGGGGGGAGAGTGTACACAGGGCTGTGGGAGGGGATTAAATGGGTGGGTAGGATCAGTGATGGGAGGAGAGTGTACATAAGCCTGTGGGAGGGGTGTTAAATGGGATGTTAGGGTCAGTGACGGGGAAAGAGTGTACATGGTGCTGTGGGAGGAGGGTAAATGGGTGGGGTGGTAGAGTCAGTGATGGGGGCTGAGTGTACACGGGGCTGTGGGAGGGGGATTAAATGGGTGGGTAGAGTCAATGATGGGGAGAGAGTGTACACGGGGGTGTGGATCCCCTGGGGAGGGGGTTTAAATGGAAATAGAATCTACAAAAAGATAGAGTATGAACGGGACTGTGGAGAACTGGGATTAATGGGCCTAGTAATTTTTACTTGATAGTTTCTTGTGTTTTTAGGTCACGTTAGGAAATAACAGGCGTTAATATCAAGAGCATAGATCATCCTGCAGCGCATTAAGAGTTGTATTGAGCACATATATATGTTATCTTTACTGAAGAAAACCTTTACACATACCTGGAAAGAAATTTGTTGATGTTGATCTCCCTGTTGCGTTTGATACAGGTGACACCATTCTTCTTTTCTTCCTCAATCTCTGGCCGCCTCGAGGGCAGTGTGTCCATATAATCCACAAGAATCTTAACGGGGATAGGGACATCGAAATATTGCTGGATGGGAGACAAAGCAGGAATACAAAAACAAAGCAGTTACTACATGAAAGGTGTGTTAATACTGTCCTCACTTATTGTCAATGTATAGATAAATGTTACTGCATCAGGTCATAGAACAAACTCAACAGTTACCATCTGTTAGGAGCACCAAGACCAAGCCATGGCCATTCAGCCTCTCATTACTACTCTACTGTTGATTAGATCAAGGCAGATCTAAACTTCCAATCCATTTGCCCACCTTTGCTCCAAATCACGCAACACACCTTTCCAAACAAATCTTCAACAGCTTTTGGGAGAAAAAGAACTAGACTTCCTCTATCCAATAAATGATTCCTACCTTTGAATCATAGAATCCTTACAATGTGGAAACAAGCCATTCGGCCCATCAAGCCCACACCAACGCCCCCGCCACACACCCCCTCACCCATCCCCGCAAACAGCATCCAACCCAGACTCACCTATCCTATCCCTGTAACCCTGCATTTCCCATGGCTAATCCACCCAGCCTGCACATCTCTGGACACTACGGACAATTTATCATGGCCAAACCACCTAATCTGCACATTTTTGGACTGTGAGAAAACTAAAGCACCTGGCAGAAACCCATGCAGACATGGGAGAATGTGCAAACTCCACACAGATAATCACCCACGGGTGGAATCAAACTCAGGTCCCTGGTGCTGTGAGGCAGGAGTGCTAACCACTAAGCCACTGTGCTGCCTCCAATACTCCTTAATGATCTAGCTCTAAGTTTAACAATTATGTCCCTTTGATGTGAATTCCCCACCAAAGAAAATAATTTCTTCCCTTAGCTGTGGGTCACACTGTCACCTTGGAACTAATGTAGTCAGACACTCCATTGTGGAATAAGATGGTAAACCAGGATCCAGTCTACTTTCAAAGCAGGAAGTGCTGCCGAGTTCTCCCAGGCATCCTGAACAATATTTAACTCTCAATCAATTACACTAGGGCTGATTTATCCTGTCATGATCATGTTGTGCAAAAACTGGCTGGAACCTTTTCTGCATTATAGCAGGGATCAGACTTCAAAATGTACATCACTGACACAAAGCGCTTTTGGTATGTGATCATGCAATGCACTATATAAACACAAGTCTTCGCTTTGATTTCTGTGACCTGGCCAACATTCCTCTCTTAACAAAAGACAAATAAACTATTTATTCATTTCTTAGTACTGTTTGTGGGATTCTGCAGTGTATAGGATTTTGACAATGAGGGAACATTGATTACAATTCAAGTCTGGATGATGTGTAACCTGGAGGGGGTATTGCAGGCTGTGGTGTTCCCATGCATCTGCTGGCCTCCTACTTCTACAGGGTAGAGATTGTGCATTTAGAAATGCTGCTGAAGAAGTCTTAGTGAGTTGCTACTCTGCATCTTTGAAACAGTTGACTTGCTCCTTACGTGCATCAATGGTGGAATGCAGTGAATGTGGAAGATGGTAAAATGGGGTAAATGTGGAAGGTATCACAGATAATGGGAACTGCAGATGCTGGAGAATCCAAGATAATAAAATGTGAGGCTGGATGAACACAGCAGGCCAAGCAGCATCTCAGGAGCACAAAAGCTGACGTTTCGGGCCTAGACTCTGATGAAGGGCCGAGGCCCGAAACGTCAGCTTTTGTGCTCCTGAGATGCTGCTTGGCCTGCTGTGTTCATCCAGCCTCACATTTTATTATTTTAAATGTGGAAGGTGGTGGATGAGGTTCAATCAAGCAGCTGCTTTGTCCTGGATAGTGTTGAGCTTCTTGAGTGTTGTTGGGGCTGCACCCATCCAGGCAATTGGGGAGTATTCCATCACACTCCTGACTTGTGCCTAGTAGATGGTGGGCAGGCTTTGGGGAGTCAGGAGGTGAGTTACTCACTGCAGGACTTCCAGTCTCTGACCTGCTCTTGTCATCACCATAACTATATAACTGGTCCAGTTCAGTTTATCTGTAACATGCATAAAATGCTTCAAGACATGTCTGAGAGATGATAATAATGTGCTGTATTAATGCAAGACTCTCTATTCCAAATGGATTAGAATGAAATTATTTAACATTAATATTAAAGCATAAAATGCCAGCTCTCACCTTAACTTTCATATCATAATCAACCAGAACCATAAAGAATTCATCAAATGACATCCCAAATTCTCTTCGTAGCTGCGCAATCAGATCAACATTGACAGATTCGGAAAGTGGATTTTCAAGTGCTAATTCGTTCTCTAAAATAGGGAAGTGAAAAGATATATTCAGGAAGTGTGAAGTGTGCAGTAGTTCTTTCAGTTTCTTGTCTATCCTTAAAATTCCCTAATGGTCAAGGCCATCCAGATGTACAGGGATCAAGAGTAGGCCATTCGGCCCCACAAGCCTGCTCCACTATTCAATATAATCCTGGCTGATCTGTTTGCGTTTCAAATTCCACATTAATAACCCAAGGGGACAAAAACTTCAAGGGAGTATGCCATGTACATAGGCTAATAGAAATGTGGAATTCTGTCTCTCAAAAAACTATGTGGCTGCGCTCAGTTGGAACTGAAGAGACCAAAACTGATAGATGTTATTGGCTAAAGGTTGAATGAACCATAGCAGGGTAATACAGCTGAGGTGCAATCAGCCATTATCTAACTGAATGAAAGAGAAGCTTGATGGTTAAATGACTTCCAGTTCCTAATTTTCCAGAACTTTCCCATCTGTGCTGCACACTGCAGATGAATAGTTGATTATAATCCAGCCTCTTGTAGATAGAAGGGATTGGGATAGCAGAAAGTGGCAGGATGGGGTGCTAGAAGAGAAGGGGTGTGAGAGGTTGAAGAACAAAGTATAGGAGATCTGGAGGGTTAGAATGGGAAGAAAAAGGATGAAAATGGTTAGAATTGGGTAGAGGTCGGTGGATGAACCTCTCACAAGGAGTAATGGGGAGTATTTTGTAAAGTGACACTCACCATTCTGATAATGTTCCACCGTCAGGGTGCTATTGAATTGCGAGCCCAGAATAGCAATCATACTGAATTTCCGGATGGCCAGCTGGCATATGTGTTCCAGGTACTCATCCCTTTGGTGCATGTAGAGCTTGCTGTCTTTTGTGGGTGCAGTAATAAGCTGTCAAAACACAATAAGGTGCATCACAGAAATACATCGTGCCTGAGGCAGTGGCCTGGTGAGGAATTCAGCTCAACATTTAGGACCTCTCAGCCCACTCACAACAGGAGGGCTTGCAGGTAGTATCCATGCCTCTGGGTCAGAAGATCCAGGTTCAAATCTCACTCCAGGACTTATGGGCCAAGAAACGTACATTCATAACTCAGCTGAACAGGTCAAGTATCAACTTACTAATCCTTCCAACACATGCCAACGGCAGGTGATATGAGCAGGAGAGACTCCTCGATTCACGGAAAGAAACTTGGAGACTCCATCACCACTAACCACTGTTCCAGAACTAAAACGTACATGTAAAATTTCTTCTGTGCCCTGCCAGTGGCAAATATCATGAAGGTGTGGATCAGACATGCCTTCAGGCAGACAACGCCAGAATTCTATTCGCAAACTAAATCATGCACCAATTACTCATTCAACATGTGAAATATTATTCATCATTGTGATTTGGGCATCACTGGCGAGTCTCTCCTTACTTGCCTTCGAACAGGAGGTGGTGAGATCAGTTCTTTAACCATTGCAGTCTAACATCTGTATTGTTTTAGTGATTTGATGGACATGGCTACAGAGATAAATGATGCATTTGGTGATTATCTTCCAAAATTCTTGTGATTCAGAAATGATCCCTGTGGATTGGAAGGTAGCAAATGTCATCCCACTATTTAGGAAGGGAGTGAGAGAGAAAGAGGGAACTGAAAATTTGTTAGCTTTACATCAATAAGCGGGAAAATGATAGAATTTATTATAAAAGATGTGATAAATAGACGCTTGAATAAAAATGATGTGATTAGACGGAGTTGCACAGATTCACAAATGCTAATGAGTGTTTGACGAACTTGGAATTTTTGGAAGATGTTACGAACAACATTGATATAGGAGAGGCAATGGATGTAGTATGCTTGGATTTTCAGAAGCCTTATGATAAAGTCTCCCACTACAGGCTAGAAAAATTAAAGCACATGCAGAGAGAGGTAATAAACTGACATGGATTAATGTTTGGCTACAGGTAGAAAACAGAGTAGGAATGAATAGGTTATTCCCACATTGGCACTCTGTTACTAGTTAGACCAAAACTTGAGCTCCAACCATTCAAAATGTATAGCAATGATTCGGAGGTGGGGACCAAATGTAATACATCCAAATTCATGCTGATCAAAGCTAAGTTGGGCAATGTATTATGAGGAAGATGTAAAGTGCATTCATGAAGAATTAGAAAGGCTTTCTGAATAGGCAAGAACATGACAGACACAGTGTAATGTCGAAAATGTGAGATTATTCACTTTGGTAGCAGGAATAGATGTGCAGAGAATTTTTTTTTAAACGGTAAAAGGTTGGAAGGTATAAATGTATAAAAAGACCCAGCAGCCTTTGTCAATAAGTTACTGAAGGCTAACATGCAGGAGCAGCAAACTATTAAGAAGGCTAATGTAATGTTAGTCTTTACTGCAACAAAATTTCAGTACAGTACAGAAGTAGTAAAGTCTTGCTTCAATTGTGTACAGGAGCTTAATTAGACTGCACTTGGAGTACTGTGTGCAGTTTTAGTCCCCTCCTCCCAGAAAGGATATTGTTGCCATAGAGGGAGTGCAGTGAAGATTCACCAGACTTGTTGCCAGAATGGTGGCACTGTCCTATGAGGAGAGATAGGGCAAGCTGGGTCTGTATTCTCCAAAGTTTTGAAGAATAAGAGATGATCTCATTGAACCATTCAAAATACTTAAAGGGAGAGACAGGGTAAATAGGGCAAGATATTTTTCCCGGTTGGGGAATCTAGAAGCAGGGGCACAATTTAAAGCAAAGGGGTATGCCACTTAGATCTGAGGAGATTTTTGTTTTACTCAAAAGGATTGTGAACCTTTGGAATTCTCTATCCCAGAGTGTTGTGGAAGCTCAGTTTTTGAATATGTTTAACATAGACCTGATAGATTTCTGATTACCCATGGCTGACAGGGTTATGTGGTTGTGGTGGCTAAAAGATGCTGCATTGGAAGATAAGGTTAAGGATAATCCATAGAGATCCTACAAGGACATTAAGAGCAACAGAGCAACGAGGGAGAGAAGACAGCCCCTTAAAGATAACAAATTTATCTGTGTGTGGAACCACAGGAGATGGGAGAGATACTTTGTGTCAGTTTTTACTGTGGAGAAAGACATGGGGGATGGGAACTTGGGGAAATAAATATTGATGTCTTGAAAACAGTCCACATTACAGAGAGGAGGTGCTGAAGGTCTTAAAAAACAAAGATGGATAAATCTCAGGGACTGGTCAAGTCTATCCCAGAACATTGTAAGAAGCTAGGAAAGAAATTGCAGGGCCCTAGGCAAAAGTATTTGTATCATCTACAGACACAGGTGAGGTGCTGGAGGACTGGCTAATGCTGTGCCTTTACTTAAGAAGAGCTGTAAGCAGAAGCCTGGGAACTATAGATCAGTGAATTTGACCTCAGCAGTGGGTACGTTGCTGGATGGGATTCTGACAGACAGGATTTACATGCATTTGGAGAGGCAAGGCCTGATTAGGAATAGTCAGCATGGCTTTGTGTGTTGGAGATCATGTCTCATGAAGTTGATTGAGTTTTTTGAGGAGGAACCAAAAGGATTGAAAGCAGAGTAGTAAACGTTGTCTACATGGACTTCAGTAAAGCCTTTGACAAGGTTCTGCATGGTAGACTGACTAGTGAAGTTAGATCACATGAGATTCAGGAACAGCTTGTCAACTGGATACAAAATTGTCTTCATGGTAGGAGGCAGAGGGTGGTGGTGGAGGATTGTTTTTTTGGGGTAGACGCCTATGACCAATGGTGTTCTGCAGGGATCAGTGCAGAATCCACCATTGTCTGTCATTTATATAAATGATTTGCATGAGAATTTAGGAGAAGTGCTTAATAGGTTTGCAAATGACACCAGTATTGGTGGTATTGTTGACAGTGATGAAGTTTATCTAAGATTACAAAAGGATCTTGATCAATTGGGCTAATGGGCTGAGAAGTGATAGATGGAATATAATTTGGGTAAATGTGGGGTATTGCATTTTGGTAAAGTGACCAAGGTCAGAACTTATACAGTTAATGCTAAGGCCCTAGGTAGTTTTGTCAAACAGAGAGATCTATGGGCTCAGGTACATAGTTCTTTGAAAGTTATGTCACAGGTAGTCAATGTGGTTAAGAAGGTGCTTGGCACACCTGCCTTCATTGCTCAGACCATTGGGTTTAGGGTTTGGGATGTCATGTTGAGGTTGTACAGACGTTAGTGAGGCCTCTTCTGGAGAACTATGTTTGGTTCTGGTCACCCTGTTGTACAAAGTATATTATTAAATTGGAGAGAATTCAGAAAAGATTTATGAGGGTGTTGCTGGGACTGGAGGGTTTGAGTTATAAGGAGAGGCTGGATAGGCTGGGACTTTTTCCACTGGAGCATGTGAGGTTGAGAGGTGACCTTACAGGTGTTTATAAGATCATGAGGGGCATAGGTAAGGGGAATAGCAATGTCTTTTCCCTTAGGAGAGGAGATTCAAAACTAGAGGGCATATTTTTAATATGAGGAGAGCAAAATTTAAAAGGGACCTGAGGGTGGTTCATATGTGGAATAAACTGCCAGAGGAAGTGGTAGATGTACATACAGTTATAACATTTAAAAGACATTTAGATAAGTACATAAATAGGAAAGGTTTACAGGGCCAAACGCCATCAACTGGGACTAAATTTGGTTTGGGAAACTTGGTCAGCATGAAGAAGTTGGATCAAAGGAGTTGTTCTGTACTGCATGATTCTATGAATCTATGACTAAGGCATTGAACAGTTTATGAGGATGTTGCTGGGACTGGAGGGTTTGAGTTATAAGGAGAAGCTGGATAGGTCATGATCACACTGAATGGCAGAGTCAACTTGATGGGCTGATTGGCCTAATCCGGGCTCTATGCTGCTATCACTAAGCACTCCCCAAAGTACTTCACAACCAAAAACAAAAGATGCCAAACCAACATAAAAGAAATTGAGTTTAAGAACTTGGCCAAAGGTCTCAAAGATCTCAAAACACAAGAATTTAAGGAGGGATTTCTAAAGGATGAGCCTGAGCAACAGAAGGTTTATCAACACTAAAAGGTTCAGTAGATGAAATAGGTGCTCTTTGAGGAGAGATTGAGTACATTTTTAGTAAAATGAGAGGTGCTCTCATTGTAACATAACAAATATTGCAAGTGTTTGAAAGGGTAGGTGCTGTTTGCCTTGGCTGGAAAATTTAGAACACAGGATCACCAAGAGGTTTCTTCACCCAGAAGGTTGTGAACATTTGAAACTGCCCACCTTCGGTGGTTGTGAGTGCTCAGTCATTGAATTACAGAATCCCCACATTATGGAAATAGGCCATACTGCACTGACCATACTGAGACTGCACTGAGCCTCCAAACAGCATCCCATCCTATCCCCATAACCCAGAATTTTGCATGGCTGATCCATCTAGCCTGCACATCCCTAGACACTGTGGGTAATTTAGCATGGCCAATCTATCCTAACCTGCATAAATCTGGACTGTGGAACAATACCAGAAGACCTGAAGGAATTCCCACGCAGACACAGGTGAAATAGCTCTATAGAGGCCAGTATCCTGTCACCAATTCACCCTTTATTTACACATCAGCAATCCGTGACTAAAGTTCTGCCTTTTACAGAGTCAAGCACCCTGACACTCAGCCATTTCATGTCAGCCAGGGGTCCCTGTTAATCAGCCCCAATCAGGGAACTCATATTCTATGAGGTCCACCTGGCTGACCCTGTCACAATCAGTACAACAGGGAAAACTTGCAAACACCCCCAGTTACCCAGGGCTGGAATTGAACCCAGGTCTCTACAGTTGTGAGGCAGCAGTGCTAACTACTGTTGCGTATATATGATAGAGTACATTCACAGCTAAAAGTGGGAGAGTTTGATGCTCTGAAGGAGCTAAGGGACTTTGAAATAGTGGAAGAAAGTGGATTCTAGGTAGGTGATCAGCCATAATTTTACTGAGCAGACGTGAAGGACCCATGACCTTCTCTGGTTTCAACTACGTTAATAGGCAGTGGGGGCAGGGGAATGCAGCAGAGAGTGAAATAGGACTTTTTTTGTACAGGCTTGTACTTTTACCGAAACAATGGAATGGTTCTTCCATCATTTCCCTTTCTCTCAAGTTCATTTTTTCACAAGGAAATACACAATTCACTCATGGGGGAAGGTGATAGCCTAGTGGAGATCTGGGTTTGAATCCTGCCACGGCAGATGGTGGAATTTGAATTCAATAAAAATATTTGGAATTAAGAATCTAATGATTACCAGGAATCCATTGTCGATTGCCGGAAAAATGCATCTGGTTCACTAATGTCCTTTAGGGAAGGAAACAGCCATCCTTACCTGGTCTGGCCTACATGTGACTCCAGGCCCACAGCAATGAGGTGGACTCTAACCTGCCCTCTGGGCAATAACTGCTGCCTAACCTGCGATGCCCACGTCCGGTTAATGATAAGGGGGGAAAAAAATCAGCACTGCTCATGCTGAGAAAACAAACTCGTAGTGAAATGTCAAAATACAAACTCTGCAGAAATGTCCTGTGCAGAAGTATATTCATCATCAGGATCAGCACCAGCTGCACTTCAAAACACCATCAGACTAGGCCTTTCTTGGACCCAGGTGCCCTCTGCTTCTACCCTGCCCAGGTTTTCCGAATAACTCACCAGCAATCTTCTCTTGTTCCGAAAGTTGTCTAAAAACCCCAGGAGCTCCCTGTTGTCAATCTGCTTTGAGTTTCTGGAACCATTTTTCTTGTTCTTGCGGTTTCTCCTGTTTTTCCGGCCTTTGTTTCTGACTGCTTTGTTCGAGTTACCTTCCTGCTTATTCTCCGCTTTCTTTCCTCTGGTTCGTACAGATATTGGGTTATCCTGCCTGTGACGCCCTCTCCCCTGCTCTAGTTCTGGACGCAGCTGGCTTAACTCTCCACCTGCCTTGCCTTCAATGGGCTGCACAGTGACATGAACCCTGGGGGTTTTGGGAAGTGTGGTCCTGGGGAGAGAGTCTGACCACTGGTCCATTGTTTGGTGGCTCTCAGGATTGGAGGCTGATGGTACTTGTAGGTGTGAGACATGAGACAATCCGCCAGAGGAGTTAGAGAGCCCAAGAATTCTGGTTTGAACACTGTTCCCAAGTCCTGACTCAGTGTGCTGATGTGTCAGAGCTGTAGGGAGAGTGGAAAAGTTATCCAGAGTCTGATAAGCAGAAAGACTGTCCTGAGACTGAACTGTGCTTGGGTTGGATTCAAAGATTTCTGGCCTCACAGGCTGGGCTGGAAGCAATTGAAATTGGTCCCGTTTCAGGGGGACAGCACTCTCCGGTTGGAAATCCTGCTCAGCGCCAGCTGCAGGCCTGTTAAGAAGAGCCATGGTTGAGGACCCTGGAGGTGAGCTGGTAGAATGGACCTGGGGTATGTGGTGGGTATGAGTTCTTGTCCGCAATATTTGGTTCCTATTCTGGGTAACGAGAGTCGGCCTGCGCCGGTCAGGTTTCTGGTGTTTGGCCATTAACATTTGCTGCACCTTCTTTTTGATCTGATCCATCATCTGCTGTCCTGGTGGCACTGTGGGAGACTCCCTGAGTGTATCTGCACTCCTGGGACTCTCAGCTCTTCTCTTGCCAACAGAGCTCAGGGTCGAGACTGAACCTTTCCTTTTGCCCAGTGTCCTCCTGCTGGGTGGACTGTTGCCTGGGGCTCCCCGTTTCCCGGAAGAACTGACACTCTTAGAACGGACCAGTTTCTGGGAATTGGGAGAGGCTGGTCTCAATCTGCTGTTGAGCACTGTCCTGTTGATCATTCCTCTGTTGATCATTCCCCTGTTGCCTAATCCCCTGTTCAGCATTGTCCTGTTGAGCATGGTCCTGTTGCCCATTCCTCTGTTGAGCGTTGTCCTGTTGGCCCTTCCTCTGGTGACCATCCCCCTCCTGTTGTGGAGGAACTGTCCTGAGCCCAATTTCCTGTCCCTCCCACTCTTGCACTTCAACTGTTGTCCTCTCCTGGTCACGCTCTCGATCTTCCTGAGGGGCATTTGGTCCACCGTTTCCAGCACAGCCTCCATCCTTACGGCGTACGGGAACCTCTCGTACAGTTGCATGGATTTCCTGAGCAACACCATCCCAAACTGACCCTCCTCCAGAGACAGGTGCTGCTGGATCTGTGCCGCCTCCTGGGCTCCCACCGTCTCCTCTGAGACCTCGCCTTCCTGGGAGACGGTGAGCAACTTGCCCGGGGAGGCGCTGGCCTTCTGGAACAAGATCAGGACCAAGAGGTCCCTAGCTGCCAACTGGCAGCGGAGCCGCCGGCTCTTCACGTCTATCTGCTGCTCCATCAGGCGGTATGAGTTATCCGTGGGGTCGGGGGCAGCCAGCACCAAGAGGCGGGATTTGCCGAAGAACTGGGCGAGGGCTCCCAACTTCGCTTTGGTGGCTTCCAGGGGTGGCTGACCGCTCCTCCTGTTCAGGGGGATCCCATTCCTGCCGGGATTCCCTCCTGCCCGGGGGGCAAGCGGAGCCGGGGAGCTTCCCCGCTCTGGCCTCACCTCTCCGGGGAGTTCAGGCGAACTGCCTGCCCCGGCGGCCGGCAAACAGAGCAACAGCAGAAGGCAAACCGTGCGGCCGCTCATCATTCTGTCTCCTCTCCGTCCGGATCACACACTCACTGCTAGATCATCCCGAACGAAGCCGAGAGTAAAGAAATCCCTGCCCACACCACAAATCCCTGCCCACATCCTAGACACCGCAGGAAAAAAAAGCACTTTGAATTTCCTGGTCCATTCCAGTCTTGCAACAAATGCTGTCAAATCTGGAGCAGTTTTCATTGTAGCCAGTGTTTGTGCGTGTTGTTTAAACTTTGTGAGTTTGTGGGGACATTAGATGCTGATCAACAGCTGCTGTCCAGGTGTGACAAAGACTAGGGGATGGAGTATTTGCGAAAGAAACAGTAACATAAACTTCAAAACAGCCAAACACAAAGGAAATCAGAGATTCTCACAGAAGAGCCACGTGTGCATAACAGCTGTGGTGTTATCCACCCACCCCGCCATAGGCGAGTAGCCGCTGTTGCCAAGAGTTGCCTCGGGTTATCTGTTTGTGGCTGCTTCCAGTCTCTGACTTGATTAGGATTTAGTAAAAGTTAGTTTCTTTAAAAAAAAGACCCGCTACTTTCCCCGAAAAGCGAGGGCTTTTAACAAAAAATGTCGGCGATCAGAACAGGAGCTGTGTCACGGGGATTATCTGCGCATACAAATCGCGGATTATTCCCCAAGGGGCTGGTCGGAGGACTGAGCTAATCTGGCGCATAACTGAGCAAGAACACTTACATTTGTATCAAAACCTTAAGATGACCTGTAGCAGCTTACTACCGGCGGAGTATTCTCTTTGAACTGGCTTCACTGTTGTAAGATAGGGAACGTGGCAGTTAATTTGCACGCAGTAAACTCCCACAAATGCTAATGTGTTAATGACCAGATATATCTGTTTTAGGTTAGTGTTTTATTAGATACGCCTGTGGGATAAAATGAACACTGGGCAAACCAATTTCCCTGTTTTTTTTTGAAGTTGTGCCCAGGGTTCTTTTGCAGCCAGACAGATGGGCAGGTGGGCACTTGCTTCCCCATCTCATCTGTAAGACAGCACTTCTTGACAGTTCAAAATTCAGTTCTCCTTATGGTGGTACTCAATTTCACAAACCTCTTGAAACAGACAAATGAATCCCATCTCCAAATTGACAACTGACAGACATTGATTCAATATCCAAAATTACGGCAAGGACGAAACAGGGACATAAACAGAATGGATATCAAAACTCTGCGTATCCAGGTGGAAGATACTTGCTGGAGTTCAGTTCAAGTCCTAGAGTGCACCTTGATCTGTGAGACAGCCCAATCAACTACCTTTACAAGTGCCTAGGCCCGAAACATCAGCTTTCCCGCTCCTCTGATGCTGCTTAGCTTGCTGTGTTCATCCAGCTCTACACCTTGTTATCTCATAACAAAATGGTTGAAGCTTTAATTAAGTGAGGGAGTCTGTTAAAAAAAAAGCTAATGGCATGCTGGCCTCCATAACAAGAGGAATTGAGTATAGGAGCAAAGATGTCCTTCTGCAGCTGTACAGGGCCCTGGTGAGGCCACACCTGGAATATTGTGTGCAGTTTTGGTCTCCCAATTTGAGGAAGGACATTCTTGCTATTGGGGGAGTGCGGCATAGGTTCACGAGGTCAATTCCCAGAATGGCAGGACTATCATATGTTGAAAGATTGGAGCGACTGGTCTTGTATACACTTGAGTTTAGGAGGATGAGAGGGAATCTGATTGAGACATAAGATTATTAAGGGATTGGACACTCTGGAGGCGGGAAGCATGTTTCCGCTGATGAGTGAGTCCAGAACCAGGGGGCACAGTTTAAAAATAAGGGGTAGAACAGAGTTGAGGAAAAACTTCTTCACCCAGAGAGTGGTGGGTATATGGAATGCTAATTGGAGATAATGGGAACTGCAGATGCTGGAGAATTCCAAGATAATAAAATGTGAGGCTGGATGAACACAGTAGGCCCGAAACGTCAGCTTTTGTGCTCCTGAGATGCTGCTGGGCCTGCTGTGTTCATCCAGCCTCACATTTTATTATCTTGGAATGCTAATTGGTTGACAAGTAAATTTTGATTGGCTGAAATGCTGCCATGGAGACAGCAAGCCGGAACCATAGGCTCCCAAGCTCCCAAGAAATTCAAAACAGCATAAGAGGCCTGAACATATTCCTTCCAGTTGCAGGGAATGGGTCCTTGCATGTGAATATATGTCACACCTAGCAAGTTTAAATTAGCCATATTTATGATTGACTAATTACCTCAAGTTGGCTGTTTGCATAGCTATTAACACACTTGGTATTGTTCAGCAAGCACTGCTAATCAAGGAACAATAGATGATGCATATTCAATCTTCCACGAGCAGGCTAGTTGAGTACAGGCTGTCTTATGCCTATCACAAACACCCAAAAGGTATAAGCTGTTTGATTTGACCAACTAAACTATGGGAATTACAGCCTTACACATCAGCACAGAAAGTCATACACTATCTGGCTCAGTTATGTGATAATCAGAATAGATTTTGTGATTTACTATGTTGGTGGAAGATGTTTCTCTTATTATCCTGTTTTCCATTATATTTTATTTCTGGTGTGGGTGGAGCAACAGAGAATTTGGGATTGTTCTCCTTAAAACAGTGAAAATTAAGGGAGATTTAAGAGAGATATCCAGAATAATGCAGTGACTGGTGGTTTAAGACAGTAAATGAAGAAAGATTATTTCCTGCCAGTGAAAACAACCAAAGAATGTAAGGGTGTGGAAAAAGCAAAGGAAAAGGTAATGAGAAATATTTTAAGTAATAAGATGTTTTGACTTGAAAGGGTCTTGTAAACACATTCACCAGCAACTTTCAAAACATATGAACGGAGAAAGTTGCAGGACTACAGGAAATGAGCAGGGGAGAGCAGCAAATTGCAATGCTTTCAAAAAGCTGACACACTTGATGTAATGAATGGCTCCCTCTGTGCTGTATGATTCTGTGTCCTTCTCTTTGCTCTTGACCCTTCAATCATCAGGGTAAGAGATAGCACAAAGCACTTTAAGATGTTTGCTGGTGACATAGTTGTATAAGTATGTGGTGGAGATATTAAGTTCACATGTTTAAATTCCTTTGATGTTCTACTTTGTCACAAGCATTCACCTGCTTGTTATAAACCAGTTAATGCCTGCAGAAATGTAGCACTCAAAGGAATACATGAGGGAGGACACACTGCCTAAATGAAATTGTCCAAAGTCAGAAATCACACGACACCAGGTTATAGCCCAACAGGTTTATTTGAAAACACAACCCATTGGACTATAACCCGGTGTCATGTGATTTCTGACCTTGTCCGCCCCAGTCCAACACCAGCACCTCCACATCGTAAGTGAAATTGAACAGTATACTGAGCTCCTTTCTAAACTACAACTCAAATTAACAATGCAGAAGGATACCAGTCATCTATCAAGTACAGCATCATAAACATTCAAACATAGGTTTCCCAGTCTCAGACTGAGTGAAGAAGTTTTGCATCATTTGGCAGTATTTTTAACCTCAATAAAAATTGGCTGCTATTGAAACAAAATAAACCACCCACTTTTGATAAATAAAACTTCTGTCACCGCTGCAGATTATGAATACCAGATGTTTCTGGAAGAATCCAGACTGGGCAACTATCCAACACCAAGGATCTGGTCACGAACATATGTCACTTGCTGTTTCAATATTTCCATTGAAACTGAAACTGTCGCTCTTTTTGGAATACCTGTCAAAAGAAAATCTTCTAATTTCTTTCAGCATCGCACAAAGGAAATTATTCCTACTGCTGACTCTTCTGAATTTATTTATTTCTCATAAGCCGTTGAAAACAAAAGAACTTGTTTCATATCACACAAAGAAAATTATTCCTACTGCTGACTCTTCTGAGTTGATTTGTTTCTCATGAGCCTTTGAAAAAATATAACTTGTTTTATATCTCACCACAATCCCACAATGTCCCGAAGCACATTATTATCAATAAGGTAGTTTTGAAGTTGTATGAAGTAGCTCAACAGCTATTTTCCTGCATGGACCTATAAACAGCAATGATACGTTTATTAGGTTTTCCACACCTGGGAAAATAACTTCCCAGTTCTTCACCAAAGATATGAGACCTGTTACATCTATCAGAGAGCAAAGTGGGCCTCCCCAAACTCATTTAACATCTCATCAGAAAGGCACGTCTTCAAGAGAGCTCCTTTGGCTTTGCACTGATATATTAGTCTGATTAATATGCTCAAACCTCTGGGAATGGGATTTGAACCCACACCCATTTGAGTTGCGGGGGTGGGGGGGGTGGTGTTGGTGAAACATGCTATCACGGACTCAAGATTGAACCTTAATTCTCCTACTGAGCAGTTTTAGCTCAGTTTCAGCAACATTCTTGCCTCGAAAGCAGAGGTTTGAGTTCAAGTCCCACCTCCATGATTTTACTGCATCATCTCAGCTGAGTTTCCAGTGTAATGAAGAAATGACATATACTCAAGAGATCTGCTGAGAAACTGGACAGAAATTACAGAAAATAATGAAACTTGTATGCATATCCTGTCTCTTCCAAATGTATTCCCACAACTGACATTTTCTCTAATTCATTCATGGGCTGTAGCCATCACTGTCTGCACCAACATTCATTGCCCATCCCTAATCACACTCAGCGGCGGTTAAGAGTGAATCACAATGCTGTGTGTCAGTGCAACAGCTCCGCAGAGGCCTCACTCAGTCACTCACTCACTCACTCACTCACGCACGCACGCACGCACGCACACACGCACAATACTGACCCAGTCCCCCTCAGAGTCAGCTCTTAGAGTGACAGAACCTCTGACACTCCCTTTTATATCTGTCAGCCAGGGCTCCTCGATTGACCACATTAACGGCTCCAATTAGGGAACTCCTATTCAATGAGGTCCACCTGGCTGACCTCATTACAATCACTGCATCCCTCCCCCTTGCTGTCCGAGGAAATAGGTCGATTTTTTTAACACTGGTTTACTCCAACTCTGCCTCTGATCCAGGCGGCATGTAATGCACAGTAGCTTGCCACTTGCATCGAAAGCATCTTGGATGGAACTCATTCTTCCCTTCAGGCAGCAAAGGCTTTGAGGCGTTGATATCACCATGTCCATCTCAGATTCTGAGGTATCTCCAATGCTCGATGGAGAGGGAGAACCCATGGATTTTGTAGCTCAATCTTGTCAAAACTCGCTAACTCATGGGTTCCAGAACAGTTGGAGAAAGGCAGTCAAGGAGGCAGCCATGTTTTACTCCCGCACCATTTGCGAGGCTGCAGCTTTCATACAGACCACGTACTTAGTAAGGGCGGTTGCACCTACCTGAGCCTTATATGTCACATAAGCTAACTTATTTGGCCCATGCCTCTTACCCTTGCAGCGCCATTCCATGGTTCATACTCCAAACATCGTCCCATGCAGTGAGCTGTCTCTCTCACAGCTTGACTCATTTGATCCTTTTGTCAGAGACTGGGTCCAGTGCGTGGAAAGATTGCATTTTTTCCTGGGCAAATGGCATTGAGGCATATAAAAACCATCATGTAATTCTTCTGACAGGTTGAGGACCCGCAGCTTTTTTGGACATTTGGAGTCTAACTTTCCCTGACGCACAAGATACTAAAACATTTCAAGAGTGGACAGATTTAGTTAAGGAATATTACAACCCCAAATCTCCTTTAATTCTGAGCCACGATCAGTTTTACTTCACATTTCGAGACCCAGAGAATCCATAAAGGGATTTTTGATGAGGTTAAGATGACTGGCAGAGGCATGTAACTTTGGTTTAATCCCTAATGTGATGCTGAGAGACTGTTGGGTTTGTAGGTTAAATGGTGTAACCATGCAAAAGCACCTAACTGAAGCCCAATTAGACTTCAAACAGGCACGACAACTGGCTTTATCAGTGGAAAATACGGCAAGTGAAGCAGATGAGACACCCTCCCTCATCTAATTGAGTTCGGGGAACACTATTTGAGTGAAGGCAATTGCATTGCCTCACTCAGGACATATCCTGAACAGAGAGACTCTAGTTCAGGCCACTGCAAAACCATAAAACAAAGCCAAGCCTTGGCCAAATAGTTAAAACTTTCTTCAGGATCCAGGGCAGCAAGACATTGTAGTTGGTGCGGTATGTGGATTCGAGACTACAAACGAGTCTCGCTAGATCTTAATTCAGTAACAGAACTCATAAGATGGTATCCAGGAGAGTGCACACCCTGGAAAGTTCACCTACATCTGGTTTGGAGCAGTTAAATTGCTCAGCAACATCCAAATCAGAACCCGTCAAAAGAAACATCTGGTTAAATGGTCACCCTGATGGACGTCAAAACCAGCATGGACAATTCAGTTATCACAGAGCCAGTCTTTAATAGAATTCACACTGGACTCCAACCCTTGCATTTGCATAAGATTTTGCCTAGACTGAGAGCCTATACTGAGGAACCTTTACAGATTGGGCTACTTAAGGACAAAGAAGGAAAGTTATGCGCTGAGTCAGAGAAAACGGGTGACATTCTTAACGAGTACTTTGCATCGGTATTCACCAAGGAGAGGGACATGACGGATGTTGAGGTTAGGGAAAGATGTTTGCTTAGTCTAGGTCAAGTTGACATAAGGAAGGAGGAAGTGTGAGGTATCCTAAAAGACATTGAGGTGGACAAGTCCCCAGGTCCGGATGGGATCTATCCCAGGTTACTGAGGGAGGCAAGAGAGGAAATAGCCGGGGCCCTAACAGATATCTTTGCAGCATCCTTGGACACGGGTGAGGTCCCAGAGGACTGGAGACTTGCTAATGTTGTCCCCTTGTTTAAAAAGGGCAGCAAGAATAATCCAGGTAATTATCAACCAGTGAGCCTGACGTCAGTGGTAGGGAAGCTACTGAGGAATAGGATCTATTCCCATTTGGAAGAAAATGGGCTTATCAGTGATAGGCAACATGGTTTTGTACAGGGAAGGTCATGTCTTACCAACTTAATAGAATTCTTTGAGGACGTGACAAAGTTGATTGATGAGGGAAAGGCTGTAGATGTCATATACATGGACTTCAGTAAGACATTTGATAAGGTTCCCCATGGCAGGCTGATGGAGAAAGTGAAGTCACATGGGGTCCAGGGTGTGCTAACTAGATGGATAAAAAAACTGGCTGGGCAACAGGAGACAGAGGGTAGTAGTAGAAGGGAGTTTCTCAAATTGGAGACCTGTGACCAGTGGTGTTCCACAGGGATCTGTGCTGGGACCACTGTTGTTTGTGATATATGAAAATGATCTGGAGGAAGGTGTAGGTGGTCTGATCAGCAAGTTTGCCGATGACACTAAGATTGGTGGAGTAGCTGATAGTGAAGGGGATTGTCAGACATTACAGCAGAATATAGACTGGAGAGTTGGGCAGATAAATGGCAGATGGAGTTCAATCCAGGCAAATGAGAGGTGATGCTTTTTGGGAGATCAAATTCAAGGGCGAACTATACAGTAAATGGATAAGTCCTAGGGAAAATTGATGAGCAGAGACATCTGGGTGTTCAGGTCTATTGTTCCCTGAAGGTGACAATGCAAGTCAATAGGATGGTCAAGAAGGCATATGGCATGCTTTCCTTCATTGGGCGGGGTATTGAGTACAAGAGTTGGCAGATCATGTTGCAGTTGTATAGGACTTTGGTTCGGCCACATTTGGAGTACTGTGTGCAGTTCTGGTCATCACATTACCAAAAGGATGTGGATGCTTTGGAGAGGGTGCAGAGGAGGTTCACCAAGATGTTGCCTGGTATGGAGGGTGCTAGCTATGAAGAGAGATTGAATAGATTAGGATTATTTTCATTAGAAAGACGGAGATTGAGGTCTACAAAATCATGAGAGGTATAGACAGGGTGGATAACAAAAAGCTTTTTCCCCCAGAGTAGGGGACTGAATTACTAGGGGTCATGAGTTCAAAGTGAGAGGTGGAAATTTTAAGGGAGATATGCGTAGAAAGTTCTTTACGCAGAGGGTGGTGGGTGCCTGGAACGCATTGCCAGTGGAGGTGGTAGACACAGACACGTTAGCGTCTTTTAAGATATATTTGGACAGGTACATGGATGGGCAGGGAGCAAATGGACATAGACCGTTAGAAAATAGATGACAGGTTAGACAGAGGATCTTGATCGGCGCAGGCTTGGAGGGCTGAAGGGCCTGTTCCTGTGCTGTAGGTTTCTTTGCAACTCTTTCTCAACCAGTTTTGCCCCATGGTGTCATGTGATTTCTGACCTTGTCCTAGACTGTGTCGAGTTTCTTGAATGAAGTTGCACTCATCCAATCACGTGGGCACAATTCCATCACGCCCTGATTCATACCTTGTATATGATGTATAGGCTTTGGGGAGTTACTTGTTGCAGAATTCCCAGCCTCTGACCTGCTGTTGTTGCCACCGTATTTATATGACTGGTCCAGTCCAGTCCAGTTTCATTTAGTTTTTGGTCAATGAGATGGACGGAAGTGGGGGGTAGGATTCACATGCGTGAATACAGGAAATCAGTATAACATTCTGCTTGCCACTCCTGTCCTGCCAGTTGGTATCACCACGGTTGTCCTTATCCCCACAGTTCCCCCTGCCCCCGGTAGACCATGATTCCCTATAGGCAAAAATTCTATCACAGCCTTAAATGTCCTCAATGATGAAGCACCCAAAAACTCCTGGAGTACAGAATTCCAAAGATTCACTACATTTTGAATGAAGAAATTTCTCACTGTCTCAGCCCTAAACGATTGACAGTAGAATCCCGACAGTGTGGAAACAGACCATTCAGCCCAAGTCCCGTACTCACCCAGTGAAGAGCATCCCGTCCAGATATCGCCCCCATCCCACATACTTGTAACCCTGCATTTCTCATGGCGAGTCCACCTAACCTACACATCCCTGTAGAATACAGGACAATTTACCATGGCCAATCGACTTTATCTGAGCATCTTTAGAATGTGGGAGGAAACCCCACAGACATGTGGAGAATGTGCAAACTTCACACTGACAGTCACCCAAGCATGGAATCAAACCTGGGTCCCTAGTGCTGTAAGACAGCTGTGCTAACTACTGAGCCACCTCTGTTACTTGTACTAGTTTTCAAATTTCTAACCAGAAGCAACATAGAACATAGAACATTACAGTACAGGCCCTTCGGCCCTCGATGTTGTGCCGACCTGTCATACCGATCTCAAGCCCATCTAACCTACACAGTTCCATGTACGTCCATATGTATATCCAAACATCTTATTGTTTACCCTATCAAGTCTCCTCAGAATCTTTGTATGTTTCAATACAATTGCCTCTCATTTTTCTAAATTCTATTCTTCTATGCTCCTCCCTGTCGCTAGCTTATTTGAACCTAGAAAGTTCAGGAAGGAAGGAAATGCTGTGTAGATCAGCCTTTTATGAGAGAGAGTAAACAAATAGAAGAATCATTTTAACATTGGAGCTGCTTATCTCTGGTGATCTGTTCATGCTGTGCTTGCCTGGAATTCCACAAGATTGGAATTAATTGCTCATCCTTGTCATCTTGACTCTGGTCAAACTGGAAAAATTAGCCGTACACATTCCACACTCAAGTGGCCTAGAAAACAAGAACAGAGGTATATGCTGAGGCTGTATAAGGCTCTGGTCAGACTGCATTGGGAACATTATGAGCAGTTTTGGGCCCTATATGTAAGGAAGGATGTGTTGGCATTAGAGGGGGTCCAGAGGTTTACAAGAATGACTTCAGCGATGAAGGGCCAGTCATATGAAGAGTGGGTGAGGACTGGGTTTGTACTGAGAGGTCTGGGTAGAATGGGCATGAAGAGGTTTCCATTGGTAGCAGAGACTAGGACCTATAGGCACAACCTCAGAGTGAATGAACGACCTTTTAAAACTGAGACGAGGAGGAATTTCTTCAGCCAGTGTGTCATGAGTCAGTGGAAGTCACTGGCAGAGATCACTGTGAAGGCTAAGTCATTCAGTGTGCTTAAAACAGAGATAAATAGGTTATTGATGGGTAAGGGGATTAAGGGTGACATGAGAAAGCAGGAGAATAGGACTGAAAAATGTATCAACCACGATTGAATGGTGAAGCAGACTTGATGGGCTGAATTGCCTAATTCTGCTCCTATGTCATATGGTCCTGGGATCTCACAAGCAACCCTTGCATTCAGCAAATGCAAATGGAAAAAAAATCTTTTCCTAATTAACCTATTCAGAGATGTTATTGCACAGTTCTGGAGCATGTGGGATTTGAACGCAGACCTCCCAGTCCTGGGGTAAGGACATTACCACCCTAGCCTCAAGGGCTGGTATACAATAAAACAATTTTAAAATTAGAGCTTCAACCAGAGGTAGTAACCTGGAACTCTTCCATGCGGCTGTGGTTGTTGAGGATCAAAGAGGAAATGAAATTGGTTAAATTTCCACATATAAAGGTGCTGAGGGATTTGGAGCAACACATGGTCATTCATCATATTTAAAGGATTCTCCATTAATAACAAGAAGTTGTTTACCAATGAGCTTCAGAGATGCAGCAGATTGGAAACCTTATCACTTTGGCATAGGCCCATATGAAAGGAGCAGAAAACCACCCACTGGCTTGAGGGAAACAGAAAGAAAAGGCATTGAAGAATATAATAAGTATTACTAAGGGATTTGACAGGCTCAGAGGGGAACATAATCAGGAAATCACAGGAATATACTACAGAAGATGGAGGAATAAAATCAAAGGGGATAGTTGTATGACTAGGATGGGACAGTAATATAGCGAGGAAATTTTGAAGCATGTATAAAAAGGTAAGATGAGAGACTGAGGATGCAGTAAGATGACTTGAAACCAGTTAAAAGCTAATGTGTTGGTTTGTCTTTACATCCAATTTTCCTGTTTCTTGAATCAGTATTTTTAATTCAGGACGAGGATGTTCTCTGCCTGGTTAACTGTTCCTGCGGCAGATGAAGTGTGTTGGCCTGGCTCTGTTTGACTCCGTTCTCTGGCGCTGTTCTCTGCATTCTGGTTTTATTATCTGGCGTTGTCCTCTGCATTCTGGCTCGGTTTTCTGATTTAGGCTGTGTTCTCTGGCTCAATTACTTTTCTATCTTGGATGTGTTCCTTGTGTTGTTTTACAATACATTTCCCTACCAGAACTGTGAAATAAAGATTAATTTATTTAAGAACACAGCCAAAGCTGCATAAATACATACCTTGTGCATTATTTCTTAGTGCAACTGTTATTAGGATTTTTTTGTAAGGCTATCTTCTCCACAAAAGGATTTGGATTTTTTTTCCTAAAGAAGAATCCTATTCAATTCAAAATGTTACTGTTTTTCTCTCTCTACAGATGTCTGATCTTTGCTGTTCCTGGAGTCTCTCCAGCGTTTTTGTTTCTAAAATAAAAACATATGATTTATGGTGTGTTTTTAAACATGCTAGTTCAGGCTGGTTTTTAGTAAAAAAAACAAAAGGTAACTAGGTTGTTCATGATGGTTCATGGATTGTAAGTAATGAAAAATTTGTTAGCTGTTCGGGGTGGGGGGGGGGGTGGTGATTGAAAATAAAAACGAATCCCTCTGTGTATTGGAAATTCTTACCACCTTTTTCATTGGATGTAAACAGCAAAATATCAAACTGACTGACAGTTCAGATCAACAGATTTTGTCTGTGACTGAAACACACAGGATTGAGTGCATTCATGGAGCTCCCAACTGTCAGTCAGCACTCCATGCCCAAGGCGATGCGTGAAAATTAATGATTTATAAGGTTTTGGAGTAGATCTGTAGCTGATGTTGTGGGTGTTGAGGTTGGTTGGCTCGTCCAGCTGGTTTGTTGTTCCGCAGACGTTTCGTTACTGTGCTTGGTAACATCCTCGGTGAAGCCGCCAATGAACCAATGATTTGGTTGGGATACTGGAAGATTACTTAGTTAACTCTGTTTCCTTAGACAAAAAGCATACAAAGATAGGAAAGAACTCAAACATGGAATTAAGAGGGCTAAAAGGGACCATGAAGCATCTTTGGCAAACAGGATTAAGGAAATTGACAAAGTATTTTATGCAAAGAAGAACCAAAAGGATAACCAGGGAAAGGGCAGGTCCATTTGAAGACAAAGGAGAAAATTTATGCATGGACCTAGAGGAATTAGGTGAAGTCCTGAATGAATAATATTCACAAAGCAGAAAAACATGGTGGATGGTGAATCTCGGGATGGGTATGTTGATATTCTAGGGCATGACAAAAATGTGGTGGTTTTGGGTGTTTTGAAAAGCATTAAGTTAGACAAGTCCCCAGGACCCCATTCCAGAATGCTCAGGAAAGCAGATAAGGAAACTGCAAGGGCCTTCTATTAAATCTTTGTATCCTCTTTAGTCACAGGAGAGGAAGCAAAGGACTGGAGAATAGCCAATGTTATTCCTTTGTTTAAGATGGGCAGCAGGGATAATCCTGGAAATTACAGACTGGTGAGCCACACATCAGTGGTAGGGAAATTACTAGAAAAGATTCTTAGGATTTTACTTACACTTAGAAAAATATGGGCTTATTAGCAAATCAGCAGCCTGGCTGTGTGGGGGATGTCATGTCTCACAAACTTGAGTCTTTGGAGAAAATGACAAAAGGTCATCCAGGGCAGGGTGGTATATGGACTTCAGAGAGGTTTTTGACAGGATCCCTCATGGCAGGCTGATACAGAAAGTGAAGTCACATGATATTCCTGGTGGGCTCTAAGATGGACACAGAACTGGCTTAGCCATAGAAGACAAAGAGCAGCAATGGTAGGACGTTTTTCAGATTGGAGATCCAAGACCAAAAGGTGTTCTGTAGAGATCAGTGCTGGGGCCCCCACTGTTTTTTTAATATAATGATTTGGAGAACGATGGTTGCCTGAATAGAATGTTATTGGACAGCATAAAAGGTTAGGGGAGCTGTGGAGTGAGGAGGATTGCCTTTAGTAGGATGTAGTTAGGCTGGCGATTTGGGTGGAGAAATGGCAGTTGGTGTTAATCTGGACCTAAGTGAGGTGATGCATTTTTTTGGAGATCTAAAGCAGGAGAGAAGTTTACAGTAAATGGCAGAACCCTCAGCAGTAGTAACATACAGAGGGATCTAGGCAGACAGGTCCCCAGTTTCCTGAAAGTGGTAACACAAGTGGATAAGGTGTTTAAGAAAGCATTATGGCACGCTAGCCTTCATCGGTTGGATGCAGAGAAAATAAAAATTGCCAAGTCATGGTGAAGCCGTACTTAGGCCACATTTGGAACATTGCACACTGTTCTACTTGCCACACTGCCAGAAATATGTGGAGACTTTGGAGAGGGCACAGAAACACTTTACCAGGATGTTGCCTGGCTTGGAGGGTATCAGCTATGAGGAGAGATTGGACAAACTTTGCTTTGCTTTCACTTGAATGCTGAAGGTTGATGGGTGACCTGATAGAAGTTTACAAAGTCACGAGAGGCACAGATAGAATGGATAGTCAAAGTCATTTCTCCCAGGGTAAAAATGTCAATTACTAGGGGACATATGTTTAAGGTGAAAGGGGGTTAAAATTTAAAGGAGATGTGAAAAACAAGTTTTATTTTAAAACAGAGAGGGTGGTAAGTGCCTAGAATGCTCTGCCAGAGGAAGTGATGGAGGCAGATACAATAGCAACGTTTAAGAGACATCTTGACAGATACACAAATAGGCAAGGAATAGAGGAATATGAGCAACCTAGAAGCTAAATGTTTTTAATTTAGACAGGCATCATGTATCAGTACAGTTTTGGTGGGCTGAAGGGCCAGTTCCTGTGCTGTACTTCATTCAAGGCTAAGACAAAGCAATAAGCTTGAGAGGCACTCACCCACCAACTTAAATATTCACTCCCTCCAACACAGACACTGAGTGACAGCAGATGTACATTATGTAAGAGATGGGCAGCAACAACTCACTAAATCTCCTTCAATAGCACTTTCCAAATATATAACCATTACCACCAAGAAGGACAAGGGCAGCAAACACTTGGGAATACCACCATCCAAGTCACATACCATCTTGACTTAGCTCATTGCAACTTTCTCAAAGGGCAACAAGGGACGGGCAAGAAATTCTGGCCAGCGACACCCATATCCCACAAATGAATAGAAAAGAACTGTCCTTTCTTCACTGTCACTGCCAAAATCCTGGGAGTCCATTCTTAGCAGCTCTGTGGATGTACCTCACCTCATGGACTGCAGCGGTTCAGGCAACAGCTCACTGCTACCTTCATCAACATCAGGCAACAAACGCTGGCCTTGTCTGCAACGTCCCATTCCCATGAAAGGAATTTAAATTTTAAAAATGTTCACTTCTGCTTACAATGAACATGAACACACAGACACAGACGGACACAACTGAAAACCTGTCAAGAAATTGTGGCAACAGTCCAAAATGCAAAACAATTTGCATGCAGTGGAATTTGACCACTTTAAAAGTGCTAAATAAAAGCTACAATCAAGAAGTTTCTACTAAATTTCTGATAGGATTTCTTGGAGACTACCTTATATTTATGGCTACTCGCTTCGATCTCTCCTACAGTGAAGTTATATTTTCTATTGGCCATAAGCTGTGGAAAGTCAATTTCAATCATAACTTAAATTGTTTTTACCCAGACAGTTGTTTGAATAGGAAACTCTACCATGAGTGATTGTAACCAATAGCATGGATCCATTTCCAAGAGAAGCTAGAATAGTAAATGAGACAGAATGTTGATAAGGTGAGATGCAGTAGCAGGTGGAGTACAAACATCAGCAGAGAGCTGCTTGTCTGTTTCATTGCTTTAAATGACATACAGCAGTCAGTTTGACACATCACAGTGAAAAGGATTATACTTCAGAAATCATTCAGTACCCAGTGAAGATTCAAAACGTTTTCCCACCGTTTTGGATAATAGCTATATAGCCTATTGGACACAAAACAAGGAATCCAGCAGCATTCTGCATTTCAGCAATACAACTAGAGGATTTATTGAATAGTAAATGAACATAGTTAAAGTCACAAATAACTGCACAAAAATCTAATTTGAACATTTATCAATGACTAAAGAAGAAAAACAAGTTCAGTAGCTATGATTCACGTACAACTACAGTGCAAATTGTACATGTTTTCTAAGATAGAACAATTAAAAGAATGATTTGCATTTAAATGGTATCCAATTCCACATCACAAAAAAAACTTTTCATGTACAGCAAGTTCTTTTCAAGCACTTCAAGGTCATAATGTGCAAATCAAACAGACAGACAGGACTACTATTCAACATCTCATCGGAAGAGGAGTGAACATCACCTGTGAGCAGTGAACATGTGGACATATTCTGTTTGATTCAGTCCACAGATCCCAGAGGCTGCGCTAACACTGCCTGTATTTCCCTAATTGCCAGAGTACTGAGTGCTGGATATCTGTGGTCCAACGCCCACTGTACTTCCAGTTTTCCCTGTAATGGATCTGCATTATATTTTGTTCATGCACCAAATGAAAAGGTCCCCGAGTTACTATAAGACCTGCTTATCGAGTTTCTGAATTACAGGTCAAGGGTATCACTGCTGAGGATTCTGCATTTTTAAGCGTACAATAAGCTAGGGGAACATGAAGTCAAGTCTGTGGGTTATCATTAAAGACGCACAGTCATAAAGTGCATTGTATTTCTGACTGCTCACCATTATAAAACAGCAACAGAGACAGACAGGTCTCAGAGACGCAGTCCTTGCTGCAGCAGTGGAAGACTTCCAATTGCATCTCTTTGCTCTCCCATGACTGCTGAATGCTTCTTCTTTGTTTCATTTCCATCCTTCTTGTTCGCCTCCAGCAGCATCTCAATCTCTTGGATAGCTTGACCTGTATTTTTCAGAACTGTCTCGATATTCTGGTTCCTTGCTCGAGGACAGAGGTTGGTGGTCTCTGTGGGTTGGCAAAGGTCAGACTTGGCATTCGATGGGGGCACGTGCTTCAGACAGTTGGAGTTCTCCAGGAGAACTACAGGCATTTGTATTAAAGAAAAATCACTAGGGAGAGAGAAAGCTGATCAATTTATGAGCAAGAAAACAATGAGGGATCCTGGGTATTGTACATATAGATGTACAAGCAAAGAGCTAATGCTAAGGCATGAAATTAATTAGGGTTGCAAAGCCTCTAGGATTATCCTGGAATCTCCAACTCCAGGACACTTCTATGAGTAATACCAGAAGAAAGTGGCAACACAAAACAACGTGGGATTGCAAGAATTTTGAGGCTGTAAAAGGGCTTCAGGGTAACTTAGACAAGATGAGCGAGTGAGCAAATACTTAACAGATGCAGTATAATGTGGATAAGTCTGAAGCTGTCCATTGCAACAGGAAAAACTGAACGGCAGAGAATTATTTAAAGACTGCTAGATTGAAAAGTATTGACATACGAAAAGACTTGGATTTCCTTGTATATCGTCACTGAAAACAAACACACAGATGCCATTAGCAATTGGGAAGACAATTGGCATGTTGGCCTTCACTCCAAGAGAGTTTTAGTACAGAAGCAAGAAAGTCTCACAGCAGCTGTACAGGGGACTTGGGAGAAATGTATCCAATTTTATCTCCTTATCCAAAATACTTATGATAGAGAGACTGCAGTGAAGGTTCACCACACTGATTCCTGACAAGGTAGAAGGACAGACTGCATCAACTGGGTCTGTATTCACCGACATTTAGAAGAATGAGAGGAAGGTCTCACTGAAATATATAAAAATTCTGACAGGACTGGAGGGACTGTTTGCAGAGGTGATGCTTCCTCTACGATGTTCATAGGACCAGAATGAAGGGATCACGGTCCTCTGATATGGTGTAGGTAATTTAGGATTGCGATGAAGAGAAAACGTCTTCACTCAAAGCATGGTGAACCTTTGGAATACTCCACTGCAAAAGACTGTGTAGAATAAGTTACCGAATATATTCGAGAAAGAATGACAGGTTTGTAGAACCTAAAGGCAAAGGGATATAGGGAAAAAAAAACTAGAGTAGAACTTCAGTCACCATTCTTTTGAATTATGGAGAAGGCTCAATGGGCCAAATGGTCTTCTCCTTTTTCTATGTTTCCAAAATCAATGATATTCAGGAAGTGTTTCTTTCTATATTTTAATATATTTTACTATTTACCATTTGTAAGCCCAGGCTTGGACATTTGGCAACTTTCCACTTTATTGGGTAGATGCCAGTGTTGTAGCTGCAGTGGAACAATTTTGTTAAGGGTGTGGCAAGTTCTGGAGCACAAGTCTTCTTTGGCCATTATGTTGTCAGGGCCATGGCCTTTTCAATAACCAATATCAACCATATTATGATTTGTGTGGAGTGAAGCAAGTTGGCTGAAGACTTACATCAGTGACACTGGGGATGTAAGGAGGAGGCGGAGATAGATCATCCACTCAGAAGATGTGGTTGAATATTATTGGAAAGGCTTCCAGCCTTGTCTTTTGCATTGATGCACTGGAATCCAACCATCAAGGATGGGAATATTCGTGGGGCCTCCTTCTCCAATTAGTTGTCTAATCCACGACTATTCATGATTGGATATAGAGGGACTGCAGAGCTCAGATCTGATCCATCGGTTGTGAGATCACTTTGCTCAGTTTGTCACGTACATGTTGATAAGCTTACAAGTAATCCCTTTTTTGAGGCTTCACTAGGTTGACACTTCATTTTTAGGTTGCCTGAAGCTGCACTTGGCATGCCCAGGTGCTAGAGCTCACATCTTCCAGGCAAGTGGAACGTATTCCAGCACACTCCCATATGATTGTTCCTGTGGACTGGCTTTGAGGTGTCAGGTGGTGAGTTATTCACTTGTTCGCAGAGTTTTTAAAATTACTTTTACATTTAAGTTTCTGGTCAAGGATAATCATGAGGATATTGATTGTGGGTGATTCAGTGATGGTGATGCCACTGAATGTTGGGGGAATGGTTACACCTCCTCTTGTTCTAACAGTCACTGCTGGCATCTGTGTGGTGCAAATGATACCACTTATCAGCACATGCCTGAATGTTGCCCATGTCTTGCTTTTGTAAGCCACTCGTATGCCCAAGACATCCCAATGTGCTACATCTAATCAGATACCTCTGAACTGTAGTCACTGCTGCAAGAAAGGAAGAGCAAACAAGCAAGACCCTACAAGCTTAAACTTTTCCATTTCTGACCCAGATACACCATTGTGTTAAAGGTCTCAAAAAGGATACAATTAAACCTTTGTATTTTTTGAAGCTCTGCAATGATAGATCTGAAAAAGACAGAAAAAGTGTGTGAAGTGTTTTACTCAGGAAAGGTCTTTGGCTATGGGGTGCACTCTGAATGTTAACAAAGCCTGGAATGATTAGAGAGAGATCACACCCTCCTCAAAGCTGTAAGTAGTCATAGAAACACAGAATCCCCATAGTGTGGAAGCAGACCATTCAGTCCATCGAGTCCACACCAACTCTCTGAACAGCACCCTACACAGGCCCACTGCTTACCCCATCCCTGCATTTCCTGCTGTAGACACTATGTGCAATTTAGCATAGCCAATCCAGCTAACCTGCATATCTTTGGAACATGGGAGGAAACTGGAACACCTGGCAGAATTGTGCAAACTTCACACAGACAGTTGCCTGGGGCTGGAATCGATCCCTGGCGCTGAGGCAGCATGCTAATTATTGAGCCACCGTGCTGCCCAATTTTAGAAGGATATTAGTTTTTGAGCAAACTTGGCCCTGAGCTTCCCTCACTGGATGCCGCATCAAGATGACAGGTGCGTGGTGGCAGTTTGCTGCCCTCCACCAGGGGAAGCTCTGTTCCTGGAGCCACCCACCTTGCATTCTAAACAGGAATCCCACTATTTATCTTTGCAGTGAGAGATTTAGAAGGGAATCAAAACATCCTGCAACTGCCTAAAATCAACTGACTCATTACACTCACTTTAGACTAATAATGCATTTACAAATTGGTAGGTACAGAACGTGGGAGATGTGGGATGAATGTACAGCATAAACACTAGCGTAGACTTCTGAAGCAAATTCGATAGAGCACATAGATTAGGGATATCCTGAGTTCAATCCCAGGTGTGTGCCACATTAGCTGACTAAGGGGTGGCAGGTCCCCTTCCCTGAAGAGCATAAGTGAAGCAGTACACTGAGCCAGTGGTTCTGGAATTGGAAAGAATGAAAGCTGAATCTTGAAACAAGGGAAGCTCTGGTCAGGCAACTGTCCACAAAAGCAAAGGCATGGACTGTTAGGTTGATGGAGACAATACCATTAGGGCAGGATAGAGGCTGGAATATCTGGATTGAGGTACTTGAGGAGGGAGGGTGACTATTTTGCAGGCTGTGCTAGTTTTGGGTGGATGGTCTGACTCTCTATACAGAGAGTACTCTGGTTTAAGTACACACAGAGTCCAGTTGTGTGCATTTCTCAGGAACCTGTTTGGAGACTCAGCACTCTGAGCGGTTTCAGGTTACTGTTAACCAGCTGGTCGGGAAGTAATTTAGTAAAACCTTTTAAATAGAGACTAATAAACATCCACTTGAAGACCAGAACAGAACAAACTCTCTCACCTGTTCTCATCTTGTGCATTAACCTGGGGATTGGGATGGTCTGCTGAAGCTTTCTCCCTGTTGCCTTTACTCACCCACCGACACCAGTCCATCGCTGCAGTGGTATATCTAACCAGGGCACAGATTTAAACTCATTTGCAAAAGAAACAAGTGTGACATGAGAAAAAAAAATTCACTCAAATTTGAGTCTGGAATGCACTGCCTGCAAGTGTGCAGACCAATTCAAATAGAGGCAACCGAGAGGGCATAGATGATAATAGAAAGGCAGAACAATGGCACAAATTGATAAGGCTCTATCAGACAGCCAATGTAGACAGAATGCACTGGGAGGCCTCCTTCAGCACTTTAATAATCCTGTGATTCAGTATGGGATGAGGGTATAAAAGCTCTGAAACGACACAATCCTGATCACCCAGCACCAGAGATAATGGGAACTGCAGATGCTGGAGATTCCAAGATAATAAAATGTGAGGCTGGATGAACACAGC